>NC_091091.1:42882500-43190000 GCF_032405125.1 Capricornis sumatraensis
CATGTAAAGCCCGCCTTTTCACTTTGGGGAATTTACCTGAGGACTTGCTTCAAGGAACTGGCTAGTGGCTGGGACTGACTGTTCTGAGCAAAGGTGGGACTCTTAGAATTTAGGTAGAAAAAGAGCAGCAGGATGGCACTTGTGAAGTTTCAGGAGTTTCTCTCCGGGTCCCTCTCAAAGTGAGGGAATTATTTTAGGGTCCTTGTAGAGGCTTTCTAGTGTGCCCATCTGCCTGACCCCTCTGCAAGAAAACTGCCCACCTGTACCCTCCCAGGATGGAACCAGCATGTGTATTTGCATAATCTTTACACAATTAGCAGGGGGACACACTACTGGGACAACCAGTGAATGGCTGACCCAGAGGGCACCTCTCTATTAGTTGGAAAAGAAAATGAGGGGCTGTGGGGCCCCAGAAATGCAGATCCTTAGCTGGTTCCTGGTTCCTGACTGTATGAGGATGGTCATGTTCTTGCCCTCAGCTGCTGCAAGTGTGTATTCAGTCGTGTCCGACTCTGCGTGACCCCAGGGACTGTAGCCTGCCAGGCTCCACTGTCCATGGGATTCTCCAGCCAAGTGGGTTTGCCATTGGCTTCTGGAGTGAGTTGCCATTTCCTTCCCCAGAGAATCTTCTCGACCCAGGGATCAAACCCGTGTTTCCTTCATCTCCTGCATTGCAGGTGGATTCTTTACCCCTTGAGCCTTTGGGGCTTCCCATTCTTGCCCCTGGGGTTCCATGAATTTCTCTGTGTCCTAGAAAATCCCCCTTGACTCAAACTGGTCCGAATGGGCTTTACTCCTAGCAATAGAATCACCCCTAAGAGAGTTCTGTTTTGCTGCTATAACCTTCAAGACTGGGTGAGTAGCTGCAGGAAGTGAGGGGAGAGGGGATGAGAACAAAGCAGAACTTTGGGAAGTTTCCCAGCCACTCTCCTGATTTTGGATGGCCATCCCTAAGGGGGAGACATTTAGCATATTCTTAAAGTGAAACATGTGCTCCTCCAGGGCACAGCAGGCGTGTCTCTTGGGGCGTGTGAACTTAGTCCCTTCCGTCACATTCGACTCTTTGCGACCCCATGGACTGTAGCCCACCAGGCACCTCTGTCCATGGAATTTTCCAGGCAAGAATACTGAAGTGGGTTGCCATTTCCTTCTCCAGGGAATTTTCCCAACCCAGGGATTGAACCCCGGTCTCCTGTTTGGCAGGCAGATTTTATTTTATTTTATTTTATTTTTTACCACTGAGTCACCTGCGAAGCCCTTGAAGCAGCCTAACTTGCGGTACTTCGTTATGGCAGCCGTGGGGAAGTAGTGCGATATGGAAAAGGGCTGAGGCTCTCCCTGGAGTGTTGGCATTTTTAGGTGATAGTACAGAAAATGGCAGAGTTTCACACCAAAGTAGGAATTGCTGGCATCAACTTCATTTTGGGAATTAGTTTGGGAAAGCTGTTTTGGAGTAAAAGTAATGCAAACGCAAACAAGTGAGTCTGCCTGTTCTATTTATACTTTTGACAGAAAGAAACCTGCCTGGTGAGCCCCCGCTCACTGCAAGGGAGTCTGGGAAATGTAGTCTGGCTAGTGTCCAAGCAAAGAGGAATGGCGTTTGGGTGAGCAGCTCTGTGTCTACCATGCTTGGTGAACATCTTCAAATCTATCCCCTGCCCTGCTCCCACCAAATGCCCCCCACCTGGACACTGCACTCGTCATTAGCACCAGTCCTCTGGAGCTAGTTTCAGAGTCCCTAGAGGAAAGAGGGGCTTCCCAGATGGCACTAGTGGTAAAGAGCTCGCCTGCCAATGCAGGAGACATATAAGATGTGGGTTCGATCCCTGGGTCAGGAAGAACCCCTGGAGGAGGGTATGGCACCCCACTCCAGTATTCTTGCTGGAGAATCCCCTGGACAGAGGAACCTGATGGGCTACAATTCATAGGGTCACAAAGAGGCAGACACGACGGAAGTGACTTAGTACGTATGAATGCATGGAGAGAAGACTCTCTTGGGTCCACTATCCAGTGCAGAGGGAGAGAGGGCCTGGCTCGCAGAAGCCCCTGCAAAGACTGGACAGCTGAGGCAAGTGCTGCGGGTCCTCCTGTCTGCCCTGTGCCTCCCAAGAGTGGTGCTCCCTGCAGGCGTCCTCAGTGAGCCTGCCCCAGGGCTGCAGAGCCTGGACTGTCTGAGACAACAGCCGGCTGATGGAAGCCCCTGAGCCACCAGCACACTATTGGGGCATTTCTTGTGCTCCTTGGCTCAGCGTCTAATGCGCCAAGGCTGAGCCTCTGGGCACTCAGATGCCCAGTCATCTACAACAGCTTCCTGGAGTGCCTTGGAGAGTGTCTGGTCATAGCCCGCCTCTCTCAGGTGGCTCTGGGGGCCTCTGCCTCTGTGAACCATCTACCTTCTGTGCAGAATCTGGGCTCCCTTCTCTGCCTTGGGACTCCTCTTCCCACCAGGCCCATTTTAGCCATCAGGAGAGATCTCTTCCCAGGAGGCCCAACCTTTGATGTTTTTCCTTGGCCTGAGCCCCAGACCTGCATCACCACCACCACCAGAAACGGATGGTTACAATCAGAAGCTGAAACCAGCAGAATTCTCACCACCCAGAACGCTGGGTGGGAAGTTCTCATGGCTTCTCTCCCAGCCTGGCAGCCCTCTCCTCTTCAGCATCCTCTGGCTCAGTAAAATATCCTCAACATTAATTATTACAATTTATGAAATCTGGAGAAATAAAATCTCACTGTATCCCCTTCACTGCCTCCGCTACTCCCCCACCAAAATGGAGTATCTTATTTTGCTAACTGCTTAAACATAAAGCTCCAACAGAAAAAAAATTGTCCCCACAGCTCATATTTTTCATCATTTGGTCATTAAATAGTGATGGATATAAACCTATAAAGAACCTAAACTGAACCTTTTAACAATCCATGAGCAATACTATCATTTCTTTAATAGAACCTGCTGACCGTGCCTTGCACAGACACCATTTGTCACTTTCAGCACGCAATAATCAATAAGTTGGCTTGAAAATAAATAATATAACAGTCACAATATATTATCTTTCAGACTGGCCTTATACTAACCATAAAATGGGACCAAAACAAGAAGGAAACTTCTATATAAATGTTAACAAGTCAGGAGCATCAAAGTTGGGCCTAATGCATGAGTTACACTGGTGCCAAGTCTCCCTCCTTAATTTGCTTTTTACAAAATATATCTATTTATTTATTTTATTTTATTGCATTGAGTCTTAATTGGGGCATATAGGATGTTCCTTAGGTTATGCCAGGTCTTTCGTTGTGGTGCTCAGACTCTCTAGCTGTGGCTCGTGGGCTTAGTTGCTCCACAGCACTTGGGATCTTAGTTCCCTGACCAGTGATCGAACCCATGTCCCCTGCATTGCAAGAGGGGTTCTTAACCACTGGACCACTAGGTGCGGGCGTGCGTGTGTACTAAGTTGCTTCAGTCTGCCTGATTCTTTACAACCCTATGGACCTTAGCCCGCCAGGCTCCTCTGTCCTTGGGATTCTCCAGGCAAGAATACTGGAGTGGGTTGCCATGCCCTCCTCCAGGGGATCTTCCCAACCCAAGGATCGAACCCGCATCTCATGTCTCCTGCATTGGCAGGTGGGCTTTTTACTGCTAGCGCCACCTGGGACCACCAGGGAAGTGCCCCCTATCCGCTCTGAGTTCTGTGGAGCTGAGCCTTTGCTGCTGCCCACTGCCGAGGTCAGGCAGTGGAGTTCTGGTCAGCATGGTATTTGGGGGCCAGTTTATCACAGCCTGTGTCGCACAGGTGCAGACATCCTGAGTTTCCCGCCAGGAATCCCAAGTCATAGCTTCAGAGAGAAAAGGCCTGACTGGTCGAACACCCAGTACCAGGGTTTGTTTAGATCCAAGAGGGTGTCACAGTCCACATTCAGCTTCTTGGATATGTGTTCTGTGGGAGAGAAATGCCACAAAGAATCCAGGCCACCAGGTAGCCCTGATGGAGAGCGGGTTCTGGAAGCAGCAAAGCAGAGACCTGGTCCCAGGACTCCCCTGGGGGTTGAGTGACCCTTGGTGGCCCCCTCCGTAGCTCACCTGAGTCGGTCACCATCAGATGCTGCTCCTCTGTAGCAGAGAGCCCCCCAGCCCAGGTCCCTGCTTCCTTTGTTCATTCATTCACTTCGTTCACTAGAATGGCACTGAGAGCCTACTAAGCGCCAGGTCCTGTTCTAGGTGTCAGGGCCACAGTGGAGCAAGCAGACGAAAGTCCCTATCTCCTGGAGCTTAGCTGCTGGTCGGGCAATAAAACAGACACACTGTGTGAATCCACAACAGGTCAGGAGAGGGGCCAGTGCTAGAAAGAAGCGAAAAGTAGGGTGAGGGAGCGGGTTCAAGTTCAGACCAAATCTCTGCTGGTTCCCAAGTTCCCAGTCCATCCTCAGATCTACCTTTGGTCACTCGGTTTCCCTGGTGACCAGTCTCCCTCCGGGTCCTAATTCACCCTGTTCGGGCCTGGGCCAGGCTGCCAGATACCACTCTGTGCGAGACCCTCCCCTGCCTCCATGAGGCAGAAAGCTCTGTTCCCACTTCACAGCCAGGAGCCCAGGGCTTAGAGGCAGCAAGTCACTGGTAAATAAGCTGACCAACTCTTCTTGTTAACGTGAGACTTTCAGTGCAGAAACCAGGGCATGCTCAGTTGTTCAGTCGTGTCTGACTCTGTGTGACCCCATGGACTGTAGCCTGGCAGGCTCACTGTCCACGGGATTCTCCAGGCAAGAATACTGGAGTGGCGTGCCATTCTCTTCTCCAGGGATTCTTCCCAACCCAGAGCTCGCACCTGGGTCTCTGGCACTGCAGGCGGATCTGAAACCAGGGCAGACCCAGACAAACTGGGGCTGTTGGTCACGCTCAGGCCAGTGTCAGAGCTGGATCTCAAAGCCACCACGTTCTCAGGCTCTCCACTGCCCCTCAGAGGAGGCCGCTTGAAATTTGAGGCAGCCACTGCCACCTGAAGTTCTAGAATGACTAGCCTGGCAAAGACAAACTGAGACAATTTGGGCTGGTTTTCACAGAATTTGGAATCAAACAGACCTAGGATCCAATCCCAGCCCAGCCACTCAGCAGCTGGGTGCCCCTGGTCGAACTGCCTAACCTCTCTGAGCCTCAGCCTCCTCATCTGAAAACGGAGGTGAGGACGCGTATTTCAGCAGGGCCTTTAGGAGGATCTGAACTCGCACATCTGACACAGCCCACGGTAGATATTCCGCTAGTGGTGGCATTATTAATACAGAGTATTTTATCCCTGCAGTTAATGGGAAGAGCTCTGGCTGCTCCTAGGGGCCGTGTGGAGGTAGGAGCCAGCGCTGCAACATTTATTATGAATCAGCTGGGTACGTGGAGCCAAAAATACTCTCTGTGGGTAGCGTCTCTGTGACTGATATTAAAAATGACTGATTTAAGAGAAAGTGCTTCACCCCTGTTGCAAACTAAGAAGGTAGGGCTGGAGTGTTCTCAGCCTTAAATGCTGCAGTATTTCATCTTTGGGTAGTCATAAAGTTAAAGGTTAATAGGCTGTACAAATGACAGAGTTTAAAGGGAAAAATGGGGAGGGGTGAGGCACTCTCGGGCGGCCGAGGGCAAGCTGGAGACAGGTGTTGACTCACCTGCAGGGAGGAAATATAGGGGTGGGGCTGGCTGAGGGGGGCTAGGCCCTTCGGCCCCTTCTCCTATTCACTTCTGCAGGGAAATTCCTAATGTCCAGAGCTCTTCTCCCCAAGGGGGGTTTCTTTTGGGGTAGAACCTGAGGATCCGTGGCATTGGAGAGACTGAGGCTGGGAAGGGTGGTGAACGTCAACCCTGAATTCACTGTCCTGAGAAAGAAGCTCTAGGTGACCTAGGGGGAAGAAAGGGGGCTCAGACGGAAGTGTGCCGAGCCCCATTTCCCACAGCTGACCCTGTGTTCAGAGCTGTGGTTCTCCAGGCTGGGAGCACAGTAGAATCACTGGGGAGCTCGATGTCCACATGCAGAGTCCTAGGTGCCAGCTCTGAGGCTGGCGGTGCCCGGAAATCTGCACTTGAACCCATCCCCAGTCATCTCCCAAGGTGACCCTAAGGGGATCTCAGGGTGCACTTACAGAAGCCCTCGAACGGTGAATGCATGAGGGTCAATTTCTAGATGCAGATTCCTAGGACTGATGCTGACAGGACTTTGGGGATTACCAAGCCCCACACTGAACCTTGAATCAACCAGACGCCTGTTGGAATTTAGCCTCAAGGGCTTCATCTGCCAAACACAGTCTGGAGGATGCTAGTGAGGGCCTGGGGTGGGGACCACTCCCCTCATCACCTGTTTCCAATGGGGAAGTGGGGGTGCCACCCAAGAGTGACCTGCAGGCAATGGCTTTTTGCACCACAGAACTCTTATCAGCAGGGGATCAGTGCCTCCCCAGTCAGTGCCATGGAGCCTTCGGATTACGGATTCCTTTCTTCTACACGTATGGGGCCAGCCCTGTCCTGGGCTCCCTGTGGACCAAGAAGCAAAGGCTACATGTGGCCATATGCTGGCTGCAGGTGCACACACAGAACACCCTAAAATTCAGAGTTTACCCCCAATCTGAGGTTTTGGGCACATCAGGAGCTGAGCTGCCTGCAAACAAACACTAATTTAGAGAGGGAAAAATTGTTAAATGCAAGTCAACAGAATCCATCATGGACAGAGGACTTTTTAACCAAGTTTCTTTAAATGCACCAAAAAAAATCTTCTCTATATAAGGAATTTAACAGATTACAAAACACGCTTATTGCTGTATCTCCTTATTGCTGTTGTTGAGTCACTAAGTTGTGTCCGACCCTTAGTGACCCATGAACTGCAGCACTCCAGGCTTTCCTGGCCTTCACTATCCCCTAGAGTTTGCCCAAAACTTATGTCCATAGAGTCAGTGATGCCAGTCAGTCAACCATCTCATCCTCTGTCACCCCCTTCTCCTCCTGCCCTCAATCTTTCCCAGCATCAGGGTCTTTCCCAATGAATCGGCTGCTTGCATAATATGGCCAAATCATTGGAGCTTCAGCTTCAGCAACCGTCTTTCCAATGATTTCCTTTAGGATTGACTGGTTTGATCTTCTTGCTGTCTACGGGACTCTTAACAGTCTTCTTCAGCACCACAATTCAAAACTATCAGTTCTCCAGCACTCAGCCTTCTTTATGGTCCAGCTCTCACATCCATGTGTGACTACTGGAAAAACCATAGCTTTGACTATACTGACCTTTGTAGGCAAAGTGATGTCTTTGCCTCTTAATACACTGTCTAGGTTTGTCATAGCCTTCCTTCCAAGGAGCTCCTTAGACTCTCACAAAACACCATAAGGTACTGGTTACAGTTCCACCTTAGAATAAAGACTCTGAGGCCCAGAAAGGCCAAGAGACTTGTCCAATTCTGTGGGCAGAGTGATGGTTCCCACAGATGTCCAGATCTTGATCCCCAACCTGGGAATATGTTACCTTTGTGGTAAAAGAGGTTTTGCAGATGTGATGAAGTTAAGGGTTTTGAGTTGCAGAGAGGGTCCAGTATAATCCTTGCCATGATAGCATCCCTGAAGGAGAAAGACGGAGCTGGGAGACACCGACCGCCTCTATGTGAGAAGGACTCACCCCTTCCTCCCTGCCTTTGATGATGAGGGAAGGAACTGTGAGGCGGAGGATGACAACTAGGAGCTGGAGAAGGCCAGGAAACAAATTCTCCTCTAGAGAATTGGAAGAAATCTTGCCCCAAAGACATCTGCTTCTATCCTGATGAGACACGTTTTAGACTTCTGAACCGCAGAGCTGAAAGATAACAAAGTTTTGTCGTTTTAAACCACTATAGTTGTGGGGCTTTGCAAGAGCAGCATTAGAAAACTAATCCAATCACAGAGAGAGAAAAGAGGGGAACTGAACCCAAAGTCCCTGGCTCACTCCAGGACCCCTCACAGCAGAGGCTGGTTGGGAGGTAGAGATACAGATGAAGGGAAATACTGTGATCTCGGCCACCTCTCCCTTTGGGGGCAGTGATAACAACAGTGAGATGGTAGCTTATTCAAACTCCAGCTGAAACTCTGAGCAGGCGGTTGTTACATCTCCTTTCTGGTCCTCAGCCCTGGTCTGAGTTTCCTGCCCCACAAGCCAGCCTCCACCCGCCTCTGCCCATGGAACAAGGCTCAGCCTTGCCCAGACCCCTGAGATGTTAGTCCCCAACCACCGTTCCCCAGGACAGGCCTGATGGGGACCCGTACGGTGAAAGAATCCAGGGGCACCCTCTGCTTGCCCCGGTCCTGTCTCTGTCCAGGCCGGGGCAATGAATGACCTTGGACCCTTTTGGGGGCTGGGGTCCTGGCTGAACCCTCAGCCAGGCCTCAGCCTCCTGCCTGGCCAGTCTTAGGAAGGAACTTCTTGCGATCAATCTTGCCACGGTCTCCATGAATTTTAAATACTAGCGGCTTTGCTCTTTCTCGCTCACTCCCTGGGTGCGTCAGACTGCAGCTTTTACAAGATCATATTTCTTCACATTTTCATACAATTATTTTAAATGGACAAGATAATGTTGAAATTCTTATTTAAAATGTATGCAGGTAGAGAATGAGCCTTCCTGCTTTTTATATTTAACACCAGATGGAGCAATAGAAGGGACTTTTAACAACAGAATTGAAGTGGAAGTGTCTTAGGCGTTCATGATGGACTATGGATTTAAGCAGCTGGTTTTCTTTGATGAATAAATAATTGCACCCAAAATAGAGAGTTTGGCCATTATTAATCTCATTTTAGACGGTGCACATTTTATTGATTCTTAAGTACAAGAATCTTGCAATTTTCACCAAAGGGTGACTTTCTTAATTAAAATGTAATTTAAAGAAAAAAAAGTTTCAGCAGTCTTGTCAGAGGCGGGGGGTGGGGTGGGGGGGCTGGGGAGGGGCGGACAGGGGGACAGAGGACCTGATTCTTTCTAGAATGAGTCCTTTCCAGACTAATGACCCCAGACATACCTCAGGCAGCCATCACATCCATAGGAGCAGATGAGACCAGCAGAGGCCCAGCCAAACTAGGGCAGACAGACAGCATGACCCAGGGAGCCTAGGTGCCCAGCACCTCCTATTTGATTTCTGTCCATGTCACCCCAGAGAGAGGCTGCCCCCCCACTTCTCTAGTCCCCCCCTTTTGTGTGGGTCTCTCTTGCACAAACGTTGAGGCAATGATGTCTTATTTTGTGAAATGCTTACTAGGATTTTATAAACAGAGGACATTATCAAGAAGAAAATTCAATAATCTTATTGCATAGTAATACATATTGAGGTTTTTAAAATAAAGGGGTAACTTAACTGGCAGTCCAGTGGTTGAGACTTCACCTTTCAATGCCAGGGGTGTGGCTTCGATCCCTAGCTGGGGAACTAAGATCCCCCATGCTTCAGAGCCAAAAAACCAAAACATAAAACAGAAGTAATATTGTAACAAATTCAATAAAGATTTAAAAATGAAATAAAGGGGGTAGGCATACTCAGAAAGTTTAGGAAGAAGGCAGAAGTAGCCAATACTTATAGAGCATTCATGTAATTCTTGGGCTTCCCCAAGGGGTTAAAATGGTAAAGAATCTGCCTGAAGTGCAGGAGACTCAGGTTTGATCCCTGATCGGGATGATCCGCTGGAGAAGGAAATGGCTACCCACTCCAGTACTCTTGCCTGGAGAATGGCATGGACAGAGGAGCCTGACAGGCTATAGTCTATGGGGTCACAAGGAGTCAAACACGACTGAGTGACTAACTTCACTTCCACATGTAATTTTCAGTCTACAAAAACTGTGCAAAGCAGCCCCGACCATCAGTTCTGCTTGTGGAGGAGGAAGTGAACACGCAGAGCATGTGAGCATCGTGGCCAAGTTTCCCCGGGGGAGCAGGGAACCAAGGGGCAGCACAGAGTTTTGAAACCAGCACCACCTCTCTAGCGCCCTTTAGTGTATCACTATGTTCTGCTGCCTTTTAAATAAAAAGATATAAAGTAAGCAGAAGCCACCGCTCCCTCAGCCCCTCCCACAAAGGGAATCACTGTCAAAACTTTCTAGTAATTTCTTCCAGAAAAAAATTAAATGCTTGCAATTGCATTGCATTCTGCTTTTAAAAAAAAATGTCAGAAATGCGAAGCTGCAGGCACATGTCCTCATGGGTAAAATGGTGGGTTTGTTTGAAACCCACCTCCACCCCCAGCTTCCTTGGGGGCAGCTTCTCTCCTGTCTGTTCCATCTGCTGTGGGTCTGTTTGCCTTTAGAGACGGAGGCTCCTCCCTGAGAAAAGAAGCAGGTGCTAATAGGTGAGGGCCCTTCCAGCTCCAAACCTTATCCTCTAAGAACCTACATCACCCCAATACAGACAGGCCTCTAGCCTGCCCCAGGAGGAGATAGGGGTGTCTTGTAGTCACTGCAGAGGCTCCAGACAAAGGCTGGATTTGGATCGTGCCTGTGAATTAGTGGGCGAGCCAGCAACTTGTCCAGGTAGAGGTGTGAAGGCAGAAGTTCGAAATGAATGGGGTACCAGGTGACAAAAACACTGGTGAGTTCTTTCAATCAGCCGTAAGTATCAGCTATCTGCCACCTGGGAGACTGACATGTCATCCCCCAGCAAGCCCAGCTCAGGTACCAGCGTCTTCCGGGGGCCTAGGGCAGTGTGACAACATGAAGGGAGGGGCAGGGGTATGAAGAAAATGAAACTTGAAATCCTAGCGTCACACTGGACTTTGCTCCGATTCTCACACTTGGAGAGGGGCGCAGCAACATGGCTTCGGAGGCAAGAACAGGGCCAAGTCTTGGATCCCACACTGCCAGGGCATGCGCCTGGGCAGAATCAGTCTCTCAACTCTCTGGTTATTGGGGAATATACTCAGGTGGCAAATATACACACACGATGCAGGGCTTCCCAGGCGGCGCTACAGTAAAGAACCTGCTTGCTAATGCAGGAGATGCCAGAGACAAGGGTTCAGTTCCTGGGTTGGGAAGATCCCCTGGAGGAGGGTGTGGCAACCCACTCCAATACTCTTGCCTGGAGATTCCCCATGGACAGAAAAGCCTGGTGGGCTACAGTCCATAGGGTTGCAAAGAGCCAGACACGACTGAGGCTAATTAACATGCATGCCCAAATACATGGCGCAGTTCACAGGTCCACCAGGAAGCCAGCCAGCCTTTCTTGAGGTCATTTACCTAAAACAATTCAACTATTAAAAATTCCAGTGGGTCCCAGATTTACCCTTACAGTAAATGGTGGCAACTCTTTGGTTTTTCAAATGTGAAATTTATTTCACCTGACTCGCTTTACCGTCTGAGCCACAGGGAAGCCCCTATTTCCTATACTGAAAGCCAATGAAAAAAGGGAAACATGTTCCAAATTTTACCTGACATATTGCCTACTTAGAAGGGGTCAGGGGGTTTTCTTAGTTTGCTGTCTTCAGTGTCTGAGATTTACAACTAATTCTGATAAAAATTTCATTGGAATTGGGATGGTTATGGCTGTTTTTCTTTGATGGAGAATAAAACGTGTGACTTGGGTGAATACTTGCCTTTTATTACCCATCCCTGTCTGTAAAGTATCTGGTTTATGTGCCAAGAAAAGTATAAACATACGGCACAGTATTGGTTTTTCAGTAACTTGGTTTAAGCCAAAGAGGGGAAAAAAATCCCATCCTGACACTATTTATGAAACAATTAATGTTGTCAACAGCCTTCCCACCTGCTGAGTTACACCCAGCCATCTAGACTATGATGATTCCAAGAAGTGTCAACAATTCTAATATGAACTGTTGAGGCAAATCCATTTGAAAGGGCTTATTTCTACAACTTATAAAATGTGATGATAGATTGCTCTCTGACTCTAGGGTACAAAAGATGTCTTATTCGCCAGTAAAATCCCTCATCATAAATTAATGTCAAGATTACGAGCCACCATGACGTGCCAGGCATGTTCACGAATAGCATCTCACTGAGTCCTACCCAACCAGGTGGGATGGATATTAATACTATCATTATCAGCTGTGTACAGCCTAAGCGGCCACTTCTTATCAAGGTAAAGGAACTGTTCAAGGTCACTTTTACAGGGTGAATGAGAATTTTTGCCTTAGTCATATTGGGCTACTGTAACAAAATCCATACACTTGGGTGGCTTAAACAACAGAAATTTCTCATAGTTTTGGAGGCTGAAAGTGTCAGATGAAGGTGTGGGCATGGTCGGGTTCTGGTGAGATCCCCCTTCTTGGCTTGTAAACAGCTGCTTTCTTAGCTGTGTCTCCACACGGGAGAGGGAGAGAGACAGAGATGGAGAGAAAGGGTGGGCAGAAAAGAGGTCTCTGCTCTCTTCTCTCCATACAAGAACTCTAAGCCCATCACTGGGGCTCCATTCTCAAGACTCACCCCAACCTGACTATCTCCCAAAGGCTCTGTCCCTTAATATCATCACATTGGAGGCTGGGGCTTCAACATACAGATTTAGGAGAGTGGCAAACATTCCCATGGACAGAGGAGCCTAATGGGCTACAGTTCATGGGGTCACAAAGAGTCAGACATGACTGAATGACTGAGCACAGACTAACTCACCTCCTTGTCTGCTTCCCATATGGCTCAGTGGTAAAAAATCCACCTGCCAATGCAGGAGACACAGAAGATGCGGGTTTAATCTTTGGGTTGGGAGGATCCCCTGGAAAAGGAAATGGCAACCCACTGCAGTATTCTTGCTTGGAAAATTCCATGCTTCTCCTTGCCTGGAGGAGCCTGGGGGGCTACAGTGCATGTGGTGGCAAAGAGTGAGACTCTACCGAGCACGCACCGAGCATGCACCGAGCACGCACATACACGATAAACATTCTCCCAGCAAGTCACCCTGAGGGGCATTGGTTGAACCTCATCTAAATAAGTCAAGTGTTTCAAAATTACCTTATTTAAAATTCAGAGTTTCAAAAGCAGTTTTTTAAAAGGCAAAATACCATGAAACACTTCTGAAAACTTTTTGACACTTCCATATAAACTTCAACATAATCCTACCCTTTGGACCCAGCAACCCCACTCCTGAGCATTTACTCAAAAAAAAAAAAAAAAGGATATATATGTCCACACAGACGTACACGACAATATTCATAGCAGCTTTAACCCAGAAACAGTCCAAATACGAATCGACAGGTGAATAGATAGTGAGTATATCCACAGCCTGGTGTACTAGTCAGCAAGAAAAAGGCATGAGTGAGCTACTGATACTGGCAACAATCTGAATCAAGGTCCAAAACATTCTGCTGAGCCAAAGAAGCCAGACACGAAAGAGTAGACAGTGTCTAAGTCCATTTATATGAAATCACAGAGCACGCAAAACTGATCCACAGTGACAGAAAGCAGGTCAGTGTTCGCCGGAGGCTGCGGCAGGGAGTGCGATGGCAAAGAAGAGTCCGGGAACTACCTCGGAAAATGGACGTGCTCTCTTGATGTGGTGGGGATTACGTGGTATATGCATTTGACACAGCCTATCAAGCTGTACACTTTAAATTGCTGCATTTTGATGGTATTCAAATTGTACCTCAATTTTGCTTACTTTTCAAAAGGCAAGGTGGAATGGTACCTTGAAGAGAATGTGGTTCCCCAAGCAAAAGCCCTGATTTCATCAGTCTTGCAATTTCATGGCATCCAAACATGTTGCTTAATCCCTTTGTGCCCCAGCCTCCCATCCATGAAACGGAGGTGAAGATGCTGAGGCTGTGCTGCAAAGGATTGGGCTGCACAGAACACAAACCTTAAGCAGATTTCCTGAGATGTTTACTACACTTCTGCTTAGACCTTGTTGGTTCAAATCTAATTGTCTGGACCTTCTTAGCTGCACGGAAGTCCTTTAGTCTAGGCAGCAAAGTACCCTCTAAAAACTGGAGTCTGTTACAGGAGGAGGCGAGAGGATGCTGGGAGAGGCATCATTTAGCAGCCTCTGCCCCAAATTCCTCTTCTTCCCGAATGATCTGAGACTTCAAAGACATCCATAAAAGCCATTCTATGGAGCTCAGAGCCCCTAGTTGCCAGTATTGGTTATTGATTAGATCTTTATTGATCAGATATTATTGATGATTCCTCCTTCTTAATGGAGTGTTTTCTATGCAAAAGCTATCACATTAGAATTCCACTAAATAGCACCCTCGCACCCTACTGCCTATACAAAAAAGTTGCATCTCTCTCCCGGAGTCAAAGTTCCTGGGAGTTTCATCAGTTGCTCAAGTCTAGGTCTTGTGTGATAATTAGTAAAATAATAGTAAATATTTTATAATAATGATCACGGCAGGCATTAATGAATCCATCTTGTGTTCCAGGCTTTGTGCTAAGTGCTCCATCTTCATTTTTGCACTGAATCCCCTCCACAACACCTCAGGGTTGTAAGGTGGACATTTGCTGTGTTCTGGCCACACAGCGTGGGAATACCAGTCATATACTGGGAACTCCCACCATTGAGCAGACCTTGGAGATGGAGGCAGAGGCTTACTTCTGCTACAGAAGCTACAGAGGTGTGGCAAACCTGTCTTCCCTCCCCAGGCAGCAAGAACACGGCATGTGACTCGGACTTGACCAGTGCAATTTCCTGCCAGGATTGTGCATCTTGGGAGGAAGCATGGCAGTTACTGGTTATTCCCAGAACAGGCTGGTGGCCCTGCCGGTGAGGTCCCATGATAGCAGCTTCAGCAGCAGCCAGCTCCAGCTAGAAAGTTCTGTTAGTACTTTGTGCTCTCGGAGGGTGACTGCAGCCACAAAATTAAAAGACGCTTGCTCCTTGGAATAAAAGCTATGACAAACCTAGAGAGTGTATTAAGAAGCAGAGAAATCACTTTGCCAACAAAGGTCTGTATAGTCTCAAAGCTATGGTTTTTCCAGTAGTCACGTACAGTTTTGAGAGCTGGACCATGAAGAAGGCTGAGCACCAAAGAACTGATGCTTTTGAACTGTGGGGCTCTTTAGAGTCCCTTGGACTGCAAGGAATCAAACCAGTCAATCCTAAAGGCAATCAATTCTGAATATTCGTTGGAAGGATGGATGCTGAAGCTGCAGCTCCAATACTTTGGCCACCTGATGTGAGGAGCCAACTGATTGGACAAGACCCTGATGCTGAGAAAGATTGAGTGCAGGAGGAGAAGAGCATGACAGAGGATGAGATAGTTGGATGGCATCACTGACTCAATGAACATAAGTCTGAACCAATTCCAAGAGATGGTGAAGGACAGGGAAGCTTGGCGTGCTGCAGTCTGCGGAGTTGCAAAGAGTTGGACGCAACTGAGCAACTGAACAACAACTGTCTAGACTCCTTCGGCTGCAGCATTTTTCTGAGTCAGGTCTCCAGCCCACCCAACTCTTCTTTTTAAAAAAACAAAACAACTTTTTATTTTGGATTGAAATATAGCCAATGAACAAGGTTGTGATAATTTCAGGTGGGCAGCAAAGGGCCTCAGCCATACATATACATGTACCCATTCCCCCTTAGCCTCCCCTCCCATCCAGGCTGCCATATAATGTTGAGCAGAGTTCTCTGTGCCGTACAGTAGGCCCTTGTTGGTCATCCATGTTAAATATAGTAGTGTGTACAAGTCTGTCCCCAACTCTTCTTGAATAGCCCCATATCCTTGCAAAGAATCTCTTCCTGCCAGATCCCACCCCCACTTCTGTTGGGGCCTACCAAAAGCCCATGCGTGGGGGCACTGGAGGTCCCCTCTGTGCTGAGGCTCGACTGGCCTCCTCCCTGTGCCTGAGCTCAGAGTCTCTCAAATTCTCTAAGCAAACACCTCCTTCACTTTCTGTTCCCACTTTTCTCTCCTTACCAGGGCTCCAAACCAGCCATTGGTTGGGAAGAAGGGGGCGGACACCACGCTATTCTTCGTCTCTTCTCTTACCATTCTTTCAAGACAAGTAAAACAAAAGTCTTGCTCTTCCTTCTGCCAAAAAACCAAACTGAAATCAAACTAAACCAAACCAATTCCAACTCTGTCTTCATTAACTTAGTGAGAGACCACCGAGGGTCACCAGTTTTAAAATGAGCTAAATCCTAAATCCCATTGTCCATTTATCTAGGAATTACATGTCTCTTAAAATAAATACTCTGCAGACATACAAACCCACTCTGATTAGTCTGATCCTCAGACAGAATCTGCAGGGGTAGACTCATTCACTGTTTAACTGACCTGGCAGACCTTGTCAGGGTGCACCTCATTTAATTTCTTCTTAACCATCTGCTTCACCATTAAGTGAATTTCTGATCTGCTATTATTTGTTCAAATAAACTTACCTGAATTTATTTGACAGTCTTTTCGTCCTAGGTTTCACACCAAATGGATGTTAAACAGAAACCCACACTTACTTGTCTATGTTCATTTTGCAATTTGGTACAAATAGCATAAATATGCTCAAAATACTTTCCTTTAAATGTTCCATTTCAAACATACTCCTCTGTTTTTAAAAACGTTTTTTTTCTGATTACAAAATTATACTTGTAATGTAGAGAATGTGAAAGTTATGCAGCAGTAACAAAGACTCATCTCATCGTTAAAAAAAGTACTGGGAAGCAGTTTCTTTTCCTATACACACAGAAACACACAGTGCTTTTTAAAGTGTTCATATTGTGCTTTGTAACAATATTTTTATAATATTACCTTGTTTTTGGCTGTGATGCATGGCATGTGAGATCTTGGTTCCCTACCAGGGATTATTAAACCTTCACCCCTGCACTGGAAGTGCTGTGTCTTAACCACTGAACCACCAGAGAAATCCCAGGAACGATAGTTTTAACTAAGATTGTATCATGAGAACTTTTCCTTGTCACTAATTAGACTTCAGAAAAACCATTTCTAATGGTTTGTGTGACATTTCATCACATATAGGTATGTTTAGTGGTAGTGTTTAGTTGCTCAGTTGTGTCCAACTTGTCATGACCCATGGACTGTAGCCTGTCAGTCTCCTCTGTCCATGGGCTTTCCCAGGCAAGAATGCTGGAATGGGTTGCCTTTCCCTTCTCCAGGGGATCTTCCCAACCTGAGGATCGAAACCAGGTCTCCAGATTCTTTGCCATCTGAGTTACAGGGAAGGAAGACCTTAGGTATGTTTGCCTATACTGAGTTCTTTTTTTTTTTTTTAAACTTTTGCATATATATTACAAAAACAGTGGAATATATATCTATGTGTATGTATCTGAGTTTAAGCTTATAATGATTTCTTTAGGATATATTCTAAAGGGAAACTATGCAAAATGTTCAAACTTCTTAAAAGTTCTAATCATATTGACAAACTATTTTCTGGAAAACTTATACTGATTTATGTCCCCAACTGTAATGTAAGAATATTTCTCTTCATCCTCAGCAGCACTGAGTATTCTCTTCCTCTTAGTTTCATTAATTTAATAATAATAAAATATTTCATTGTGGTTTTAATTTTATTTGTTTGATAGAGAGTATAACCCCTAATCAGTTCATTATGTCTGAGATTTGCTGATTACATTCTTTGCCTAGATCTCTGTACTGGCTAAATATTTCTGCAATGATGCATATTTTACATATTAATAACACTAACTCTTTATCATATTTACAGCAAGATCTATTCCTGATTGTTGTTTTTTATTTATAGGCATCTTTCGATTGCATAATGAGGCCATATACATTTTGAAAAGGCCTAAACTTCCCATGTGATAATAAAAAGAAGTGCAAAATAAACTAAAAATACATGACTTGATATACATCAAGACATCCCAATGACAGAATCTGTCTCTTTCATCACGCAGGTAGAGATTTAACTGTAGGGGTACAGAACTCATTTCTGAACTAAAGGCAGTCTTTATGAAAGGCATGTAACTCTGTTATCTGTCCGCAGTGGCCTTTTCTCAGAACTTTCCCTGTACTTCCTGTGGTTTCCATTTCCTTCCTCACCACTTCCTTCTGATGGCCTTTGAGCTCCATAAGCTCCTTCCTCCTTCACCTTTGTCCCTGCCTTCAGTAACACTTTCTCCTTTTCAACTGTTCTGACAGTTGAGAGGAGAAAGGAAAGAAAGGGTCAGACAGAAAGGAAAGAGAGGGTCCTTGGAGTCACGTTGACCTGAGTTCAGATCCCAGATTTGCTGCATATTTGCTGTGTGACCTTTGGCCAGGTCTCTGAGCCTCAGTTTCCTTGTCTGTAAAACAGGGTTACTTTGAGAGTTAGGATCAAGCTCACGTTCAACCTGGCACCCAGGAGCCTGGAAAGCAGCTCCTACAATGATCCTGGCTTCCTGAGTCACATGTCCATCTCATTTTCAATATCGAGGAAAAGACGTATCCTTTCTCATTTTACTTCCCTGGTTCCCTGCCCTGTACCTATTATTAATTAGTGGGTAACTCAGCAGAACAGGTACTGGTAGGATTTTTATACTATCCTATTAAAAATGAAGTTTTCTTGTATTATTTAATAATGATACCTTTTTTGCTATTTTTAAATAGTGAAAAGTGTGTGAACTGTGGCTCTTCATAATTATAAATTGTAAAATAACATTTTAGGGAGTAATATTTCTTTTTCAGATCATCCGTGAAATATATATCATCTTCATTGTTTAATTGACACTTTATTCCCCCTATTAAGATACAAGCAGAAATAAATTTCACTTCCTCCCCTGTAGATGCAATTTCATTTCGAAAACATGTGTCAGCGAGAGCAATAAAGCATCAATTAAGCAATGAATTCCTGACAAATACATGGCATCTGATGCATAATTGCCCCCCTTTAATCTCATTTTCCCCAAGGCCAAGGCTTCCTGGGCCATTTACTGTCCAAGTTTCACCCTTTCCAGAATTTCACTGAAATCCAGAAGGAGCTTCCTGTCCCTTTCTTGGCAGAATAGGCATCTCAGATACATTCCACCCCCAGGGAGCAGGACTCCTGCAGCTCCTGTAATCCCAAACTAGTGGCCTTGTTATTCAAACCAGGAAACTAAATTTTAGGGAGGCAAAAGCCTTGCACAACCCCTCCAGGGTCTCCCCCTCTTATCTCTGGGAATCAGAACAGGGCTTGAAACTCAAGTCAGCTTGCTTTTCACCATACTAATTCTTTACTGGAAATGGGTTTCGCAGGTGGCTCAGTGGTAAAGAATCCACCTGCCAATGAGAAGACGCAGGAGACTTGTCCTTAGGTGGGGAAGATTCCCCTGGAGGAGAAAATGGCCACCCACTCCAGTCTTCTTGCCTGGAGAATCCCACGGACAGAGGAGCCTGGTGGGCTACAGCCCATAGGGCCGTAAAGAGTCAGGCACAACTGAGTATGTAATTCTTTTTTTTTTTTTTTTTTTTTTACTTTATTTTATTTTACTGTATTGGTTTTGCCATACATCAACATGAATCCGCCACGGGTGTACATGAGTTCCCAATCCTGAACCCCCTTCCCACCTGCCTCCCCGTACCATCTCTCTGGGTCATTCCAGTGCACCAGCCCCAAGCATCCTGTATCCTGCATCGAGCCTAGACTGGCGATTCGTTTCTTACATGATATTATACCTGTTTCAATGCCATTCTCCCAAATCATCCCACCCTCTCCCTCTCCCACAGAGTCCAAAAGTCTGTTCTATACATTTGTGTCTCTTTTGCTGTCTCGCATACAGGTTTATCATTACCATCTTTCTAAATTCCATATATATGTGTTAGTATGCTATATTGGTGTTTTTCTTTCTGGCTTACTTCATTCTGTATAATCGGCTCCAGTTTCATCCACCTCATTAGAACTGATTCAAACTCCTAGAGGAGAACATAGGCAAGACACTCTCCGACATAAATCACAGCAGGATCCTCTATGATCCACCTCCCAGAATACTGGAAATAAAAAGCAAAAATAAACAAATGGGATCTCATTAAAATTAAAAGCTTCTGCACAACAAAGGAAACTATAAGCAAGGTGAAAAGACAGCCTTCAGAATGGGAGAAAATAATAGCAAATGAAGCAACTGACAAACAACTAATCTCAAAAATATACAAGCAACTCATGCAGCTCAATTCCAGAAAAATAAACAACCCAATCAAAAACTGGGCCAAAGAACTAAATAGACATTTCTCCAAAGAAGACATACAGATGGCTAACAAACACATGAAAAGATGCTCAACATCACTCATTATCAGAGAAATGCAAATCAAGACCACAATGAGGTGTAATTCTTTACTGTATGCAAAGAAAAGGGAGGAAGGAAAGGAAGAGAGAGAGAGAGAGGGAAGGAGGGAGGGAGGTAGGGAGGGAAAGAAAGAGGGAAGGAAGGAGGGATTAGAGAAAGGCCCACGTGCCTGGGGTTGTATATCAGAGAATGGGGGCTCCTTGGGAGATCAGGGGTGGTAGACACCTGGCTGAGGAGACTGCCCTCTCTACTCCAAGCCCCCTGAGAGTGGGCAACATTCTGCAGACACATTTGAGGGTCGCCTAGGTGTTGGGCTCCATGAAGGCCCTGGGAGCCTGGATGACCCAGGGAAGTTGCTCTCAGACACACTGGGGTCAGCTGTGGGGCCATGGGCAGTGCCAAAAAAAAAGATGAATAAACACAGCATGGTGAGAGCCTGGGGGAGTTGGGGAGGGACATAACACAAAGTGGGCACTCAACAGAGTTAGTTACGTGGTGTTTTAAAATCCTAAGCGGTGATCGCTTCACCCCTAGAGAAGCTTGCCTGCCGCCTTGGCTGGAATCTTTGGGCAGACAGGCTACAGGCTGGGTGGCCACTGTTAACAAGCCCCAGAATGTGAAGCGTTTGGAGGTGTCTGCCATGCCTCGGAACCCGACGGTGGCTCCTTTTCCAGGAAAGGCCGTCACAGTTGGACTGTGGGGTCTGGTGTTGGGGGTGGGGATGGGGAGTGAGTGGGCCTGAAGTGTCATTTAAGGGGATGTTTAAGTTCCACTCCCTGGTTCTGAAGAGTAATTTTCTGCAGAGACATGAAGACTAATAGGACAAACTTGGCTCATTTCGGCAAATTGCTCCAATTTTCCCACAATCTCGCCTTCCCCCTACCCACCCCCAGACCCTGTATCACCTGCCCCCACCTGACTATTTGGACCACTTAATGCTCCGCATTCAGAACTAATAGAGGCTGTTTGTTTGGCCCTGGCCCAGAGGCTAGACTTGTTTTCAGGACAGAAGTGGCAAGAAAACCAATCTGGACATCTAAATCACAGCCAAGACTCATTACATAAATGATATATTTACACAATTGATCCTTTTTCCCACTGGGTAATTAATTCGGCATCGGAAGTCTTAACGATTTAATTGTCATATGTTTAAACTGAAACGGTTGCCACAAATTTCTAAAGACAAAAGGCAGACTGAGGAGAGGGCCTTCCTTTGTCCTCAGCGTGGGGACAGCCTCCCTTATTTCAAAGTGGCCACCAAAGCAGGGCAGCGGCTGATAGCCCCTGAGGGGCATGCAGCAAAGACCCTGTCTTGCTGCATTAGGTCCTTCCAGAGAGGGAGGGGGCTGGTGCAAAGGGAACATAAATCCAGAAGCTACAGGCTGGAGTCCTGTTCTCGCCATTGAATAGGATGCTGCTGGTGCGCCAGACAAACCCCCAGAGCCAGTGAGCACACAGTCTGTGTCACCCCGCCCCCACACCGCATCTGCTTCCAGAGGCAAGCCTCTGTGTGTGTGTGTGTGTGTGTGTGTGTGTGTGTGTGTGTGTTAGTTGCTCAGTCGTGTCCACTCTCTGTGCTACCCCAGGAGCCACCAGACTCCTCTGTCCATGGAGTCCTCCAGGCAAGAATACTGGAGTGGGTTGCCATTTCCTCCTCCAGGGGATCTTCCCAACCCAGACACTGAACTCGGGTCTCCTGCATCTCTTTACCATCTGAGCAAGCACGTGTCTCTATTTTGGAGGACTGCCTTGGTGCTACTGGAGCCATTGTGCCCAAATGGCCAGATTTCTGGAAAAGCCTAAGAGTTTGTGGCCCTCGCAGGGCGGCCTTGACCAGACTGCCTGGAGGAGCAGGAACAGGACAGGCTTGGCATCCTTGCCTCTGACAAGGACACTGAGGGGTAACTGTCACAGGGGAGAACCCCTCCGCACCCATAGGTTGGAATTTGGCCTGACATTGCACCTGGTTGGGTTTCCTTCCCTTCTCCCTGTGCGTTCTCTTCCCAGGACCCTTGGGAGCACCTCCTTACTCAAGAAATCCTCGCCTGAGGGTCTGCTCTGGGGGAACCCGTCCAGGGATAACTGCTGTCTAGCTGAGTCAGTTTGGCAAGCCTCGTGGCTTCTCTGGCCTCAAAGCCATCACCTACAAAACAGACAAAACAGTAACACCCATCTCCATTGTCACGGACCCCTGGCATTTAAGGAGGGTGTGTCTGTGCAGGCACTTCCCATCCATTGTCTCATTCAGTCCTCTCAGCAACTCCAGGAGGAAGATATGCATAGTATCCCCATGTTACAGATGAGGGTACTGAGGCACAGAGCAGCCAAGTACTTTGCTCACATTCACACAGCTGGTAAGTGGCAGGGACTGGATTCAGCCTGGGCATGCCGTTTCTACCCTTCTCTCATGCTGGATGGGTGCAGCCCACCCAGCAGAGCTATGAGGCAGATGGAGGAGAAAGTTATGAAGCAACGGATAAACTGCAGAGGGCCTGGGATCATCCCTAACAAGGGACGCTTGCTCTAGCCTTCTGTCTCACCTTAGTCCCCACGGGAGAGAGGGGAGATTGTCCAGGTCCTGGGCACTGCCACGCTGCCATCGCCTCTGTGCAGACCTCATGGTCTTGTACTGCAGGACACCTGCCCCAGCCAAATCCTGCATCTTCTCCTGCCTTAAGAGGCTCATGCGTGGCTGGAGGACTCCCCTCCCATGACACACACACAGCTTCCTGGAGCAGTTATTTTGGCCTTCTCCCTTAGTGGATAAAAAACACCTATGCAATGGGAATTCCCTGGCCATCCAGTGGTTGACTCCACCCTTCCCCTGGAGGGGGTATGGGTTCGATCCCTGGTCAAGGAAATAAGATCCTGAATGCCACAAGGCATGGCCAAAGAAACAGACAAAAAAAAAAAAAAACCAAGACAAAAAAAAAACAAAACCCTGTGCAATGGGGGAGTAGTGGTTACATTCTAATGCCACAACTAAGATTTGCTAAGAGAGAAAACAGCCAGGAGGTATCTGCATTATCTCAGGCCTCTCAGCTGGATTGACAGGGAAGGCGCTGGTGGAGATTTGATGCTCCAGGGAGTTTTTTGCTGATTCCATCTGCCCAGATTCTCTGTGACCCTCCAAACCCAGGCAACCTGCAAGGTCTGACATCCCGAGCTGGTAGCTTCATACTTATGGGTATGCTCTATCAGGGCCTGGGGTGCAAGTCTCCTGGCTCCTCAAGACTGGCTCCTGGTCTTTAAGTACACATGCTACAAATATTTTAGGGAGTTCATTTAGTCATATACACTTCAGAAAGAATCAATCAAGCTCTTCCCAAATTGACAGATAAATGAGAATAAGTTCTCAGGCTAGCCTAAGCAGAAAAGGGAAATTTAGCATAAGGACACACAGAGCTCAAAGGCAGAAATACAGCCAGGCCTCAAGAGGTGTGTGTGACCACTTGAGGGATAAGAGGGATAAGAAAGTTGCCAGGATCAGGCCATCTCCTCTCTACTCGGCTTCTCTCTCCAGAATGACTTCCTTCACTTCAGCATTCAAGTGGTTAGTAAAACACATCCAAACACTTCCAATCAGTGGGCACTGTTGTGGCTCTGGGAGTGGAGAATGGGGAGGGAGAAGGACAATTCCAAGGCAAGTGAAAGTGAAAATGTTAGTCGCTCAGTCTGTCCGACTCTTTGTAACCCCATGGACTGTAGTCCGCCAGGCTCCTCTGTCCATGGAATCCTCCAGGCAGGAATACTGGAGTGGGGTGCCATTCCCTTCTCCAGGGGCACTTTCTGACCCAGGGATTGAACCCAGGCCTCCTGCATTGCAGGCAGATTTTTTTTATTGTCTAAACCACCAGGGGAGAGAATGAGGAGGGAGAAGGAAGGACAATTCCCAAGCAAGGAGGTACCTGAATAAATTCAGGTCCACTACCTGCTGGGAGTGAGAGCGTAAAGCTGTGAGCACAAGGGAAGGTAGCTGTGATTTGCAAAAAGATTGCCATACAGTCATCCCTCAGTAACCAGGGGAGTTCCAGGACCTTCCCCAGATATCAAAATTCAAGGATGCTCAAGTGCTTTACACACAACTTCCATATAGCTTATGCATATTCTCTAAATACTTTAAAACATCTCTAGATTACTTAAAACACATAATACAATGTAAATACTAGGGAAATAGCTGTAAACACAATGTGACTGTTCTGTAAATAGTTACAGAAGCATGCCAAAATTTAGTAAATTTATTAAATTTTGCTTTTTGGAACTTTCTGGAAGTTCCCCCCCCCCCCGAATTTTTCTATCCAAGATTGGTTGAGCTGCAGAAACCCACATATAGAGAGGGCTGACTCTACTCAGAAGTCATATCTCCGTTCCACCCATTATGACTTTGGGTCCTGGGGCAGGTTTGTCAATCTCTGCTTCCAAGTGTGATCTTGCAGAAATATAAGGATTCATTCAACACACGCCTAGCACAGCAGGTGCCCTAGAGTAGGCACCCAGGACATTTTAATGAAAGAATGATGGAGAAAAAGGTCAGTCTTTCACTAAAGGCTTGCCCTTACCACTAGGCTTAATCTCTAGATTTGGCAATCTGGAAATTAAACATACAGTTGAAATTAAATCCTGTGGGAGGCTAAACACTAGAATTACCAAACAAGAGAATTAATCTAATTCTATAAGACTTAGTATTTCTTATGTTCAACCTTTTAAAAAAAATTACCATTATCCCAGTTTATTTGTTTCAAAGTCTGAAATCTTATTTATCTCATTTCCTAGTCTGTCTTCTCCACCAGAATGTGAACCCAGGAGATCAGTGTCCTCTTGTGTCTTTTTCACATCTGTCTCCCCAGGGCACAGGCTGGAACCCGACACTTAGAAAGTGCTGGAGAAATGTTAATCTTATTGGAGTGTGTGGTTCACGGTGGCTGTGATGCCATAGTGATCTGGTTGACAAAATAGGGCCCAGGTGGAATTGGACATGGGAACATTAAAAATCAGGCCAGTTTCAGGACATTTGTAAGTTGGGACAGAACACATCTGCATAAAAACTTTGAAATTACAATTTATATGCACATATGGAAACATGGGCTTCTTTGGTGGCTCAGCTGGTAAAGAATCCCCCTGCAATGCAGGAGACCTGGGTTCGATCCTTGGGTTGGGAAGATCCCCTGGAGGAGGACATGGCAACCCACTCCAGTATTCTTGCCTGGACAATCTCCATGGACAGAGGAGCCTGGCAAGCTACGGTCCATGGGGTTGCAAAGAGTCAGACACAACTGAGCGATTAAGCATAGCACAGCACATATGGAAACATACTATTGGGTCATTTGATCAGTGTTGTGTTTGAAACCCCAGAACTATTGTTAATCTGGAATAGATCAGGCTCAGAATATTATGGCTAAACCACTGTTGACTATATCTTATTGCTTTCTCTTATCCTGATTGGTTTTTTCCTACTCAAGATATATAAACCCAGATTCATTGATATCAATGAATCATCTGTATGCCTCAGCTCTTGGTGCATAACAAACCAGCCCAAACCCAGTGACTTAAAGTAACAACCATTTATTATCACCAGGTATTACTATGGGAGTTGGTTGATCCAGATTCAGCTGGGCTGAGTGACTCTGCTTCAAGCTGAGTGTTCAACAGGACTTAGCTCCTCACCAGGAGTTAGACCCAGGTCTGAGCCCCAAGACAAAAGGGCAGTAGCTACCCCAGGGGAATTCTCTCCACCTCTATGGTACAAAACATCCAGGTCCACTGTCCGAGCTCATTTCAAGCCTCTGCTGGCAACATGCCTGCTACCATCTCACTGGTCTAAGCAAATCAGATTAGCCAAGCCTGAAGTCAAGGGACAGCCACAGGCACTCATCAACCACAGCAAGTCCAGGGCCAAGCTTGACATCAGTGGGGTGGGAAAGGAAATATTTCCAAGGATGTCTGACTTATTTTCAATAACAATGCAATCTGTCACATCCTCAAATCAGGCTTTCCTCTTATGTTCTCTCAAGTAGAGTATTTCCCCCATCTAAGGTGTATATGCTTTTATAGTTAACATTTCTGAAATCAGGATATGAAGGACACTTAGCGTGTACACTTTTTTCCGGCAGTGCTGGGTCTCCATGGCAGTGCTTGAGCTTCCATAGTTCCGGCTCTCGGGCTTAGTTGCCCTGCAAGCATGTGGGATCTTAGTTCCCTGATCAGGGATCGAACCTATGGCCCCTGCACTGAAAAGCAGATTCTTAACTGCTGGACCACCAGGGAAGTATGTACTTTTTGGTTAGCTATTTCTTGCTTTTTCTTTTGCCCAAAAAGCTGTTATTAAATTGATGGTGCATTTCAAGACTGACACTGTCTTAGAATGGTGGAAATTCAGCGATTTATGATCAACTTCCTGGATATTGGAATCTCAAGTACATTCGGCTCTTCCCTCTCCCTGACTCCGGTGCTGAATTGGTTACCAGGTCCTGTGGCTCTGGCTCCTCAGTGAATCTTAAATCCAGCCCCTCTCTTCCCTCCCCATAGCCATGTTCCTGGACCTAATATCCTCTTCCCTCAACTAGAGCCAAAACCTTCTGCCTGGTCTCCCAGATGCTAGACTCTCCCTGCTCCCATCCACCCTCAATCAGAGGGTCGATGTATCTCCGTGAATTCCAGCTCTGATCCTACAGTGCCTTTGCTCCAACACTTTCTCTGGCTCCTGACTGCCACAGAATATCCCAACTCCCTAGCGTGGCATTTAGAGTCTCATGACTTGGACCCAACCTGGCTTTACAGCTAACTCTCACTCCCACTGCCCCCTGCCTCACACAGACTATGCCCCACTCACAGCAGGTGGGTCAGCCCCACCCTGCAGGTACAAGTCTCTGGGTCTCCACACAAGCTGTTCCCTCTAACTGGAATACCCTCTCCTCCCTTCCCATCCATGCTTGCTGAAATCCATTTCCATCTTAAAGACCTGGATTCAATGCCATTGGCCTCCCCTCCCAATAACCATGAGACTTTCCAAGACAGATGTTCCTTCCCCTCCTTCCCTGTGCCCTCTCTTCTGAACTCACCTCCCTCCACTTGCTCAGATCTCACCTGCTGCTTTCTCTCTATCTCTGTGCTAGCACTGATCCAGTTCCAACTTGACTTTAATCTTTTTGTGGTCCCTGTCTGCCTCCTGCCCTGGATGGTAAGGTCCCCGAGCCAGAGACCACATCTGTCAAGCTTGCACCCCTTTTAGGGGGGGCGGGTGTTGACATATAGCAGTTGCTTGATACATGTTTGCCAAACTAAATTTATTTTTCAGCATTCTAGTCACCCCCATGTTGCAGAAAAAGCACACACACACAGGGAGTGTCAGCGTGCAAATCACACAGATCACAGGGGCCTGCATACTTCAGATGGTCAGTTTATCTGATCAATCATTACAGCCCTTTCAGAGTTTTAGAAAATGCTCACATCTTTCAGAGAGAAACCTTCAGAGCTATCGTTGATTTTGGACCTCCTATTTAGGAGAAAATTGGGGCAAACTCGTGTCCTGGGATGACTTCCTTCAGGTTGGCGTTCCAGAAAGAACCAGCCTCATGAAAGGTCAGTTATGAACTGCAAGTGTGGGAAGGTGCCCCTCTTTCAATTCTATCTAATCTACAGGAGCTTTTCAGGGAAGTAAGAAAAGGACACGACAAAATCACAGCACTTTTGAGCTGGATCCATCTAGTGTAACCCTTCACTTTACAGATGAGGAAACAAGAACAATCGAGTTCTAGAGGGGTGACGTGGCTCAGTTAAACCACACAGGAACCAGTGACAACCAGGACCGACTCAAAGCCAGGCTTCAAGCCCTTCCCCTCGAGTGAATGTTTGTGCCCCCCCCAGCCCCCCACACCCCTGCCCCCACCCCCACCCCGAATTCATACGTCAAAGCCCTAACCTCAGCTGTGATGGGTTGGGGGGTGGGGCCTCTGGGAGGTGATGAGGTCGTGAGGAAGGAGCCCTCTTGAATGGAAGCAGTGCCCTTATGAGATACGCAGAAGGTCTCTCCTCCCACATGACCATATGGGGAGAAGCTGGGCATCAGAAGGCACGAGGAGGGTCTTGCTAGAGCCCTGATCTCAGACTTCCAGCCTCCAGAACTGTGAGCTATTAGGGCAGCAGACGACGGTGTTTTCAAGGCAGTCTGAATCAAGACACCCTGTCACCTCCCTCCTGCCCTCTGTCCACCCCACAACCTTTAATCAGCTACCGCTTGCTGAGCACGGACTAGGCGGACAGACCACGCTGACCACTGCTCATTCAGAACCTTATCTCAGCCCCACAACTGCCCTGAGAAGTGGGCAGGGTCATCACTGTAGCTCAGATGTGGAGACCGAGACGTAGGGGTAAATCGCTTGCCAAAATTCACACAGCCCACGAGTCCCTGATTTGGGATCTAAAGCACAGTCTGTCTGATTCTAAACTACTTATTCTATGCTTCAGCTGAATCCCTATTCCCCGCTCAAGCCCATAATAACCTACAACAAGAGCAGAGAGCTTTCTTCCGTGACCTCTCAGGAGTTCTCTGATCCCCATGTGAAGACCTCGGTTCAGTCTGGCCTGACTCTGCCTTTGAGGGCCTTGTACTAACTTTTAACAGATGGATTTGAGCTGAGTTTTCAGGGAAGGGAAAGGCTGGGCAGATTGGATGAGAAAGAGGAATGCAAGTTGCTCATTTTTTTTTTTCACCAATATTTTGGCTTTATTTTCTGAAAAGAAATAATAAATATGTCTGATCATAGAGTCATGAGGAAGGTGTGGGAGGTGAGACAGGAAAGGGATTTTCAAAGTGCAGCACATATATAAGATTTGGTTAGCAAGGGACATATGTATACCTGTGACTGATTCATGTCGCTGTATGGCAGAGGCCAACACAATATTGTAAAGCAATTATCTTCCAATTAAAAAAAAAAAGACTTGGCTGGGATGGCGAGTGGTTCTCGGTTCAAAGGTTCTCCTGTGGGACCCTCAGCTCTGACTCCACCCAGACCCTCCCTTTCTTACTGCTAAGGACTGAACTGTGTCCCCACTGATCCCAGTAAATTCATGTGTGGAAGCCCAATCCTCATTACAATCATATTTGGAGATGGGGCTTTGAGGGGGGGGAGTAGGTCATGAGACTGGAGCCCTCAAAAAGGGATTAGTACCCTTAGAAGATGAGACTTGAAGGACTTCCCTGGTGGTCCAGTGGGTAAGATTCTGAGCTCCCAATACAGGGGGACTGGGTTCCATCCCAGGTCAGGGAACTAGGAGTTTGCAAGATCTTATGTGCGGCAACTAAGACCCCACACAGCCAGAGAGATAAATAAACAAATAAATATTAACAAGATAAGACATGAGACCTCTCTACCACATGCGGATATATATGGCAAGGAGGCAGCTGTCGGCAAACCAGGAAGCTTGTTCTCATCAGACACCAAATCAGCCAGCTCCTTGATACTGGACTTCCAGCTTTCTATCCTTCCCTCCTCTGACAAATCCTTCAGCTCATTCAAGCGACCTTTCCAGAACTTAAACTTGATCAGATCCTCTTGCTTCCTGTTGAAAATTCTTCCACTGATTTTCAATTATTCTGGGCCACCTTCATACGGCAGAAGAGAACTGATGGTTCCAGGAGAATGGGTCATTCCTCAGGCCCAGAAATAAGGAACACAGACTTCAAGGATGTTCAGACTGGAAGGGAGGCAGCCAGGACAGCAGTCCTATGTGGACCATGGGGACGGTAAACCAGCTCAGTTCAGGTGACCTCACTGAAGGCTGAGAGGGCAAGGCTCCCCCATCTTGGTGTGTGAAGGGAGTGGTCTCACGCACAGGAGATGGAGCCTAAAGTCCCTGTGTCCCTCGCTCCTTGCCCAGCCACCAGCAGAAACAGGAATTGAGTGGGAAGAAGTGAGGGAGCCCCCGGTGAGTCACAGGACCAGCTCCAAAGGACTCACAAGACAGGAGGCTTTGGAAAGTCTGTACCTGTGCCTGGTGGCTGGGAGGTAGACTTTTAAACAATAACTTGATTGGGATACCATTCATGTATCACATGATCCATTCATCTAAAGTTATAGAGTTCAAGAGGATTTTGTATAGTCAAAGAATTGGGCAATCATCGTCACATCAATTTTAGACCATTTTCATCATGCCCTACAGAAACCTTGTACTCATTAGCAGTCATTCTCCATTTGCCCTCAACCCCCCAGCCCTAGGCAACCACTTTTTCACTTATTGTCTCTATGAAGTTGACGACTGTGCCAACATTTCATATAAATGTAACCATACAATATGTGTTCTTTTTATGTCTGGCTTCTTTCCCTTAGCATAATGCTTTCAAAGTTTCGTCCATATTGTGGCATATATCAGTATTTCCTTTCATTGATGAATAATATTCCAATGTGTGCATATATTCCATTTTCTCTAATCATTTCTGGAATGTGGATTTCTTGGGATACGAACTTGATGAATCCAACACTGATGGGATTTTCTTCTTAGGAAAGGACATTGCATGTCATTTTATACAATCAAGGACAGCATAGCTATGACCCATCTCCAAGGCCTGGGCATATTCTCAGAGTCACAGTCATTGACCCTTTCTTTGTCTGAATTCGTGGAGCACTGGAACACAATGGAAAGAACTTTCTAGGAAAGAGGGCCAGAGTACATGGAGCCTGGGGCAGTGTCCTCAGGCTAACTGCGGGCTTTTGTCTATTCTGCCTATAGGAACTGTAGGTCTGGAGAGTTGAAGTGTCCCCCTCAGGACCAATGCAAATCCTGGCTATGTTAACAGTGGGGAGCCCCCGTCCCTGGGGTCTCTGAATTCTTGGCTAGAAGCCTTAAACAGTCCTTCCCATTCCACAGATAAGCCGGTGGACTATCCCAGGAAGTTGTGTCCGACTCTTTGCGACCCCAGGGACTATAGCCCGCTAGGCTCCCCTGTCTCTGGAATTGTCTTGGCAAGAATACTGGAGTGGCTAGCCATTCCCTTCTCCAGGGTATCTTCCTGACCCAGGGATCGAACCTGGGTCTCCTGCATAGCAGGCAGATTCTTTACCATCTTTACCATCTGAGCCACTAGGGAAGCCCAGGGTTTGTAAGATGCGTTGTCAAAAGACTTCAGGTTCTCATTAAACCCTTAAAAAAAAAAAACCTGCTTTGGGGTATGAATAGTCTATCTGAAGGACCCTAATCAGCTAGGCAAATCGTCTACAATGGAACCTGAATTCATTCTTTCACTCAATCATTCAGGCATTAACAAGAGGTTACTGAGCATCACTGGTTGACCAGCTGTGCGCTGAGTCCTGGGAGGAGGAATGAGACAGCCCCACCGCCCCCAGCGCTTCCAGCAGTTCACATCTAGCCTGCAGACAGGGTGGGAACCTAAGGGGTCAGTTAAAAGCAGGAACATGAAATCTGCCCTAAAACAGGGTCAGGAAAGAAGGGAGGCAGTGGGAGAGACAGGAGAGAGCATTTGCTATGGTGGCCAGCTAAAGATCAGCAGAGATCCGCAGGTGTTTCACTCTCTGCTTGTCTCGGAATTCGGGGGCGGGGGGGGGGGGGAGTGCTTTTTTTGTCCACAAGCCAAGACCGGGAAGAGTAAGCCCGCGAGTGTTTTTAAACGCTGTGTGCCAGGACTGTGGTGTCTCACCGGGAGCCCGCAGGTTTGGTTTAGAGGATGTCCCATAGAGGGCGCCGTTTGCCTGACTTTGAATGGAGTTGCGGGCTCAAGATAAACAGAGGCTCAACACCGCTCGCCAGAGGGCGAGTGAAGGTCTCTGTTCCGGTCTGGGACCCTAGATCCACGAGCTTTCTGGAAGAGGCAGGGGAAATTTTTTTTTTTTTTTAATTTGTGCTCCTGGCTGTTGAAATTCAGCATTCCTGAAATTTAGGGGATGGCTGGGGGTGCTGACGCCCGAGCGTCTCATCTTTCTGGTCAAGACTCACATACACCAGCCAACGCACCTGCGCGCCCTTGGCAGGGAATACACCGTGAGAACTTGGGACCAGAGAGGGTGAGGGAGTGAGGCTCCGGCAGCGGCGCCGCAGGGTGCAGGGTCTGCTGTTCCGGTGGACTCTTCGCCCGCCAGCCTGCTTGTCCCCGGTTGCAATTAGCCAAGAGCCCACTTCCCCAGCCAGAACTTTGCGGCGAAGTCTGCGGAACGCTTCTTTCTTCTCCGGCGATGAGCAGCTTTCCTGCTCGTTTCAGCTTAAAGAGCTCTCCTTGCGTCAGAACTTTCGCCAAGTTCTGCAACGCTTCTGCCTGAGACTGGAGCGCTCCCGCAACGCGCGCGCGCGCAGAGACACGCAGGGGCCACTCCGTCATTGTCTCTGCCGCGTGGCAGGTCGGTGTGGGCGGTGCCCACTGAACTGGTTTAGACATAGACGCCTCCAGTTATGTCTGTAGTTTGGGAGGAAATGACTTCCGGGTGTCCAGCACTGGTTGGGTGACCTTGGCCCGGTCTCCTTTCCAGGATCATTTTTCTATCTATAAAACCTGAATGTTCGTCTTAGGGCTGTGACTGGTTCCAAAGTCAGATTTTTGGATGAAATAGCGTTTTAGATTCCAGCAAAGCCCTGTGCAAACTCGAGGAAGTGATGATAATGAGGCTAATAATTGTTTATGGAAGCACCATTTACAATGAGTCCTGGTTCCCAAAGCAAATCAATACAGGGTTCACTACTGCAAGTGAATATTTGCTGAAAGAAACATTAAGTGCGCCCTTTGAGATTTGGTGGGGAAAGGTGGGAAGCCCCAGATCGGAAGATAAAACATGCCTACTTCTCAAATGGGTGACAAAAGCAGTCGCGCCAGCCAATGCAGGGCGGCCTTGAGTTAGGTGAGGGCTAGATCTAACGAAAAAAAAAAAAGGACGATAGTAGAAGAAGGGGCCACCAAAAGACCTCAGGTGTATGGAAGCTCATAGTGCATGGAAGGGACTGACAGACACTTTCCCATCTTTCTCTGACCAGGGACCCCGCAAGCAATTCTGGTTTATTTGATGGTTCGAGTCTTAAATGCCTGCCTTCCAGCTTTCTTCTGCAATTTGGAGAGTTGATTTTAAAGTCCATGGAGCAGAGTAACCTTCCGTGCAGCTCAGAAGTCCAGCAGGGTTCTCCAGGGACTTGACGGCAGTCGGGACGTGCTGCGGTGCCGTGCCAAGTCCGCCGCAGAGGAAGGCACGCGGTTGTGCCTACAGATCGCACTGCCCCCACTGAAGCGTTAGGCGGCTCCAAACGCTGGCGGGAGAGGCTTCCTGGGAGAAAGTGCATTCTCGGGGCAACGGGCTCAGAGTTGATCGTCAAGGTTTGGGCCCCGGCGGCCAGACTAGAGGAATGCCCTGCAGAGCGTCGGTGCCCATCGCCCCACCGAGTGACGCCCGGGCGTCAGCCCGTTTTTCGCGCACACCCGGTGCGTAGAGACGCACAGCCGCTCCTGCTCTCGAGGGAAGGCTCTCTCCTCGGTTTACCAAGGCCAAAGGCCAAGGCCACGCGGATTCCTGAGACCGCGGACGCGGTGCAAGGACTTTGAGTCCAGGTCCCTTCCTGTCGACGAGACGGTGGGTGGGGAACCCAAATCCCCTCTTCTTGGCTGCGCCTTTAGCTTGATTTAGGGAAAATGCTGGACCCCCAAAGGGTAGGCAAGTGCTGAGTTCACCACAGATCGGAGGTCGCGTCCAGCCTCCTGGGCTGGCGCTGCTTGGCTCTCCAGCTGCGTGGGGGCGGCGGACCCCTGCCAAGCCCCTGGGGGGCGGAGAAGAGGCAGCTGCGAGCGCGGATAACCCCGAGGTGACCCAGGCGGGCCCGGCCCGCCCCTTCCCCCTCCCGCAGGCCAGGCGGCTGGTAGCGGGTCCCCGAGCTGCAGGGGGGAGAGGGAGGCGCGGGCTCCGGGCGCCGCGGCTGTCAGTGCGCTCCGACCCGGGGCGCCGCCGGCTCCACGTCCCTCGCTCACCTCCTGCGCTCGCCGGAGCGCTCCGAGTGCCTCTTTAGCAGGAGCCAATATCCTTTTGTGCTAATAGGCTTGTCCTCATTTGCTGCCTAATTGGACTATATAAAGCCAATAACAGGCGGGCTCTTATAGCCCGAAGCCAAAGCGCCAAAATCCGAGGCAAGGCGAGGAGGGGGCGGTGGCGCAGGCGGCTGCGGGGCCCGGCTCGGGCTGCGCCTTCGCCTGCCTAATCCCATTTGCCATTGTACGCGCCCAATCGCCGTATACTCCCCGCATTTAACTTGGATGACATTTTGATTTCATCATTAGCATCCGGCGCCGGATTGACGCAGCCCCAAGCCGGGGACTGCTCTTGCCGCCTCCTCCCCAGGAGCCGCCGCCGCCGCCGCCGCCGCCGCCGCCGCCGCCGAGCAGCCTCGCTCCCTCGGTGCCGCGGCAGGGCCGCTCCCCGCCCCTCGGCACCCCTCCCCCATGTGAGCCCGCCCCGGCCGGGCCCTCACCCCGCCCTCCTGCCGCTGGATTTGCGCCCGGGGCGGCCCCCGACTTTGCGCCCCGTAGTTGAGTTCCGTTTATGGTCTGATTTCCGGCGCCCGTCCGCTCGCCCAGCCGCCCGCCTGTCCCGCTCCCTCCCTCCCGGGGACTCGGAGGAGAGGGGACCATGCCTGAGCCCGGGCCGGACGCCCCCGGCACCGCTAGCGCGCAGCCCCCACCGCCGCCGCCCCCGCCTCCCGCGCCCAAGGAGTCCCCGTTCTCCATCAAGAACCTACTCAACGGAGACCACCATCGGCCGCCCCCTAAGCCGCAGCCGCCCCCACGGACGCTCTTCGCTCCGGCCTCAGCCGCCGCCGCCGCCGCCGCCGCTGCGGCCGCTGCGGCCAAGGGAGCCCTGGAGGGAGCCGCGGGCTTCGCGCTCTCGCAGGTGGGCGACCTGGCTTTCCCCCGCTTTGAGATCCCGGCGCAGAGGTTTGCCCTGCCCGCGCACTACCTGGAGCGCTCCCCGGCCTGGTGGTACCCCTACACCCTGACCCCCGCCGGCAGCCACCTCCCGCGACCTGAAGGTACCGACCTCTCTTTGAACTTTCGTTGTGTTCCCCCACAAGCCTTTCAGCACTGCGTCCCATCGCAGCCCTGGGACCACCCTCCCACCCCCAACCTGCATTGCAACCCACAAACGCGCTTGTTTGGCCAACTTTCTCCGTCCCCTAACTTGGAACTCCTGCCCGCGCGCTCTGTTGCGCTGCCCGGGAATCCAAACCCACTTGGTGAGAAAAGAAGTGGAATTGGAGCGCCGGCATGGCGCTCCCTGGGAAAAGGGATCTCGGGCACGAATGGGGAGGAGGCCTCAGGTGGCTGGGACAAGGGGAACCTGGTCTGGATGAAGGGAGTGACCCGGGGGGGTGCCTAAACTGGAGGCGAATCTGTCCGCGGGCCCCTGGTGGGGGAACTGAGGGAAAGAAACCAGCCACGCCGCCGTCTCCGGGTCGCTCCAGCCTGTCCCTGGGAGAAGGTCGGAGGTCGGGGGCGCGGGGCCCCTCTTCTGGCCCAGCCGGGAAGGAGGCCCTCGGGAATGGTGAGGCCTCGAGGCCTGGAGCCCAGAGGCTGTCGCGGCGTGAGCCTGCGGCCCCCCCTCCCCCCCAGGCGCCAGGCCTCGCTGAAGGCTGTGTCCTTGGGCGTGTGTGTGTGTTTGTGTGTGTGTGTGTGACTGTGCGTCCGTCTGTCTGTCTCTCTCCAGCCTCGGAGAAGGCCCTGTTGCGAGACTCCTCCCCCGCCTCGGGCACCGATCGCGACTCCCCCGAGCCGTTGCTGAAGGCCGACCCAGACCACAAGGAGCTGGACTCCAAGAGCCCGGACGAGATCATTCTGGAGGAGAGCGATTCGGAGGAAGGCAAGAAGGAGGGCGAGGCGGCGCCGGGCGCGGCCGGGGCGAGCGTGGGGGCAGCGGCGGCGGCGGCGACGCCGGGCACCGAGGACTGGAAGAAGGGCGCCGAGAGCCCAGAGAAGAAGCCCGCGTGCCGCAAGAAGAAGACGCGCACAGTCTTCTCGCGCAGCCAGGTCTTCCAGCTCGAGTCCACCTTCGACATGAAGCGCTACCTGAGCAGCTCGGAGCGCGCCGGCCTGGCCGCGTCCCTGCACCTCACCGAGACGCAGGTCAAGATCTGGTTCCAGAACCGCCGCAACAAGTGGAAGCGGCAGCTGGCGGCCGAGCTGGAGGCGGCCAACCTGAGCCACGCCGCGGCGCAGCGCATCGTGCGCGTGCCCATCCTCTACCACGAGAACTCGGCCGCCGAGGGCGCAGCGGCCGCGGCCGCGGGGGCCCCGGTGCCGGTCAGCCAGCCGCTGCTCACCTTCCCGCACCCCGTGTACTACTCGCACCCGGTAGTCTCGTCCGTGCCGCTGCTCCGGCCCGTCTGAGGCCCGAGAGGGGAGGAGAAGGGAGCGCCCGGCCCTCTTCCCAGACCCCGGAGGAGACTGGGCCGGGCAGAGGGCGCCGAGACGTCCAGCGGCCTTCGGGAACCGGGGCTCCGGCGCGCGGCCCCGGCCTCCCCTCCCCAAGTCGGTAGCGTTTTTTTGTAAGTATTTGCAATGCATTTTCGTGCAATTCACCCCTAATGGATTTGAGGCGCTTCCCCTCTTACTTTTGGTTTCGGTTTATATTAAGAGAAAGCAAGAAAGAGACATTTCCAGGTCAAATATTTCAGCTGGAAGCTTTTGTAAAATGTGCGATCCTCTCACCCCCCACCCCCACTCCCACCTGCACCCCCACCCCCACCCCCAGATTCTCATTGCGCTGTGACTTTTTGGGTTTATTTTTATACAAGGAAAGTAAACGCAAAGCCTGAACCCTCAGTTTATTCATTTTCTAAAGAACTGTTTTCAGAAGTCGAGAGGGAGACAGAGAGAATTCACCTTGTACTTTTATTCTGGATCTCTGGGTGTGGCTGTTCCCCTTCACTCCCAATCAATTATTCCCCAATTTTCAGAATCTGAGCAGCTTCTCATAAGAACCCAGACTCAGGCCACTTTTCTCTCTCCTCTCCGGCAGAGGTCTGTTGCAGTTCACCTCTTCATCAGTCCCTTTTTGTGGTGGATGAATTCTCTAAGTGTTTAAAGGGAAAGGACAAGATAGCCCACTATCAGACTTCTGATTGTTGAAACACCCCCACATCTGGCCTGGTGTGAATGGTCTTATTTATTAGTAGCCCCTGTTTGGGAAATTTCATTTGTTGGTAAATTATTATTAATATTCCTCTTGTTACTTTGTTCCCTGTTTTGAGAGAGTGATTTCAATATTGAAAAAACCCAAACAAACCTATTTTTTTTATCCTCTCCCCCTACCTTTTTGTTCTGCAGTAACTGTCGTAGTTTTGACCTGTGCAATATTGTACAGAATTTCCTGAGAGCCCTGCTTCTTCCTCTGCGGAAAGAAGCAGACGTTTTCAATGTCTAATCCCAGTCAATCGTTTATGAGCAGGAAATTAAGAAGGAGAAAAGGCGGAAGGAAGGAAACAAGGATAGGTAGCTATGCTCGAAGCAGTAAGATAGGCATACTGGAGCGCTTTAAGTGAAGGACAATCAATTTAGGAGAATTTTAACTTATTCGATAAATGTACAGACTCTTGTAAAGTTCACCCTCAACTCCTCAGGGCTCCTGGCTCTGCCAACCCAGTCTTTTTCCTTTCCGTCGGCTACACCTGTTGTCCCGCGGTAGTTTGTCCCTCCCACCCATCTCCCTCCCCTCTGCCCGGATTCAGGCCCTTTTTAAGAAAAAGAGGGGGGGGTTACAAAATATTGTTACACTTCATGTTGTCGTGAAATGGAATTAATTAAAAAGAAAAGCGAAGCATTTCCTGTGGCCAGAGTGTGTAACTTTGGACGGTTTTCCCCAGAGCAGGTGTCTCCGAACTCTTTTCTGCCTCGCTCTCTGGCTGCCTCTGCAGACTGGCCGAGTCCGACCTCGACGTACACCCCTCTAATCGGGAGGCGGCGGAGACAGAGGCGGCTTTGTTCGTGACCAGAGCTGCGCTCTCTCCCGGGTACCGTCCGCCTCTTGAAAAGCCCGTGCGAGCAAGGGAAGAATGCGGGGCGGAAGGGGTGAGGACCTGGTCTTATCTAGTTCGCGAAATCGAGCGCAGCGACAGCCGCGAGCTGAGACCACTGGTTATTTCCGATCTCAGGGCAGCCGCCTCGAATTCCATTCCCAGGCCGCAGGGTCCTTTAGGAGTAGCGAGCTTCTGGGCAGAACATCCCTGGGCACCTTGGGCCCGAGCGGGGATCGGCTCCGGCTGCCTCCGGAATGCGGGCTGGGGAGGAAGAAGGGAGTGAACTTGGAGTTTAGCCGGGGGTGGGGAGGCGGGCAGAGGCTGATCGCGACGTCCCGCTGGGAGCGGCCAGGCCGCGAGAGGGCGACCCTAGGGAGGCGAGCCAGACCTGAAGACCGCGGCTCGCGACTCCGGTATAGGGAGGCCTTCCCAGGCCTGGAGGCACTGAAGCTCCCGGGGCGGTTCGGGTGTGGACATGGTCATGGTATGTCCAGTGCCGGGGAGCAGAGGCCACCCGACTGTGGCGGCGGCGGCGACCGAGAGGACTGTCTCCTCGCGGCCAGATCCTTTTCTGTGCACCGTGCCAGCGCCTCGCGGGCGCATAGTTTCTTTGGGTCCCTCACCCTGATCCCGGCCGCTTAGGTTGGAAGCGCAGCGCTGACGGTTCCCAGGCTCCCGCCGGGCCCCGGCCTCCACGCTCCGCGTGGGTCGCCTGCCGGGCCCCGCGCTCCCGGAGCCGCTCGCCAGCGCGGGTCTCGAGGGTGGAGGCAGGTGCTCGCTCGGGCGCCTCTCGCCTGCGCGGCGCGGCTGCCTGCCCTCAGGGCTTGGGGTCTGCACGCCCGGCTCCTGGCAGGGCGTATTTGAAGCTGGGGAGCCAAGAAGGGGGAGATGAGGAGCCCGGAGACGGCGAAGATCTCGGCGAGCACACCGCGGGCGCGGCCGCTGGGGAGCGCCTGCACGCGCCCCCATGCCCCCTCCCAGAGCTTTACAGTTGCTCAAGCCCAATCCACACGATTGATTATACTGTGGCTGAAACGTCGAGTATCGTTTTCTATTGACGGGAAACTGCCTCCAAATAAACTGGCATGCGTATTTATGGCAAGATTTAGCCTGGACCTCAGTGGAAGACAGATCTGCCTTTATTGCCATCTGGTTTGGGATAAAAACGAGGGCATGTGTCACAAGTGAAAAATAAACAGAAATTCGGGGGCCAAATATGTTGTTCCATGTGTTACCTGCAAACACAGTGATGCCTTTTACTGTTGGCAATACTAACTGCGGGACAGACCAATAACAGCTCATTAAAAATAATGTTGCAATAGGAAACACGTTCTTAGATTTTACAGCCAGAACACGATGTTATCAACCGCCAACATACTTCTTTATTTGTGTTTGGATTCTAGAAAACGGTTCTTGACTGACCCGGTCTTTACAAAGTCGAGAAATAACTGGTTCTCCACAGGCACAGTTGATTCTGTGTCCCAGCCTCCCTTTCCCTCCCTTCGAGGACCCCTGTTGCCCTAGGCCAGGGAGTCCCTCCCAGGAGCCAAGGTGCATGCTCTGGGGGAGGAACACGGCTGGGCTGTGGCCTGGGACTGGCTGAGATGTGAGCCTAGAAGCCTGCCCAGGCAGCAAACCTCCAACTCGCTCCTGTTGGGTGGGGGTCACAGCATTTCTCAGGATGCAAGAGACAGCGTGGAGGCTGCTCGCTGAGCATGGAGCATTCTAGGCTCTACTGCAAGCCTGTTAGAGGCCAAGACAGCACTTGGTGAGACTGAACTGGCCTGGGGTCATCGGCCCCTTGCCCCCCCCCCCCCACACACAGAATGCTTCTGTAGGTGCTGCTTCTGCGGAAATTGCCAGGAGCTGCCAGAACCCCTCAGCAGAAGGGGTTATGTGGGGTGAGTGAGGGTACCTCCACTCAGCTCCTCCAAGACATCTATCCTGGGAAGCCAGAGCTGCTGGTATCCTCTAACCTAGGGCACTGAGCCAACATCCCTGACTTTATCCCTTTGGATGGTGGAATCCAGCCTTCTCTCTGATCCTAACTTCAGATCCTTTCCCCCATGGGAACCCCCAATTAAGTCAGTGCAATAGCATCGGCTTCCTGGCTTAATAGTTTCTGCACCATCCAAACAGACTCACATGAAAACAACATACAGGATACATTCACACTCATAGGTGAATTAAAACACTCACCCCGCCACACACACACACTTTAGTTAGAGCTCCTGACAGATCGCATATGTAGGGGTTCCCAGGGTGCAACCTGTATATGCGTTTAGCATCACATCTGCTTTGTGATCACACAGCATCACAACAGCAAACACAGTCAGGTACACGTTTTTCTGGGTGCCGGGGCAGCTGGTTTTCTCTGCTGGCCCCAGGCTAAGGCAAGCTGGGAAGAACCTTGGGGAGAGGATTGGGTAGGGAGCGAGGTGGCACTGCAACCTCTGCTGCACGAAGCCTGAAATCTTCCAAGCAGAGATGCCTCCTGTTCCCTCCTCACCAGCCACCTGGGACAAACTGTGGACGCCGCCAACATCCCACTGCAGACCCCCCCCCCCATATGCTTATAGGCCAGGACCTCACTCGGAGCCGGGGGTCCCCCTGTGCCGGGCTCTGAGAACCAGCGAGCATCTCCTAGCCGTGGGAGAGCAGTGAGCAAGCTCTCGAGCTGTTTCTGTTTGCAACACAGATGTATTTCTTTTATTTGGTAGTAAATAGAGCAGGTGTGTGTACATCAAATAAAAGCAAGACAGATATAAACTGCCCCCTCGCCACTGGACGCTTATTCTGAACCAGGACGTCCTTTGGCAGGCCCTGACACGCTAGAACCCCAGAGCGCGCGCTGGAGGGTAGAGCGGGGAGAAAGAGGAGGAGGCACGCAGGTCGGTGGGATTTGCTTTCTCTTCCGCAAGCGCACGCTGGGGCAGCCTGGGCCCGGGCGATTGGAGTGGGGGTCAGAGCAGCGGTGGTCCAGAGAACTGAGCAATTTTCGACCCTCGGGGGCTCTGGCGAGAGCTGGCGTCGTTGGGCTGCCTGGGCCTGGGCCAAGCGTTCCTGCTTCTACTGCGCGGGGTACCTGAACTTTCCTGGAGAGGCCCTGCGGGGGCTGGAGACTTATCTGAAAACCTTCCTACCCGCCTCCAGGGCCCCATGTCTCCCCACCCCTCGCGCTTGTCCACGCCCCGGGCCCTGAGACCCATCCCGGAGGTTTTTTCCTCTTAGCGAGCCAAGCGTGGACCGCCAAGTGGCTAGGAAAAGACCCCGCTAGTGGGTCACGGCGACGGAGTCGGAGTGTAAAAGCCGTGGGCTCCATGGAAACCCTCACTTGCGGGTCCAAAGCACAGTTGGGGAAGCCCCTGGGATGTCGCCCTCCAGGCACTTGCACCTGGCCGGGCAGAGGCACTTCTCCGCCCCTCCTCCGGGCTTCCCGCCCACTCTGCTCGCCCACCCCCGCCCAGCCTGCTGGCCGGTCTCTGCCTTTTGGGTGCGAGCGATCCGTTCGCCGGGCCGCGCGCATCTCGCAGTGTGCACGGCCATGTGTGCACGTGCGCCATGTGGGTGCGCGGGGCGAATGGTGACCTTTGGCCTGCAAACATTTGGGAGGGTGCTGTGGGCGGATGGCGGAAGAGAGAAGAGGGCAGCAAGGATAACCGGGAGTGCTGTACTCTGGAGTCCCACATGGTGCCTCGGACCCGGATACTGAGATCTGGGATGCGCCTGTTCCCGAGCTTGGCGCCTCTTGCGGAAGTATCCTGGAGGCTTATGGGGATGGGGGTGGGGGTGGGGGTGGGGGTGGGGGTGGAGGTGGGGGTGGGGAGCTCCGGCTTCTAGGGAATCCGGTCTCAGACAGCAGCGCAGCGGGTGTCCATTTTTCCTCTTGGGATCTTTCCCCACCCTTCTGCCGCCAGGATCCCGTTGCACTTCCACCGTGTGTCCGGGCACTTTCGGAGACCAGCGACAAGAGATTGTTGGAGGCAGCAGGCCTCCTCGGACAGTTTCCAGGAGTTGCCCACTTGTTGTACTCGCCCAGCTCCCTTCCCTGACTGCTGCTCCAGGCGATGCCTCTTCGCAGCGAAAACTAACCCCCTCCCCCCAATCTCTGTCGCCGGATTCCTAAAGGATCCCTTTTGGTTGCAGTGGACCGAGAGGAAAAAGAGTTGGGGGAGATGTGAGAGCGAAGAGAGCAAGAACGCGCCGAGAGCGCGCTGCTCCCTTCTTTTAGTCTGAAGCTGCGGGGTGGAGTCACCTGGTGTGCCTCACCCGAGCGCTAAAGTCTTAAAGAAAAAGAAAGAATCCCCTTCTCTCGTGAGCTTCGCCGCCCTCGCCCCCCTTGGTGATGGAGTGCACGCATCAGATTTTCATCAAAGTTCTATTAAGTGAAACATAGGTTGCAGGGCACCCTTTGATTGAAACAGTTTAAATTTTAATTGTGTTTTTAATTTGACATATAGTTGCAGAAAGGAATGACACTGCGTCGCCAAGGGGCGGTCGATTTTCTTAATTTCTCCCAGAGGAATTGATGAGTCTATCAGGCCACTAGATTGGAAACCCATTAAAGCTCTCTGGTTAGGCTGTTAATTGGAACTTGATGGATGTGGGGAGGGGGGTGTTGGGACTCGGCTATGCTGATCCAATCTTCATGACTTTCTGTTTTCCAATAAATTACACAATTCATTTTCCAGCCGCAGATTACATAAATTGTACACCTCTGGGGCTCTCTTTTTCAAATAGGGAGCCCTTTTCCCCAAAAGCCTATTGCAAGATGTCATTTGCACCGAAGAACGAACAGCAGAGGCCCTTGAATGAAAATCGAAACATAATCAACGTTTATACTTAGAAAATTTATTGAGATCATTTTCTCTGGTATTTCCTTATTTTAAAGTTTCGACGCGCCATATATCATAATCCACTCGCGCAAAGAGGGGGGGGGCAGACTGTGTTTAATATTTATCGAAGCTTGATTCCAAGATCAAACTTGTTTATGACTTCATCTGTCATTTCAGAGGGAGCCTTCTTCCACTATTACCCGGCTCAGCCAGCCTATTTCCCGACTGCCGCAGAGCAGAGAGGATCAATTTTTATTAGGCTCCTCGGCAAGTTTGCTCTGGGCCGCTTTAATATTGAGCAGCGGCATAATCTCGAGACCTAAACTTTAAGCGTCCTTTCAGTCTTGGAAAGTTTATCATTCTTTGAAACTCGGTTATGCCTAATTCCCAGGAAAAGCGGGAGGGGAGCGGGGAGCGATCCCAAGGAAGACAGGGGGCTTGACTCCCGAGGTAGCGGCTGTTAATCTGGTTGAACTAAGGAGGGGGCGGAGCTACCCCAAGACTAGGAGGGTGGGGCGGGAGGTGGGACCCAGTTGAAGGATTGCCACGTTCGAGGGCAGAGAGACAGGGTGTCTGTGGGTGGTGGTTCCTGACGCTGAAGGTTCTTGGCAGTGTGGTTTGCAGCTGCGCTCAGCCCAAGAGAGGGCGTCTGGGCCTCTGCCTTCGCCATGAAGTCTCGGGGACCCACCCCCCAAAAAAATGCCCCCAAGGGAGGGCGGGGAGATTCTGTCCTGGCCCTCTGGCCCCTGCAGTGGAACTGCTGTCCGTAGCCGAGAGGCAGCGGGAGACCCCGCCCGTGACCAGCTGAAAGGAGAGGAGGCGTGGAGGACCCGTTTGCCCGATCTCCCCCGACAGCCTCTCCGCTGCAACCTCCCCGCCTTCGGCCTGCGCCACCACCACCATCATTTCCCGGGCCCGGGGCAGTGTGTCTGTGGCGCTGCAGCGCACGTTTGCGGATCGAATGCGTGCCACGGCGGAATCGTTTATGCAGAAGCGAGCCTGAGGTTTACGGTGTTCGCGTCCGAAGAGGTGCCTGGGCAGGAGCGCGCGTCTGTGTAGACCAAACCGTCGAAGCGATCCAAAGGAGCGTAGCGAGCAGACGGAGAACCGGGCAGGAAGGCTCCTACTGACTTCCCTCCCAAACTAGCCCACGGAAGCGGGTGGTGGCAGCGGCTGGGGGGTCCCAAGCCTGCACTGTTTCCTAAGAGTCCTGAAACCAGGCTGCATGGCTCCTCGCCACCGCCGCCCCGCCCCCGAACCTCGCCGGGTCTGGGAGCTGTTTCTCCGGGGCTCATCCCCGAGGCCCCGCCGCTGCCACACCTGGCCACTGCCTTGGCAGAGGGCAACTCCACCCAAACACCTGTCCGGGCGGGCTTGAGATAGCCGGGGTCCTCACAGTCTACCCCGCAGCCACTCCCAAGCTCAGCATCAATGCTTGCCCCGCCCCTCGCCCCTTCTCCAGGGCCTCGTACAGGCAGTGGGACAACCTCGGGCTCCCATCTTGCTTCCTCTACTTGGGTTGGTCATTTTTTTTTCCTCCTGGGCCTCAGTTTCCCCGCCTGTATATTGGGCTAAGGATCGGCACCACGGGTTTGCTCTGAGGATTCAAGTGAAGACTGATTAGATGCACTCAGGATAGTCCAAGTTGCCGGCGTCGAGTATTTGCTAGCTCAGAAGGGTTCAGTGAAAGCCCTCCTCCTACCCCAAAGAGTGTTTCTTCCCCAGGCTCCGCTCGCCGCTTCGGCCTGTTTCCCTCGGGGTGAGCGCAGCCCGGCCGGGAGACCCGCGCGGAGAGGTCGCAGGTGGGTGCGAGTCGGCTGTTGGTTTCCAGGATGCTCCTTTCTACCCCGCAACTGTGCGGGGGCGCGCGGGCCGGGCTGTGACGTGGCCGAGCTCGCGCCGCGGCCGCGCAGAGGAGGACGCGCAAATTGTATTTCAGCACCGGGTCCTTCCGGGTTAATGAGCTGACACCATGATTAAAGCTGACCATTTGTAATGTGTCTCGACCCCGCCGCCGAGCCCTGAAGAGGTTAATGCGGTGACGGAGGCCGGCACCTGCCCCTCGCCGGCCTCCCTCCCGGGCCGTGGCGCACAGCCTCCGGCCCCCGCCCCCTCGCCTGCCCCTGCCCCCGCCGCGCCGCCGACTCCTAATCAATTAGCCCATTAACGAGCCCTTGGAGGAGTTAAGTAGGGAGAGGTTCTGCCACGGGTAGGGCTGCAGTCGGTAACTCACCGCGGCTAATGATATTATAAGCGCTTTACTCAATAACCCGGGCGCGGCGCGGGCGAGGAGGGAACTGCACCGTCATGGGGGCAGCGTCTGGACATTTGTGGGAACGGATTCAGTCTCCTCTCTCCCTTGGCTGCGTTGGGGGGGTGCACCATAGGGTTAGGGCTCCTGGGATCATTTGGCCGAGCCGTACCGGAGGCTGCAGACCCGGGGCTGAGGTCGTCTGAGCGCCTTGGAGTCTTGCCTCACCTTGGGTTCCTCCAGGCTTGTGTAGACAACTATGCCCCCGAAACATTTTGCCTGCGTCGCGTGGGTTTCGCATCTGGTACCAGTTGATCTGGGAATGAAAAGAGCAGGTGTCAGGGCTTTGAGAGGGCCGTGCAAACACCTTAGGGAACTGTGGTTAACTGAGCGCCTACCGTAAGCTGTGCTCAGAATCAAGCACTTTGACCTCATTTAGCTTCTTCGAGGCAATCGTTGCTTTCCCCTAATTTTAAAAATGAGAAAACCAAGGCTCAGAAAGTTTAAGAATCCTGTTCAAGGTCACCTTCCCATTTGAATACCCTTTCCCTTAATCCTAAAACCATGGTCCTCACCTCCTTCTCCCCTTTCCTGGAGCAAATCGCTTCTATTTTTGCAGCAATTCCCTGACCTCCAATATTTACCTAAAAATGAGTCAGGGAAGACAAGGCCGAGATTTGGTCTGTTTACAGAGGTTTACAGAGTACCTTTCATTCCTACCTACGCCATTCTCAAAACAGGTGAAGGGAAGGGGATATTAATGGGTGCGTATCACCTTTGAGAACAGTGAGGCTCTGATTAGGACTTAACTTGTCGAAGTTCACCTAGCGTGTAAATGATAGTGCTGGGACTTGAACCTGGATCTCCTGAAACAAGATCTAGGGCCTCCGCCGCCCCGGGCCCCCCACCCCCGGCCCCGCCTCACAACGATCATGCAGTCCTGCAGGGCCTGTGACAAGGTTGGGGGCTGTGGGGAGGAAGGGCCAAAGTTGTCTGATCCTAGGCCTCCTAGTTAAGCTGCTACGAAGAGCATCAGTTCCCATGGGCACGCTCCTAAATCCCAGGACCCCCAACCTCCCCCGCGGGGCGCAGAGGCCTGCCAGCTCTACCTGGCTGCTCAGGAGAGAAGGGATGAGAGGTTGGGGAGGGTCATGGCGCAGCCTGTGAGCCCTTTGAGGGTGTGAGGACCTGTCGCCTAAAGGAGGCGTGGGGCCACTCCAGTTCTGAGCCCCGAGCTGCCCCTGTCTCTCAACAGGGCCGGGGTCTGAGCCCTCAGAGATGCCACAGAGGCTAAGAACCTAGCTGTCATCCATCCTGCTTTTGGTCCAGGCTGGTTGGACACAGCAGCTGCCCGCTGGGCTCTTCGCGAGCTGGGGAGAGAACAGGGACTGTGAGAGCCCGGCCTGTGTTTTTTGAAAATTTCCGGGGCCGCTCGGCGGCGCTGCGATTGGCCGCGTCCGAGTAACCTCTATGCAAATGAGGCCGCGCCACCTCCGCGCCGCCGGGGACCCGGCGAGCTGGCGGGCAAGGAAGGGGCATTCGCGCCGGGGCTGGGCGGGCGCACCTGAAGCCGGGCGAGCAGGGACCCCAGCGCAGCTGTCGGGTGCCCGCATTTCCCCCGCGCGGAGGGGACGCCTCGCCAGCTTCGCCGCCCCCTCCCCCTAACTCCCCTCCCCGCCCCTCCCCCCCGCCTGCCTGCTTGCACCACCTTCCACCCAGATCATTTCTAAAGGGAGTTCTTGGTTTCCTCCGATTTCTTATGAACCCAGGATGGGCAGCAAGGAAGATGCGGGCAAGGGGTGTCCGGCGGCCGGCGGCGTCTCCAGCTTCACCATTCAGTCCATCCTGGGCGGGGGCCCCTCGGAGGCGCCAAGGGAGCCGGCCCGCTGGCCGGCCAGGAAGCGCAGCCTGTCCGTGTCCTCGGAGGAGGAGGAGCCGGACGACGGCTGGAAGGCACCCGCCTGCTTCTGCCCAGACCCGCACGGCCCCAAGGAGCCCGGCTCCAAGCACCACCCCCCCATCCCCTTTCCTTGCCTGGGTAAGGATCGCAAGCCACCGGGTCGGCCTAGAGCAAGCTCTAGGGGAGGGAAACTGTGCCGGGGCTCTCGCGTCGGGCCCCCCGCCCCCGGCCAGAGCCACGGCCGCGCGGGGTCCGGGGCCGAGGGTGGGGTTGGGGGGAGAGGCGTGCTCCGCGCTGACTCCTCCGCCCCGCGGGCGCTCGGGAAGAAACCGGGAACACAGATGCCGCGCGGCGCGGTTTGGGGAAGGCTGGGTTGAAGGGAGTGTGTTTGCGGGTTTGGCACAGGGCCGGCCGCTTTCGAGGCTCTGCAATACCCCCTTTGCACATCGGATACTTTCTGCCCACGAGGTCTGGAAGTCGGATCTGAGCGGTCCGTCCGTCCGTCTCTACGGCAATCTCTTTCTGCGTCCTTTTCTTCTCTCTCTTCCCCTCTCTTCGACCTCTGCCTCTCTCTCTCCCCTCCTCCTCCTCAGGATGATTAGCACTCCAAGATGATTGACAATGGTGCCTTTCAGAGATGGTTCCTCTTTACAACATTTGACCAAGGGGAGCCTCGTGTCAGTCCTTAGCTTGATTTCTGAACAAACGGCCTGTGAAACGATGCCACCCTATAAAGCTCAGGGAACTCTTCCAGCTCAGTTACTACAAGGCAAAATCATCTTTCAAAAAGATGCTAATGTTCCCCCTCCAGACCTCCTCCCCCTGTTGCCACACGTCCTTTCAGGAAGCTGGGAGCGCAGAGACCCCAGGCTCCAAGTAGTTGGGTCCCTCTCCTGTTGCTTTTCAAAAGACGGGTGCCGCTTTTTGGGTTTCAGCGAGAGATAGAGAAGAGTAGGGGCTGAGATCCAGGAACATGGGAACCACGGCTGCAGGCGCCAGCCAAGCCCCTGGTCCTGGCAGGAGCTGGGGGTCCATGAGGCTCCCCAATTCCATGGCTCTCTTATCTGTTCTCACTCCCCAGGTACTCCCAAGGGCAGCGGAGGCGCGGGGCCGGCGAGCTCGGAGCGCAAGCCTTTCCTTTCTTCTTCGCACCCGGACTTTAAGGAAGAGAAAGACAGGCTCTTGCCCGCGGGCTCGCCGTCGCCGGGGCCCGAGCGGCCGCGGGACAGCGGCGGCGCCGAGCGGCAGGCGGGCGCGGCCAAGAAGAAGACGCGCACGGTCTTCTCGCGCAGCCAGGTGTACCAGCTCGAATCCACCTTCGACATGAAGCGCTACCTTAGCAGTTCGGAGCGCGCCTGCCTCGCCTCCAGCCTGCAGCTCACCGAGACCCAGGTCAAGACTTGGTTCCAGAACCGCCGCAACAAGTGGAAGCGGCAGCTCTCCGCCGAGCTGGAGGCGGCCAACATGGCGCACGCGTCGGCGCAGACTCTGGTGGGCATGCCGCTGGTGTTCCGGGACAGCTCGCTGCTGCGCGTGCCAGTGCCGCGCTCGCTCGCCTTCCCCGCGCCGCTCTACTACCCGGGCAGCAACCTTTCCGCCTTACCTCTCTACAACCTCTACAACAAGCTCGACTACTGAGAGCGGCCCGCCTGCCCCGCGCCGCGCGCCCTCCCGCCCGCTCCCAGCTTGGCTGGCGCGGGCTGCCCCCGTCCCCCAACTCCGGAGCAGGCGGCGCGTTTCCAGAAATATTACGAAATACACCATGTGTATTCATTATCTCTTATTTATGGCTTCTGCCCTACTTTGGTTTGATTGTTTCTGGTATTTATCGGCATCCCTACAAGCCAGATCATTTGCTCTCTACCCTCCCCCCACCCCCAAACAAACCAATACGTTTTGAAAACCATTTAGGAGGGGACGTTCTAGGGTGGTGGTCGGACAGGGAGTTTCGGTCAGATCGACACTGGACCGTAGGACAAAAAAAAAAAAAAATCAGAAAAATAAAAACACCAAACCAGATACATTCCTCTCCCCGTAAATATACCTGTATATATGTACACGCACACACGGCCGGCCAAGCCAGTCCTTGGGGGCTTTGAACAATGATCTCAACGCCTCTTTTCATTTCCCTTGTCCCGAGGATGGATCGGGGCGAAAGGGGGATAGATTTCAGATCTGTAAATATTTTTAAAAAGAAAAAATAAAACATTTTAAGCATCGTTGCTAACTTTGGTGCAATTGATTGGCTGGCGTGCTAATGCGCAGGTTTTTGTCGCTTTTCCACGGAACTGGTTGCAGGCGTGCGTCAGAGGAGGTCTGGATCTCCCCACCTGGAAGGTGGGGCGGAGGTCAGAAGTTAAAGGTCAGGCGCCGCCGAGATGGCACGTGGGCTGGAGGCGCACCCCATTCCACTAGCGGGTGCCCGCGGAGACTCAGCCCGGCCGGAATCCAACTCCCGGGGCGCTGAGAGGGATAGATGCGGGACTGCAGTTGCCAAAGCAGTTGCCTTGTGGAACGAGCCTCTAACTAGCCCTGGGAGCTGCTTGGGGTTGGCGGCAGCACAGGGCCGTGCGACGTGGTCCATTCAGTGACAGGAGCCTCCCCTCCGAGGGCACAGGGCAGGTGGGGCGGCCCTGCCTGGATCTGGTGTCGAGCCCGGTTTGCTCGTCCCCCAGCCTGGCGCGACAAGACTTACAGCCGCTCACAGTTCCCAAGCCGGTGGCAGGGTTGCCCGTCTGGCGCGGCGCAGGAACAGGGCACAGAGAGGCGGCCCTTCGGCCAAGGAGGGATGAGGCCCGAGACCGGGCGAAGAAAGCTCGGGAGGCGAAGGCTCCTCCCCACAGTTTTTGTTGTTGTTGTTGTTCGTGGTTTTGCATGGAGCGTGGCTAAGTGGCCCTTTGTCGGGCAGGCACGTGGCAGCTGGCACTGAATGGAACCTTGATGCGCTGTCTGGGCGCCCACGGATTTCGGCGCCCCAACACCTGCTGCCGCATCCTGGCTTGGGAAGGCGCGGCATCAAGAGAACAGAGGCGCGCGAGTGTTATGCAAATCGCTGGCTTGCAGTGTTAGACCGCAGCCACCTGTTCCTCGTAAAACGTCGAAAAAAAAAAAAAAGAAAGAAAAAGCCTGAGCTTTGAGGAGGCTGACCGTTCAGTGTCACGTGAGTCGAGCTCCCGGGTTCTCCGGCCCGAGCTACTCCTTAGCCGCTGCTAAGGTGCGGGGAGTCGCAGCGCAGAGGCCGGATCTCATCCTCTAGAAAGAAAATCTCGACGTGATGGACCGGTCTTTTGGAGTCAACAGACATGGAAATTATCTGCATTTTGTGAAAGTATGCAGGATATCTGTAATCCGTCTTTGTGACCCACAGTATCATGTCTAAAATACCTGATGTCTTATTCATATTTGAGGTTTCTATTTTTTTCTTCTCACGTTAAATTTCATGAAATTTACAATTTCAAGATGACACCTGAAGGATGCTACCCAAGAACCCATGTGCCAAAGTTGTTAGGTCAATTGCATTTATTTAATTCCAGCTGAGTTCAATATTTACTGAGCCCTGGTAAACAGGGCTGGGAACTATGCTAGAAAGAGAACTATGCTAGAGAGAGAAAACTAACACTGCATCTTTCTTCTGATATTTTTGGTACACATATTTCAATGACGTTCTCTCCTTCCAGATAACCCGCTTTAAATTTTTCTTTTCCTCTCAAGTTGCTCTTTGAATATTCTATGCAGATTTAACCAAATTGCCTTCAAGGAACTATTTGTAAAGAAATATTTCATCCATATCATTTTGGTCGGCACTTCGATAGACTGTTTTTTAAAAAGAGATGATGGTTTTACCAGTATTAGATTACTATATCTTTCTTGGGCTTACTTCTTTTATAGGAAGTGGTTTTGTGTGGACAGTTAACAGCAAAGTGGTTTTTGCCCTTAGGATTTTAGGGATGATCCTTTTCGTTTGTCATATAGTGGATACATCACTTTTTCACTAATCCAGAAATTAGGAGTCAAAGGTGATCCAACAGTGTGATTAGTTTCTAGGAATACCTCTTTCTTATAGGTAACTAAGTACACACACACACACACACACACACACAGAAACACACACAGCTTTGCATTTGGATTTAAGATGTTGTTCAAGACTCCATTGTGGCCAGATTTCCGATCTCAAGACTATCAATTCATTTGAATAATCAGCAAAATCATCAGCCTCCTTTCAGGCTCTAAACTGGATTTAAAAGATTGACGTTTCTTAAAACTCAAATCGAGTCCGGCTGCAACTGCCTGTCCAGAGGGACCTGAATCATACACACACTGGATAATGAAATACACTTAGATTTTATTAGTGGATAATTCATGCTCAGAATCTTGAACACTAGTAGAATTAAATAAACAACTGGGAGAGGGAACCAAATAAAATTATTTGGAGATAAAATTATTTAGCCAAAATTAGAATGGAGGTAAGGCACTGCACTTTAAAATTCTTAACCTAGCCATTAAGTTGTTGAAAGAGGAGAGAGAGAAAACCAAGTATGAGGACTGGTGAGGATGCTGGGAAAGATTGAGGCAGGAGGAGAAGGGGACGTCAGAGGATAATATGGTTGGATGGCATCACCAACTCAATGAACATGAGTTTGAGCAAGCTCCTGCAGTTGGTGATGGACAGGGAAGCCTGGCGGGCTGCAGTTCATGGGGCTGCAAAGAGTCGGACACGATTGAGCGACTGAATTGAGAGAGGGGAAGAATCTGTATTTTGGCAGGACTACCATCAGTACACTGGGCAGAAGAGTGGTGGTTGTATGTTTACTGTATCACGATTCACAAAAAGAAGTGCACTTGACTCAGTGTATATGAATGCATAAGGACCAACAACACCTTTTCTCTATTGAGTTGCCTTAGAAATTAAACACTTTAACCTCAACAATTTTCTCCCACTTCATACAATTGTATAATAAAGTAAGGTTTTTTCCCCCACAATACAAAAGGCAGTGAAAAAGATGGTATAGCACGGATTAAATTGAAACATTTCAGCATGCTTTTGATATTCAATAGTAACTGAGTCACAGCATTCTAGTTATTAAATATTGCTTTTCTTTCATGGAGACCAAAGCATTTCTCATTATAGAAGCAACCTTCTTGATTCTCCTATTTCTGGAGGATTCTAGAAACAGAAAATAGAGCAGAGCCTGTAAGTCTAGAGTGTTGTTGGGGTGTGAGAGAGTGGAATAGAGAGAAGCTTGTGGTTGTCATTTTAAGGTCTTACTTGGACATATGTCTGTAAGAGGCTTTTGAGCTTTAACACACTTAAGAGTATTTATCTGTTTCCCAGTCTGTCCAACCTTCTGGAAAAACAGTTCCTCCTGAGTAAGAACTGATCTGATCAATGCTTTTCCTCACTCTTCTCACTAGGCCTGGCACGAACTGGGTGCTCAATAAATGTTTGCAGAAAGATGGCATGAAGAGAGAAAGCAGAGTATAAATAAGGATGAGTTTCTCTGAAGTCAGAAGATCTTCGACAATGGGAAATGTGAGCACCTGCTTCATAGGTGGAAAGTCCAGGAAAATGAGAAAAAAGTGGGGCAAAACATTCGTCAGAGCAAATATTTTCTTCTCCACTTTTGGTTAACTTCACCGGATATGTACGTCCAGTGGAAGGGAGACTAATTCAGTCCTATAAAAGTACTGACCAAAATGGAGTTCTTGTGTCCGAGACATGGGGAGGGCTCCAAGAGTCAAACGGAAAGAGCATCTTTCCCGCCTACTATTGAGACGACAGGACAAGCGTTGGCCACAGGGCCTACATTTCCCAGTATGCCCCACACGAACAGGCGAGGGCGTGAGCTCCGCCTTGGCGCGATGCTCTTTGGGAGTTGTAGTTTTCACGCGTCCAGCACGGGCGGGCCGCCTCAGCCTCGTGGCGGAAAGCAGTCACGTGATCGGAAAGGCTGCCGTTTGCCTTTGTGCCGGAACAGGTTGACTGGGTCGCCCGAGCCCGGGGCCTTGGGATGGACCAATCGGCTGCCTTAGAAGGAGACGTTGGCGTTTGAAATCAGCCAATGAGAGGCTTTGGCTGGAGCTTTGTCTCCGCCTACTTCGCTCGACGCGCGAGAGCGGCGAGGGGAGCTAGGCGGCGGCGAGTGTCGGCGGGCGCGGTGGCTGAATTGCTTCTGAAGGGAGCCCGAGGTAGCGGGGCGAGGTGGCCGGGCGCAGGCACGGGCTTTCCGGGGATGTCCCCGGGGTTCCCGAGCCGGCGGAGCAGTCCGCTGGGAACCGGGTTCATTTCCACGGCTTTTCCTTTTTATTTTAGGAGCACGCGGGGCGGGAGTGGGGAGAGGCTGGCGTGCAGAAGCCCGCGGCGGGGGAGGGTGTGGACCCGGCGGGCCAGGCTGGAGTTAGGGGTGTGGCGGTGCGGGCCCAGCCCGTAGGGAAGCTCAGGAGGGCGGCGGGGAGGGGGGTCAATGAGGCCCTACCGGCGAGGGCGCGGCGGCCCTGCGCAGGCGCAGAGGGCACGTCGCCGGCCTTTCCCTCGGTCCCGGTCCCCCAGAGACACCCCCACCCCACCTACTCGGCAGCCCTTCTGCGAGTCGAGCCGCCCGACCCCGGCCCCTTGGGGGACCCGCCCCACCCCCGTACTGCCCGGCCCTTTCTGCTAGTCGAGCCTCGCGACCCCGGCCTCTTGGGGAGACTCTCACCAGGCCCTTGTTCCCTAGATGACCGGTTCTAACGAGTTCAAGCTGAACCAACCCCCCGAGGACGGCATCTCCTCGGTGAAGTTCAGCCCCAACACATCGCAGTTCCTGCTGGTCTCCTCCTGGGACACGTCCGTGCGCCTCTACGATGTGCCGGCCAACTCCATGCGTCTCAAGTACCAGCACACCGGCGCCGTCCTGGACTGCGCCTTCTACGTAGGTGTTCTCCGTTTCAGCTCCTGCACCCTTCTGAGTTTTATGGTGTCCCTCGTGATCAGCGTCTCTTTTGCAGTGTTGGGCGAAGGCTCTTGTCTGTAGGGTTATTTGGACAGCGCCCCTCTCTTTCCGCTCCCCTCCCACCCCCACGCCCACCCTTAACGTTGAGGTTCCGGTGCTGCTTTGTTCTGCGTTTTGGCCCTGGGGACTTGACAGACGTCAGGAACTGGGTCTCCCCTTAAGCTTTTGATGGAGTTAACACTGTGAATTTTTCTGGACAGAATATACGTGAAACTCACAGCAAAACTAAAATTTGGCCGTCTTACTTATTAAAGGGTTTGTTTGCTAGTAAATGGGATTACATATTGGCTCTCAGCCAGTGTGGTGAACAGTTCTTCCTTAATTTGCGTGCATAGTAGTTTGGGTGACTACTTAGTTTGCTCAGTTTTTTTGCACTGTTTTTTGTTTATTTACAATGAGTGAGCCCAGCGTACTTCATTCTGAACATAAACTGAGGAGTTGGCTGGTAGAGGAATTTTTCAACGCTTTTTTTTTTTTTTCATTTAAAAATTATTAAACCTAAAAGAGTCAACTTTACAAGTAATCGAAGGATGCTGTTTAAAACCACAGATACTGTTTACTTCTAATAAACTCATTGCAATATAATAAATTATAAGTAATGCTGAGCAGGATGTGGCAAGGCAAGTGGCTCTTTATATGGATGGGAAAGTAGATGGAGAGGATGTTTCTAGAATGGAATTTGCCAGGAAGAAGCACGAATCTTATAAATGTCCATACCCTAGTTTCCCTTAATCTTGCTCCTAGAAAACACTACTAAAAATGCTTATTATGTAGTTTTTTATTGAAATAAAAATGTGAGAAAAATTGTTTTGACAATAAGGACATAAGAAAATTGGAAGTTCAGTTATAGTATGGATTATTATGAAATCACTACTGATAATATTTCTGTGGATTGATTAATGACATGGGCTATATTCCTGAAACTAAAAAGTGTCCAGAGTTTGATTTCACACTTTATTTTTAAATTATATCTGTTTTTATAAGAAGATTAGAAGAGACATGGTAAAGTGTTGGCAGTAGTTATCTCTAGGTGATTGGGCTACAGGAAACATTTTCCTTGTTAGTATTTTCCAAATTCCATAACCTGTTACACATGCATGCTCAGTCATGTCCACCTCTTTGCTACTCATGGACTGCCAGCTCTCCAGACTTCTCTGTCCATGGCATTTTCCAGGCAAGAATACTGGAGTGGGTTGCCATTTCCTACTCCAAGGTTAAACACTTTTTTTAAAGCTGTAAGTTTTGAATGACTTGAAACTTTTACTTTGTAGGATCCAACACATGCCTGGAGTGGGGGATTAGACCATCAATTGAAAATGCATGATTTGAACACCGATCAAGGTAACAGAGCCTCATTTTTACCAGTTTATTGTTTTCTTAGCTAGTGCTTACTCACAAATCTTTATTTAGGAAGAGTAGTTCCTGAATCGCTTAGTTCCTGAGTTGCTTAGATAAAAGTAAAAATGGCTTGAATTTAGGACTTTTTTGTTTAAATGATAACCATGAAGTTAGAATCACAAAATATAATGTATGTATTTTAACAGTGTAACTCATTGTGATCTCCATCCACAGTGTTTACATGAAGTGGCACTTAAGTATTTGACCTTTGCCCTGCCCTCAGAAGGGAACTGGATCTTGCAGTGTTCTGCCTTGCAGTAGAATTTTTCCAGGATAGTGATGTTTCAGAGTTCCCTTTTGAGAAACTACTACTATAGTTCAGACTGAAGGAAGACAGGGTTTTAAAAATCTAACATTATAAAATAGTCAGTCCTGTCTGGGTACCGTAGTAACCCAGCTTGTATAATTGCTTAGCATAGAACATTATTCAATTACATTTATTGAATGAAGGACAGGGTTACACGTTTTCTTTTAGTTAATTTCTAAGCGATGAAATGAATTACCCACATTTTTATCGTGACTTGGAAGTAGAATAGAGATTGGAATGGAACTCAGATACACAGAGCTCTCTAGTAAAGGTTTTTGTTTATGTTGTATATGCACGTGTTAGACACAGATGTACTTGAAGAACATAGCAAGGCACAGAGATAGGACTTAATGAGGATGAGTTGGACAGTGAGAGAATGGATGGAGGATGGGCGCTATATTTTATCCAGAAAGAAAAGAAGGACCCAATCAGAAGAGGCTTTTATGTGAAAGCTGTTTTGTCATGTAACTCAAAGCTGCAGATGTTTGGTTTTGTTTGCTAGGAGTTTTTTCTGATTAGGAAGTTAGCTTGCAGGTGTAGGTTCTATTTGTTTGAAAACTCAAGAAAACACCAAAAAGCAAACAAAGATTTTTAATGCTGGGGACCATAATTAAAGGAATTAGCTGCTTATTCTTAGGAGATCTTTGCTGAATTTTATGAGATACTTTTCTTTCTTGTTTAAATGGAGGTAGTTTTCCTCTTTGAGGATCAGAACCACATACTCTTTGTATTTGTTGTTACCTTAGCATGTGGTATAGATTCTGGCACATAGTAGACAGTAGATGTTAGTTGAATGAATGAATGAGATAATGTGAAAAGTTGAAATTGAAAGGGTAGAAATTTGATGAGCTTCCCTGGTGGTCTAGTGGCTAAGACTCCATGCTCCTAATGCAGGGGGCCTGGGTTCAGTCCCTGGTCAGGAAACTAGATCTCACATCCACAACTAAGAGTTTGAATGCCGCAACTAAGACCTAGCATAGCCAGATAAATAATAAAGAAGGAAAGAAATATAACCACCATGAAAACCAAGTGGTTATTAATCCTGAGCCTCCCTGCCTTCCTCATCCCCAGCTTTCAGATAATCCTGTTACCACTTAAATTCGTTTCTTTGAAACATCAGCTTAATGTGATAAGTTTTATCCAGATCCCTTGGACCAGAGTTCTCCACTCAAGTGTTCATTCAACAGGTATATCTTGAACACTTAGCATGTATCAGAACATGCACTAGATACAGTCAGAACTATAGAGTTGAAACAAGGTTCCTGATTTGAAAGAATCTAGAATCAAGTGACGAAAATAACAGATACACCATCATTTTAATGTAGTCTGAAACTCAAGGTAGCTTTTCGTATTACTGTGCCAGTGAATCAAGCTATGCACTGTAAGATGGACAGAGGTGAATGAATGACTTTGTAGTCCTGGAGTTTTTCTGTGTATAGATACTTCTGTTGAGTGGGTGGAAGTGGATTCATTACAGTAGAATGAATGTTTCCTTTTGTTGTTCACCTGAGAAATCTTTAGTAAAGCTAGGTATTGGTTGTTGGTTTATTTTTATTCCTACAGAAAATCTTGTTGGAACCCATGATGCCCCTATCAGATGTGTTGAATACTGTCCCGAAGTGAATGTGATGGTTACTGGAAGCTGGGATCAGACGGTTAAATTGTGGGATCCCAGAACCCCTTGTAATGCTGGGACCTTCTCTCAGCCTGAAAAGGTAGGCTTTTTATGTTCATGACAGGAATTATGGTTCTTGGGGTGATTTGACTTGATAAATGATGAAGATAATGTTGAATTTAGAAGTTAAGAGTTGATGGGTCTATTTTACAAACCCAACTAAATATGTAAAGGAAAACTAGTCATACTTTGGTCAACTTTTTCCTGTCAGTTGTCACATTTGTACTGGATAGCATGAGTGATAAACCCAATTCCATGTATTGTAATGCTTTAGATCCTAGGGCTGAGAAGCAACTTTTCAGAGAAGTCATTTAGCAAAGACTGAAATTGAGTTTGACTTCCCCAAGCAGGAAGTGGGATGGAGCATCACTCATTTTCACTATGGCCTGAGCTTTCTCTTTAGTTGACTGTGAGGGGGTGAAATGGATTATCATTTAAAGTTTAGTGAAAAAGATGTCCTTTATTCCCTGGCTTTTATAATTTATTTATTTTTAATACTGACAGAGGTAGTTGAAGGAAGCTTCTTAAAACTGAAATGTTGTGTATTATTCTAACCTTTTGATCTGTACAATGAAAGTGTAATTGAGCATTCTTGCTGTATCCTCATCAGCCTTTATCAGGTGGTAGTTAATTTTAAAGATTGATTGTTTTAGCAGTTTAAAGGTATCCTTCACTTGAGTCTATTTCCTCAGTGTAAATATACTATTCAGTTCCTGTTAGCTGTCATTATATACTGTAGTGCATCCAAAGAGCCATTATTTTTGTCACATCACAGTCGAATCTACTCCTGGCAAGACCTTTGTTCAGAATAAAATAATTGCATTGTTTCTAGTTTTGATTTATGGTTGTATGTAACATGTTAAGAGCTGTGATAAATTGCTGACAGAATATCATATAATGGACAGCCACACTGAATCAAGCTGCTTATTGGTTCAGCAAGGTTCATTATGTCACTTTTTTTAATACGGTCTTTGATAAATGTATATACCTAGTCAGTAGCATGACAGTGTTTTTACTTGATTTACGATCAGTGGGGATAGAAAGCACTGTTAGAAGCTTGTGTGTCACCTGGATAGTAAGGATTTAAGATAAAATTCCCGTTCTGATTGTACTGTTACAAATTGATCTTTTTCTGGATTCTTTGTTTTTTTGAATTTGGTGTTTCATGTGTCTTAGCTTAGCTAATTTCTGTTTTTCTGCAAATGTTTTTTTGAATAAACAACAGTAAATCTTACTATATCTCATTGAAATACACTTGTATTAAGTCTACTGTTTTGAGTCTTTTAAATTCTGTGTTTTTTCCCTTGGTCAAATTAGTTGTTGAATTTTAAGGCTAGATTGTAGAAATTATCAGGTTATTATGTTATTAAGCCCAGTCCCCCCACCTCTGCCCCCAACCCTCCCTGGGAGGCGGCGGTGGGGGGGACGCTTACGTTGTTAATACGTTAGTGATAACTAACCGTAAGCTTTAATTACTGAATGTTAAAGAGATGTCTTAGCATGTAATGAGGCCTCTTCATTTTTTATAGTGATTTTTCAGGTTTTAAAGTATTAGATTAAATTAGTTGCTTATTAATTGAAAGTAATGATCAGAACACAGTTATATACCTGAAGTCTAGGTTTTTAAAAAAATGATTTAACATGATCAGGAAAGTACATTTTATTACTATTTTCATGAATTTGCTATCTCTGTTTGGTCTCCAGATAATGTATTTGAAAGTAAGTCACCTTAAAGACAGGAAATTTTATGATTTATTATAAGGGGATAATTTGTGAAAGTTGTTTTACTATTGAAGAAAAGGAATTTTGAGGGGAAAAAAAACAGTTGTTTTTAGAGGATAAATGCTTTTAAAATTTTCTGTAAACATAACTCTGTCTTGAGTGTTTAGTGTGACGTCAAAGTGTAAAAATTTGCTTTGTCATATGCCAGACCACTGACCTTGTCTTTTAATTTTGAGTTTGTATGCCACCAAAAGCAAGTAAGCAGGTAATTAATGTTAACTCTCTCACTCTTCCTGGAAAGGCTTATTTATTAAGTGTGACAGGTGGGAAAATCAAAGAGTTGCAACGTGAAATCTCTGTCTAAAAGGTGGTCATAGAAAAATAACTTTGAAAATGATTGTCTTATGAAAAGCCAGAAGCCCATTGAAAGGTATCTTGAGCTGTTTTTATCGTTTTATTATCTATTGTCTCCTTTATGAGTATCTTTTACACTTTTATATTGTGACTAAATGAAACAAGAGGGCTATAAAATTATTTAATACTTTAGTTTGTTTTAATAAGAAAGAGAATCGTCTTCAGAGATACTTTTGGAGAGTTAATTAGAATGTGCATTATTACGATACGTGGTTAAGTATTAAGAATATCTTGGGTGTATTATTTTGTGCCAGTTACTTGGTTTGTGTAACTGAAGTATTTAAAATTTTGGTACCTGTGTTTGAGAACCTATCAGCTAACTGTTTTTTAATGGTTTTATGATCCATGGACTTTATTTTGGAGCAAAATGCCATTTGCAGGCATGCATTTTTAGCAAGTTTTGGTCTTTTTTGAAAGGTGTATACCCTGTCGGTGTCGGGAGACCGGCTGATCGTGGGCACCGCAGGCCGCAGAGTGCTGGTGTGGGACTTGCGGAACATGGGCTATGTGCAGCAGCGCCGTGAGTCCAGCCTCAAGTACCAGACACGCTGCATCCGAGCATTCCCCAACAAGCAGGTACTGACCTTGCCTCCGCCGCCCGCTGTGGGAATTTGAAAATAGTAGAATCCTTTATAATAATGATTTGGTCACTGCATTTTATGCATTGCTTACTTTCTTTCTCTCTTTTTTTTTGGAGTGGTGATTGGAATTTCTGTTAGGTGTATTTTCAGTAGCCTTTTGTTAAAAGCTAGTGTGTTAACTCAATTTTAGAGAAGGCTTTGATGTTCACAGAGGGTAAGTAATCTTCCAGTGGTTTTCTGATTGCTTGGTGCTCCTCCTCCAGGAAGCTTGACAGATATACAGTAATCAAAGAGAGTTTTGCAGGTATTTTAATTTACAAACCAGCGAATTCAAGTTTAAATCTGAAAATTTAGAGTTACGAAATTTGTTGTTTTCTTTTTTTCCCTTTTTTTTCCTTCTTGTTTCCCCCTTTTGTACCCTAATACTAATAGAGGTTTTTAGCTAGTCTGAGAGCAGAACCTACATTTTTTTTTTTTTTTAAAGGAATGCCTCCAAGGTTAGAGGGGAGCTGTGCCTCATATAGTGACTAACTCTTGATGAGCAGTGTGGGTCACCTTCCATCATCATTACTAGATGAGGTGACACTTTACTAATGCTCCCCTGCCCCCAGTCCTGACAGTTCGAAGGGAAGTTGGTGCTGGGGTCATTTGCTCTGGGAATTTTATAAGAGGAAAGTCATTAAAAACAGCAGATATCTTTGGAATCTTATGGCTGTCCTTTAGTGGTTGTGGAGCTCAACCGAATTAGGTCTGTTGTTCTGTTCTCTTAGCTCTTTATTTCAAAAGGCTAGTACCTCACATGGTGATCACAGTTCTTCTCAGGATATTGTAAGTTTCCATTGGAATTGAAGTTATGAAAAACCTTAAATGCATGGTCCAAATATGCTTGCATTTATGAATATTATGATGTTTTATATCCAAAATTTTCTGTCAGAGTGTATTTGTAGTTTATAATGGAAGCTTTTTAACTAAAAGTAACATTTTACTAATTCTTTTTTCATTACCAGTGTTAATAGTTTTTTAGAGATAAATCTTTTTCATATCTTGAAAAATTAAAGAAGTAAAATAGAGATTTCATACTATCTTCCTCTCTTATCTTCTCTGACATACTGTTTCACAGCAAGGTGTGGAGAGGTTTGAAATTATAGAGCACTTTTGAACCTTGCTGAAAATCTGTGTTGTTTGGGTATAAACTTGACTTGGCTGTAGTTAAAAGCAAGAGGCAGGATGACAGATGGAAGGCTGGTTTTCCAGTTGGTCTGGATTATTGATACACCCTCAGTGAAGAAGATACAGTTCTTCTTAGAGCTGTTAGAAGTGAGGAGGCATCAAGCCAAGAAAAATATATTCCAAGTGATGGAATGAATTTGAGTCCCCTTCTGGACAGGACAACAAATAAATTATATTGAAATAATTTAAAAATTCCTGTGAGGTTTGACAGAATACCTAGACGTTTTCGATTGCAGTGTGCAGAGTACTGGTAAAGAAAGTAAGTGATGGTGGCCTTTTTTGTTTTTTAATATAACAGGTATAAGTGTTTTTAAACTTTTGGAGTGATCTTAACTAAGTCCTGCTTAAACATTTGTTTAAAATACAGCCATATTCTCTTTTCATTTTAAAAATAATTACCTTTCTTCACTGTGGGTTGAATTTGGGAGTATATGCTTTGTTTTGGAATCTGAATTCACTAGTTTTGTCTTCTGATCTCCTCTTGTCAGGGTTATGTATTAAGTTCTATTGAAGGTCGAGTGGCAGTTGAGTACTTGGACCCAAGCCCCGAGGTACAGAAGAAGAAGTATGCCTTCAAGTGTCACAGACTGAAAGAAAACAATATTGAGCAGATTTACCCAGTCAACGCCATTTCCTTTCACAACATCCACAATACTTTTGCCACAGGTAGAGTATGGCATGTTCACTTCTTTCTGCTTGTTAATACACTTTTGTTGTTAATGGAATGCTGCATATTTGTACTTGGGCAGGTGTGTTTTTTTTATGGTCATTCTGTGTTGCATGTGGGATCCTAGTTCCCTGACCAAGGATTGAACCTTCGATCCCTGCATTGGAAGCGTGGCATATTAACCACTGGACCACCTGGGCAGTGGGCAGAGTTCTTAAAAATTGTGCTTGGTTTTTTATGATATTTAAAGGGGAAAAAAATCTAGTATCATACTCCCTGGGGAAAATGCAACTTCTGTGATCTTAAAAATTGTCAAGATAATGGCTATTTTTGTATCTGCTTTCAAGAACTATTTTGAAATCACTTGCAGGTGGTTCTGATGGATTTGTAAATATTTGGGATCCATTTAACAAAAAGCGACTGTGCCAGTTCCATCGATACCCCACCAGCATCGCCTCACTCGCCTTCAGTAATGATGGGACCACGCTTGCAATAGCATCATCGTATATGTATGAAATGGACGACACGGAACATCCCGAAGATGGTATCTTCATTCGCCAAGTGACAGATGCAGAAACAAAACCCAAGTGAGTATGCTTCACCTGTATTTGAGCCTTTTCTTGCATTCAACCCAGGATTTATTAATTTTTCTAAATTCATGAATAGCATTGTTGATGCCTGCTCGATATTACAGCTGACTCTAGGGCTGGAGTTGATTTTATCTTGTTCTCCCAAGCTTTCAATATCCGTAGGTTGATAGACGTCTGATGGATAAAATTGTGCCTAGTTGTTTTGTAGTGAAGAATGTCAAACTCTCATTCTTCTTGAATAGGCACTATTATTTGAATCTCTGGAGTTATTACTAGCTCATTGCTTCAAAATTAAGTTGAGGAATTCAAGAATAATTTATTTTAGCAAATTCTATTTAAGATATATAAGGATTTGAACTGCCAAAAATCTTTCCTCTCCACAGAGGTTGTTTCTGTAATATTTACACAGAATGAAATGACCTTCAGGTCTTACTGGAAATTCAGAGTAATATGGGCTTGCCTGGAATACTAGATTTCCTTAGTTTTGAAATTTCTGGAGATGTCTTTGGCTCTTGGGTGTAACTGTTGACAGGGAAGAACCGTTTACATTTTCTTGGTACGTAGGGCAGAGCTTTTTACTTAGTTACCTGTACCAGACTCGAGGGAAACCTGGTACCTGGACACTTGTTTGACCATAAAATACCAGCCCCCAAGTGTCTTTGTCCCGCTTCTTGTCCCTCTCTCCTCAGGCCCTGGAAGGAAGTTCTCAGTAAATGTTTATGGAATAACTTTCCAGGATTCCTGTACTCTTCTGAATTAGAATGGCATAGAGGGCCCTTGCTAAGTTGCTTGAGTCCCTGAGAGAGGGCAGAGTGTGAAATGTTCCGTACCGTGTGTGCCTGCACCGGTGGGCCTTTAGAAAAGGCGTAGCGTGTGAAGCCTGTCGGATAAAGGGCTGGGTTTGCATTTGATCTCTCACTTTTGTGTCTCCTGTCCTGGCCGGCCATTTTGATCTCATGCTGTTCTTTTTTCTTTTGAACTTGTAGGTCACCATGTACTTGACAAGATTTCATTTACTTAAGTGCCATGTTGATGATAATAAAACAATTCGTACTCCCCAATGGTGGATATATTACTATTAACAAAGAAGCCAGGGAACATTTTTTACTTTTAATATTATAAGAACCTGAAAATATTGGAAAAGAGGTTTTTTTTTATTGTTTGTTTGTTTTTTTTTAAACATTTTCTTTAGCGCATGAGATGGTTTGATGGTTTTTCTGCATTTAAAGGTATTTGGGCAAACAGAAGGGGAGGGCAGCAACAGCACTTCTGAGAGTCAGTTTTGACCTTGATTTTTGTTTCCACTGCAGAAATAAATGTTTGTAAATAAATGTAGGTAATAAAGCCCCCTTTGCGTTCTTTCTGGGCCTTAAATGGTAGAGAAGAAGGCTCTTGAGCCATTTGTTTCTCTTGCTGGTTATAGTTGCTAATTCTAAAGCTGCTTCAGACTGCCTCATGAGGAGGTTAATCTACAATTAAACAATATTTCCTCTCGGCCGACCATTATTTTCTGAAGCAGATGGGTCATCATTTCCTGGGCTGTGAAACAAAGCGAGGTTAAGGTTAGACTCTGGGGAATCAGCTCGTTTTCAATCTTATTAGGGTGCAGGAGGAAAACTAATAAGAAAACCTCCTAACATCATTTTGTGACTGTAAACAATTATTTATTAGCAAACAATTGATCCCAGAAGGGCAAATTGTTTGAGTCAGTAATGAGCTGAGAAAAGACAGAGCATATCTGTGTATTTGGAAAAATAATTGTAACGTAATTGCAGTACATTTAGACAGGCATCTATTTGGACCTGTTTCTATCTCTAAATGAATTTTTGGAAACATTAATGAGGTTTACATATTTCTCTGACATTTATATAGTTCTCATGTCCATTTCAGTTGCCCAGCCGCTGGTGATTAAGGTTAAAAAGAAAAAAATTATAGTGAGAATGAGATTCATTTCAATGTAATGCCCTGAAGCAGAACATGAACTTAGCTTGGCCTATTCTAGGTAGTTCCAAATAGTATTTTTGTTGTCACACTTTTTGTTTTTTTATTTATATTATTTGCAAATGTATGTATCTGAATGGTACTTGGATCCTTTACTGAAATTTGTTTTATCCATGATGTATTTTAAAAATTTTCTTTTGCTACAGAGAGAGGTCTTATTTTTATTTGTAAGTATTTTAGTGAAAACTTAGGGTACATCTGAACCCATCTTTTGAAATGTATTTTCTTCATTGCAGGTCCACCTAACCATCTCGTGAAAGTGGTTTCTCTATGGAAAGCTTTGTTTTGCTTCCTACCAATACATGATTGTCCCTTAAGGGATGCGTTTTAGTCATTGTGGACACATTATTTAGTATGTGAATTTCTCTGTTCTCTTGTTGGTGTGCCCTTTCCTCCTGACTGTAGGATGAGGAGTCTTTGTGTCCTTGTGCAGTAGTCTGAAGAATTGTTTTTCCCTCAGCAAGCCCAGTTGCTGTGTATGAGCAGCTTGAGCTCTTTCTGTAAAATAACCTAAACCTGTTATTTCCATGCTGTCTAATAAATCAGAGATTCAAAACCCTTAAATGTTGGATGTTTTTAAATGTTGGTAATTAATGTAATTTACTTCGTAAAAGCCTTCTGTAAAGCAAACCTCCCTTCATCAGGGGTCCTGGTGGGGATGACATTGTACCTTTCGGTCCACACTGCCTTGTTTAATTATGTCTGTTCGGATGTACTTTGGGGATTCAGTCTTGAATAAATAAAGTGATCTGTTGGAGTTCTGCCATTTCCCTTGTGCCCTCTTGCTGGATCAGCAGGGCCCTCGAGCCAGCTGTGCGGCTTCACGGGACGGGCACAGCCTGCAGGCAGCTGCCAGGCTCCTTCTGGCCCGACTCTCTCCGGGAGTGCCAGGGCCACCAGGGCCCTGCGGCTCCCAGCCCCAGTGCTGATGCCGTCAGCGGGCGCACTCGCAGCCAAACGACAGACCCGTCTGTACTTATCCATCAAATGCTAAATCAAAGGGAAGCCCTTGGGATGGTGAATAATGTAATAGCCGGAGACTAACTGATGGTATTGGTTCTTTAGTGTGATTATGTGCTTTTTAAAATCATAACCACTTGGTTGGGGACAGAGCATAAATTTAAAACATGGTTTAACTGAAAGAGAATTAATACAGTTTTATGAAAGGTGACTAAGTTAAAGCAGTGAGGGGCCCCTGCTTTTGAGGGCATGGTATGGCCGAGCTGTTTTTGTAGTCATCTGTATGTCCTCTCGTCTCTCGCAGCCTAACGCATCTCACCCTGAATGTGTCTCCTGCCTCCTCTGTGGACCTCTTCACCAGCTCTTCCTCACAGTTGGCCTGTCTGTCATTACAGCTGCCTTCCCTTCGAATGGCCCATGTGTAATACCTTAGTGTTTTCTTTGGGTTTCCCTGTCCAAATTCTCTTGTTTTCAAGTGTGTCTTTTGTTTGTTTATCTTTCTTTTCTTTCTACTGTTACTATACACCACCTAAAGGGTCCCTCCTGGCCATCTGGGGGTGTGCTGCAGGCTCCAGCCTCTACCCTAAATCCTCTGTCTTCTAGAGCAGTAACTTTCAAACCTTCCGGTTGCGACGCAAGTAAGCAGCACATTTGAACCGTGATCCAGAGCACGCAGAAGTCAGGAGTGTGTACAGTGGGCAAAGCTGTGTGAAACACCACTTGTCTTCTGTGCATCTGACACATCAGTTCCCTTCCTTCCCGCCTTTTTTTTCCCTTCTTTTTTTTTTAGGAAATGCTGGTTATGGCCCCCTGAATGGACTTTATGACTAATGCCTCGACACCTCTAATTTGAAAAACCATTGTATGCCGCATAAAACTTGTTCTTTTCATCATGCTGTGCTTGAGACCCTCCAGTGCCCCCTGTTGCCCTTTGTTCACTTTGTAATAAATACTGTATGCTTCTTCGAAGGCCTGCAGTTCACCAGGAAGGGACTGCTGACAGTCAAGGTGCTCTTAGAAGAATGGGGGTGGAGCTGACCTTCCCTGGGGATTTCTAGGGGGTAAATAGGAGTGTTCTGGTGGCTTCAATGTCTGGTTCTGAGCTCCACCATGTAAAAACTTAGAGGTACGTTAGTTGTGGAGGGTACTGCTTTGTTCTGAGGGAAACCCACGAGACAGCCTGTATCTTGAAGCCTTTAAACCTGACTCTGAATCTTGACTTTGCTGCTTAATTCATTGCACCGTTGGCCATGTTAATTTCTGAGTAGCAGTTTCCTCATCTGTTAAATGAAGTTAATAACTCATGAGGTTATAAATGAATATATAAAATGTTTATTAGGGCATGCCTAACACAGTCATTGTTTTCTTGGGATAAAAAATATTCAATCCATTGCTCTCAGTTACTAGCTAACTTTTCAGTTTCATTTTCATAAATGAATGCTCATATCTGTGGAATTCCTAGTTCTTAAGTTTGTCAGTATACTTATCTTTTTTTTTTTTTTTAAATTTTAAAATCTTTAATTCTTACATGCGTTCCCAAACATGAACCCCCCCTCCCACCTCCCTCCCCATAACATCTCTGTGGGTCATCCCCATGCACCAGCCCCAAGCATGCTGTATCCTGCGTCAGACATAGACTGGCGATTCAATTCTTACATGATAGTATACATGTTAGAATGCCATTCTCCCAAATCATCCCACCCTCTCCCTCTCCCTCTCCCTCTGAGTCCAAAAGTCCGTTATACACATCTGTGTCTTGCATACAGGGTCGTCATTGCCATCTTTCTAAATTCCATATATATGTGTTAGTATACTGTATTGGTGTTTTTCTTTCTGGCTTACTTCACTCTGTATAATCGGCTCCAGTTTCATCCATCTCATCAGAACTGATTCAAATGAATTCTTTTTAACGGCTGAGTAATACTCCATTGTGTATATGTACCACAGCTTTCTTATCCATTCATCTGCTGATGGACATCTAGGTTGTTTCCATGTCCTGGCTATTATAAACAGTGCTGTGATGAACATTGGGGTACATGTGTCTCTTTCAATTCTGGTTTCCTCGGTGTGTATGCCCAGCAGTGGGATTGCTAGTATACTTATCTTTTAAAAAACATTTATGAACTATTTCCAATGTTGAGAAAAAAAAGAGTAACACCTATAAACCCATCTTCCAGATTTTAAAAAAGATTTATTTTTAATTGGAAGGTAGTTGCTTTACAATTTTGTGTTACTTTTTGCCATACATCAACATGAATCCGCCTTAGGTATACATATGTCCCCTCCCTCTCGAGCCTTCCTCCCACCTCGCACACCATTCCTCCCCTCTAGGTTGTCGTCATCCAGATTTTAAAGTGTTAACATTTTGTCATATTTACTTCTCTGTTTCTTATTTTTTAGAATTTTTATTGGAGTATAGTTGCTTTACAGTGTTGTTAGTTTCTTGCTGTATATACAAGCTAGTGAATTATACTTTATATATACTTTGCTAGTGAGTCAGTCATCTGTATTACATATATCCCCTCTTTTTTGGGTTTCCTTCCCATTTATGTCACCACCAAGTGCTGCGTAGAATTCTCTGTGCTATAAGTAAGTTCTCTTATTTATTTTATACACAGTGTATATATGTCAGTCTCAATCTTCCGATTCATCTCACCTGTGTGCGTGTGTGTGCGCACGTGTGCTTGCTTGTATTCAGTCGGCCCCATGGACTTCAGCCCACAAAGCTCCTCTGTCCGTGGAATTTTCCAGGCAAGAATACTGATGTGGCTTGCCATTTCCTTCTCCGGGGCATCATCCCAACCCAGGTATCAAACCTGTCTTGCGTCTCCTGCATTGGCAGGCAGATTCTTGACCACTAGCACCACCTGGGAGGCCCCCATAAGTTTGTTCTGTACGTCTATGACTGCAAATTCTACCATTTTTCTAGATTCCACATATAAGTGATATTATACAATATTTGTTTTTCTTCCCTTTGTTTCAAAATAAAACATTGCACATATTTGAAGCCTCATTTGTAACCCCTCTCTCACAAACTTCCCATTTTCCATTCTTAAATGTTACACTCATTTATACCTTTAAGCTCATGAGGCATCCACATACAGGCAAACATTGGCGGTATTGTGGGTTCAGTTCCAGACCACTGCAATAAAGTGAGCAATAAAGGATTCACGTGAGTATTGTGGTTTCCCAGTGGGTGTACAAGTTATGTTTATAGTCTGTTAAGTGTGCAAAGCATTATGTCTAAAAATACAGCGTATGTACCTTAGTTAAATATTGCTAAAAATGCTAACCATAATTTGAGCCTTCAGTGAGTTGTAGTTTTTCTCAAAAGTATCATCAAAGATCACTGATCATAGATCACCATAGTAAACATAGTAGTAATGAAAAAGTTTTGAAATACTATGAGAATTACAAAATGCAAATACTGTTGGAAAAATGGCTTTGATAGGATTGGCATAAATCTTCAGTTTGTTTAAAAAAAGCAATATCTGAAGTGCAATAAAGTAAAGCATGATAAAGCAAGGTCTGCCTGTAAATGTTTTTAAAAATTTGCAGAAATAGTAATACTGTTTTCTATGTCTGTCCTGGAGTGAAGCCACCCCACTTCTGACATCAGATGGCGTTAAGGTGAGAGGGAAAGGGGCAAGGCTACAGGAGAATCACCTGTAGGGAAACACTCAGCAGTCGTACTGTGGACAGTGGAGTGGTCAAGCTGGCTGCCTCCTTTTGTATTTTTTTTTGGCCGAGCTACAGTGTCATGTGGGATCTTAGTTTCCTGGCCAGAGATTGAATCTGAGTCCCCAGCTGTGGAAGCGTGGCGTTTTAACCTCTGGACGGCCAGGGAAGTCCCCGTTGAGTAACCCCGTTTCTTTGACTGTGAGATCAGTTACTATTAAAAGAGGAATGCCAGTTCTCTGATGTGTTGGGTCTTCAAGGGTGAAAGCTGCGTAATCTTAGAAGTTCCTTAGGAAAGTAGGTGAATGTGTTAATAGAACCCAATGGATTAGGTACATTGAAAATAAAACATCCTTGGTGTCATCCAGAAAATAAACCACAGCACTCGTTTCGTGGCTCTTCTCTCCTGTGACTCCCCTGCTTGGCTTTGGAACGTCTCCGGGTAGCCCATCTTTCACTTGGTAAAGTGCTGATTGAAACTATTAGGACTAGTTACAGCGGTTTCCTTTAAAAATGGCACCTGGCTACGTTGCTGTGGGACTAGCGGTAAGAGAAATGAGAGCTGCCAAGCCTGGTGACCACAAATACCAATTGGACCATTGTGTACAAAGGCATTTTTCCCTCGATCAGTGGTGTGTTGCGACAAGGCTTTCATTTTTGAAGGATACCCACAGAACTTGTGGAGTTGTAACAGGCATTGGCTTCTTAGTCAGAAAGTGTTTTTGTGTCATGATGGAAAAACTGGGTTGGACTGTGATTTATAAAGAACTGTTAATTGGGGGAACATACGTGAGTGAGTTAGCTCACTTGTTTACTATAACTCAAGATTTGGCAGCCAGCTTTCAGAACTTATTTTAAATGAAAAGCAGTTGGTGCTATTTTGTTTTGCTTTGTTTGAATACACCACTGGTGGTATGACTTTTCCAATCACCTGACTTGAGTAGGGAAATGGAAAAAGAAATGCATTCCTTTTACTGAGCAGGGTGTCAGGCTGAAGTAATTGAAGGCTCATTTCCAATGGTTTATTTCATTAACTAATTTCTCAAGAAATATTCGTTCACCTCTGACCATCCTAGCTAACTTTGTGCAGTTAACACAAACCTGAAGAAGCCATACAAATTGTACCCACTGGTTTCAGAAGCATCTAGGTGGCTTTTCCAATGTGGTAACGAAGTACCTTTCATCCCTTTATAGGGCTCTATTATAGGCTATTGCAGTAATTTAAAACCTATGTACCTAGACTCCTGACCTTGTTATAACATCACTTTATAATTCTCGAAATACTTGGCTCTTGAAGATTTTCTTAGCACCAGCCATGTATTCTTAAAGAGCCCAGATGATTTGTCTTTGGTATTACATTATCCGTATCTGCTTAGCTGGTCAGACCTAACAGTCTTACTGTATTACCAGAAGGAAACCCTTCCGTTTTTTTTTTTTTTTTGTATTTCATAGCTTAACCAGACTGTCGCTTGTTAGCATTGTCCATATAAAGAAATGTCCTTTTTGGGAACAACGGCAATGTTCCCCTTCAAGCTTTGGGTGTAGAAGCAGCCCTCCAGCTGGGTTCACTGTAGGCTCATCGAGACTGCTGGTAACACTGGAGAAGCACAGCGTTGCGTGGGTGACTGTCGTGAAGGTGGTCATGGATTGGAGGGCAAGGGTGTTACCCATGGGCCTCTCAACGTGTTTGTTGCTCTTAGCTGCTGGTGTTCATCAAGTGAACGTGGACCTGAGTTCCCAGCACAGGTCTGGAATGGGCACTGTTCGTTGAGAGCTTGGTTCTTCCCTGCTTACTTTACTTATGTTAATAGAATGTGGTAGGTTATGTGTTGGGCTTCACCTTTGCTTTTCAATAAGATCTACCATTTGTGCCATTTCAAAACATCCTGTGCTTATGCCTGCCAATTGTTATCCAGAGGATTTTTTTTTTTTTTTGACTCAAATCTGAAGCTATTGGAGAGTAAAATAAATCTCATTTATATGGACTTCACTGTCAGAATTTTTGACAAATTTACTTGGGAGAAAAAGCAAATAAGATCAGAGAGAATATATTTAACTCTTGAAGGGAGACTCCTTTATGGAGATTAGCACGTCGTTAATAATAGTAGTAATATTTGATCTGTACATTGGATAGGATTTCTGCATGGAAATGCTAGAATAACCATCTGCATTACTGATGTTGAGCACATTTACTATTTCTTTTTTTTACAGAGGAACAATTATAAGTACTTTTTACTAAGAACTTGCTATATATCTGTACTATGATAAATGTCTCATATGCATTAAAATCAGCCAGTCCTTACGAAAAATAGTGAAACAATTTGGGGACAAACCTGTGGATGCATAGAGAAACTAGCCTCTTGAGATTACTTGGGAAACAGTAAGACTAAGCTGAAACTTAAAGTGGATTATCAAGACAAGATTTTAATTTGGCTGAGTCAAAATTTCAGAAAAGGTTTCTTACTCATTATTGATCCAAAATGAATACAGCCCAGAAGAGAGGGTTATTCTTGGTTTCTCTTGGTCAATGTTTAGACCTGTGTTACCAACATCCTGATTGATGTCATCTTTTTGATTTAGTTTCTCCTTGGTTGGAGTTTCTTAGTGGAGTGGATGAGAAGAACAGATTAGAGAAAGTTAATTTTAATACTTTGTTGCTTTCAGCAGCTAATTGTAGATTTGCAATAGAAGGGACAGGAGTTCCTGTGAACGATTCTTTTTTTGTGGCAGCTCAGGAGGAGAGCCTGGCAGGGGAAGGCAGTGGGCATGTTGGAAAGATGACGTCTGTGCCAGAGGCTAAGCCATAATGTATGTGGTTGGAATTGTCATCACTTTGGGGAGAAGGTGATTCATCTTTGTTTCTATTGGCCCTCCAGAAATATGGATAAAGGTGAGGAACTGGAAACTGAAGAGACCAGTGTGAAACAAGCCTGCTCTGACATATGTCAGAACTTGCTGAACAATGCATATTCCAACTCCTTGGGCATCCGGGGAACTGAGATCTGAAAAGCTTCATAGGCCTGACCTCTTAATTGAATGTTGCTGCTGCTGCTGCTAAGTCGCTTCAGTCGTGTCCGACTCTATGTGACCCCATAGACAGCAGCCCACCAGGCTCCTCTGTCCATGGGATTCTCCAGGCAAGAACACTGGAGTGGGTTGTCATTTCCTTCTCCAGTGCATGAAAGTGAAAAGTGAAAGTGAAGTCGCTTCAGTCGTGTCAGACTCTTAGCGACCCCATGGACTGCAGCCTACCAGGCTCCTCTGCCCATGGGATTTTCCAGGCAAGAGTACTGGAGTAGGGTGCCATTGCCTTCTCCAACTGAATGTTGAGGACCTCATAGAAAATGTGGTATCATGGACATCCAGCCTACTAGCCCAGACCTCGGTCTCCTGACTTCAAGCCCAAGGCGGTTACCCCTTGGTTCTTCTAACGTACTTGTCCATCACTGCCAATTGCTTGCTGGAAAACATATCAGGGGTCTCTCACAACAGCTTCATAACCCTCAGGGATCAGAAGCCTGTTTCAGGCTGAATGTAGTGATGGCACACTCTTCAAGGTCTTCTGCTGGCTGCTGCTAATGGCTAATCATTCAGATCTATAGTTTAGACCATACAGTCCTTCATTCTCCCCCCACCCCTTGGTTCCTCTCTCACTTCTTTCTTCCTCTTTCCCTCTCTCTTTTCCTTAAATCAATAGGCAGATTATGAAAGCCTTTCATGCAAAAGTTGACTTAGGAAAATAAGGCCATCAGTGGATTTTGGAAATAGATGCTCAAGGCACCATTGTGCTGTTTGATTCTGGCGATGGAGGTGGCAATGGGTAGCTCAGACCAAGCTTTGGCTCTGGGGTGGCATGCGTTATGCCGTAATAATTGGGTCTTCTGAGGGTACAATGAGATAGCACATTTTACTTCCAGTCATTAAAAACACATGTGTTGTGCCAGGCAGCAGTGTAGGACATGCACCTGTCCTCACTTCTGGGCCCAGCTCACGTTTAAGCAGAACATACCTCTGGAGCTTGAGAAGACAGTGTTTGGGGACACCACTGGATTGTGGAAAATGCACCTTAGTAAGCTGATCATTCAGATGGTGTGTAGACTTTTTGAGTCTAGTCATTTTGAAGAGGACTGTGTTAGGAAAATATTGTGAGCTTTTTTGTTCTTGAAGCAAAATTTCTACCCTGAAATACAACTTCTTGGGGAAGTGTGGAGTAGGGGTAACCACCTTGGGCTTGACGTCAGGAGACGGAGGTCTGGGCTAGTTGGCTGGGTGTCTGGCATCTGTGCAGTACTTGAGTCTCTGGTGCTTCCTGAAAGGCTCTCTTGGGTTCATTCCCATGCTGACATGGCCTGACCTGATGTCTCTTTGCCTTCAAAAGGCAAAGGTTCTCAGCTTCTGCAACTGTGGACTCATATTTCTTGATTCTTTCAGCAGATTAATTTTGAAATAAAAACTGAGATGTTTTACCTCTTCCTGCTTAGAGGCCTTCAATAACTTTATCATCATCCCTGTTGAGGGACACTGGGTCAATTTGTTTTCCATTATTTCCTTCCATAGTGTTCCCTCTCACAACAAGCAAATGAGAGTGTTACTGATGAGGAAACCAAAGCCTCAAGAGGTTGAGTAACATCCTTCAGGTCACACTGCCAGTACCTGTAGGATCAGGATTCATCCCCAGCCTAACTTGAAACTCACTACACCATTTGGTTTTTCTGGGCCTATATAGTTGAGGATGACATGTATTATTTTCCTGTCATTTATTCATTCTTTAAATATTTTCTCATACTAAGATCCAGCTTCTTTGCTAGGTAATGAGCTCACACAGGGCCAGGACTGTGTCTAGACTTTTATTTTCCTTACAGTGTCTGGACCAGAGTAAGTGTTCAGTAGATACACGTATGCTACATGAATGACGGCTAGAAGAGGGGGTATATAGTTCATGGTTACAAGGGTTTGCTCGACACACCTGAGTTTACAGTTTCCTCCACAGGGCTTCTCTCGTGGCTCAGTTGGTAAAGAATCTGCCTGGAATGCAGGAGACCCCCGGTTTGATTCCTGGGTTGGGAAGATCCAGTGGAGAAGGGCTGGAGAAGGGATAGGCTACCCACTCCAGTATTCTTAGGCTTCCCTTGTGGCTCAGCTGGTAAAGAATCCACCTGCAATGTGGGAGACCTGGGTTCGACCCCTGGGTTGGGAAGATCCCCTGGAGAAGGAAAAGGCTACCCACTCCAGTATTCTGGCCTGGAGAATTCCATGGACTCTATATAGTCCATGGGGTTGCAGAGTCAGACATGACTGAGCGACTTTGACTTCACTTCATTTCCACAGAGTATGAGTTCTTTAAACCCAGATGTAACCCTTGATGGAAGTTTTTCTTACTGTGTTTGAGGATTTAATGATGGAAGCCATGGGCACTCCCTTTGCCGCCGTTGGAAGAAGCGTGAAGAATACTGAAGTTGATCCATTGGGAAGTCATGCCCAATTATTCCCAACTATTTCCTTAATTTATCTTCAACTGAACTCTTCCCTCCTCCCTGCTTTTTCCTTCTCTCTCTCACACACAAAATCCTTTTGATGTCTTACTCCGAAAGGCCTGTTTCCACCTCCTGCAAGGCGCCTTCCTATAGTCCCCACATCACGCTAGTCTCATCTCTTCCTGTATTCTCCAGAGCATACTTCCCTGTACTTCAGCTACAGCCCTTATCAAAGCCCCAGTTATTCCTATTTTCAGAATAAATCTTTTTCACGAGTAGTTTCTTTTCTTTTGTTTAATTTTTTTTTGGCGGCAGCGCATGGCATGCACAGTCGTATGTCCCTGACCAGGGATTGAACCCACGCCCGCTGCAGTGGATGCATGGCGTCCTAACCACTGGACCACCAGGGGGGTCCTATAAAGTAGAATGCAGTAAATAGGGAACTAAAATGAAATTTGTCCAGAGATTCTCCCCAAGTGCCATCGTCCATGTATTAGGTGCTGTGAGGGCCTTTAGAAGTAACATAGCATAGTCCCTAACCCCAAACCTGAAAAAATGAAGAAGATATTTTCAAAATGAATGAGTGAGATGAATACCCTTGTCTTAGCAGAGGCCAGAGAAGAATGGATATGGATCTTATAAACTGGCTATAGTAATTTTTGCCAGATTATAACTTGAGCTGGATATATTCTTTAGATTTTCACCCCATATTCAAAGCCATGTAAATTTCTTTTCTTTTGGGTGTTTCCATGTCAGCGTACTTTTAAACATACCTGGTGGTGACGTTTCTTGGGAGATCATGCTTGAAGACCTTGAATTACCTTCTGACCATATTTCAATCAAGGCTTTAATCACATCCTCAGCCATTTGAATTATTTAGCATCTTTTTGAGATTACATTTTTTATTCCTAATTATATGACAAAGATATATACCGTGAAATATTTATCATGTAATTATGATTAAAATGTACAGTCTCCCACAAGATGTGAATAATTACGTTAAGTATTCTATATTTAATTAAAGGAGCCTGGGTGGACTGTGCTAGGTTGCCTTGGTTAAGCTGAGAACTACATTTCCCAGCATCCCCTTCCCTGCCTGTTTCCGGGTTAGAGTTGGCCCAAAGAGGAACATACAGGGATCTGGAGAGCCATTACTCTCCAGGGTTTTGTTGGCTGTCAGGTGAAGGATGGATGGTAGCACAGGTCTAATGGGTTCCTTGCTCTCTTCTGCATCCAGCATTTCTTTCTGACTCTTGGCTCTGAGGCCCACCTGGAGATTGAGGCTCACCACCAGATTGCGGGGGGTGGTCTGCAGACGGACAGGATCTCAGCTACACAGAGGCTTTTCCCCAGCTTCCCCGTGAAGTCCTTTTGGTGGCCAGACATGCCAGCCTTCTCTGATAGATTGCTTGGTGACTGCTGATCCTCCAGCACCCCGCTTCCAGACCTTTGCGCCTCCTCCTTGCTCTTCCCACAACTGTACACATTCAGATTCCTGTAATAAAGCCCTGTTCTGTGACTCGCCACCACACCGCTGCCCCCACCCCCGCCACCCCATGATGTCTCTGCTCCCCTGGCTGAACCTGACTGACATGGGTAGGAGAATTAGAAGCAAGTGAGAAGTTTTTTTCAAAAGAGATTTTATTCTTTCAGAGCCTTTTGCTTTTAACGTTGTTGTTAAGGGCAAATGTTTAGAGGTGAACGAAGGTGCTAAAACCTTTCTGACTCCTTCTGTGGTCTCTAAAGCCTAATGGGATGTCTTTGTTATGTGAAATGACCCTGCTGACCCACTAAGCGTTTGTGAAGGTGGGTTTGTGCTGATCTAGACAAACACAGATTTGTGAAAGCTCCTGAAAGAGGACTGACCTGTTTATTTCTGTCCTTCATCCCTTCCTCCCAGTCTCTCAATCTCTCTGTCTCTATCACCCTTATGCTTTTAGGACCAGTGGATGGTATTTTTCTTTTTTAGGGGTTCAAGTTTTAGCTAGACTAGGAGCACAACAGATCTTACTTAAACTTCCTCAGGAAGATGGCTTAATACTGCTAAGATCACTGACCACCAGAGTATTCCCTTTGAGGGTCATTTTTTGTTTCCCTAAACTTTTCATTCATCTACCAGTCCAACCAGTCCATTCTGAAGGAGATCAACCCTGGGATTTCTTTGGAAGGAATGATGCTAAAGCTGAAGCTCCAATACTTTAGCCACCTCATGCAAAGAGTTGACTCATTGGAAAAGACTCTGATGCTGGGAGGGATTGGGGGCAGGAGGAGAAGGGGACGACCGAGGATGAGATGTCTGGATGGCATCATGGACTCGATGGACGTGAGTCTGAGTGAACTCCGGGAGATGGTGATGGACAGGGAGGCCTGGTGAGCTGTGATTCATGGGGTCGCAAAGAGTCAGACACGACTGAGCGACTGAACTGAACTGAACTGAACTGACCACTCCCCCACCCATCCATCAGTGCATTCCTCCATCTATCCATTTGCTCATCCATCCATCCATCCACCTACCTTCTTATCCTAACACTTTCAAATGACCTGATTTGGACACAGTGCTGTGTTCAGAAGGGTGGGCTGTGTAGCAGAACTGTTGGGTTCAAGTACAGTTGCTGTAACTAGCTAACTATGGAATTTGAGGTTGTTATTTGACCTCTGAGCCTCATGTCCTCAGCCTCTTCCATGGAAATAATAATGTGGTGTCCATTTTATAGGGTTAGTTCAGTTCAGTCGCTCAGTTGTGTCCTACTCTTTGTGACCCCATGGACTGCAGCATGCCAGGCCTCCCTGTCCATCACCAACTCCCGGAGTTTACTCAAACTCATGTCCATTGAGTCGGTGATACCGTTCAACCATCTCATCCTCTGTTGTCCCCTTCTCTTCCTGCCTTCAATCTTTCCCAGCATCAGTGTCTTTCCAATGAGTCAGCTCTTTGCACCAGGTGGCCAAAGTATTGGAGTTTCAGCTTCAACATCAGTTGAACACCCAGGACTGATCTCCTTTAGGATGAACTGGTTGTATCTCCTTGCAGTCCAAGGGACTCTCAAGAGTCTTCTCCAACACCACAGTTCAAAAGCATCAATTTTCAGCACTCAGCTTTCTTTATAGTCCAACTCTCACATTCATACATGACTACTGGAAAAACCATAGCCTTGATTAGACGGACCTTTGTTAGCAAAGTAATGTCTTTGCTTTTTAATATGCTGTCTAGGTTGGTCATTACTCTCCTGCCAAGGACTAAATATCTTTTAATTTCATGGCTGCAGTCACTATCTGCAGTGATTTTGGAGCCCCCAAAAATAAAGTCTGACACTGTTTCCCCATCTATTTGCCATGAAGTGATGGGACCAGATGCCATGATCTTAGTTTTCTGAATGTCGAGCTTTAAGTCAACTTTTTCACTCTCATCTTTCACTTTCATCAAGAGGCTCTTTAGTTCTTCTTTACTTTCTACTGTAAGGGTGGTATCATCTGCATATCTGAGGTTATTGATATTTCTCCTGGCAATCTTGATTCCAGCTTGTGCTTCCTCCAGCCCAGCGTTTCTCATGATTATCTCTGCATATAAGTTTAATAAGCAGGGTGACAATATTCAGCCTTGACGTACTCCTTTTCCTATTTGGAACCAGTCTGTTTTCCATGTCCAGTTCTAACTGTTGCTTCCTGACCTGAATACAGATTTCTCAAGAGGCAGATCAGGTGATCTGGTATTCCCATCTCGTTCAGAATTTTCCACAGTTTATTGTGATCCACACAGTCAAAGGCTTTGGCATAGTCAATAAAACAGAAATAGATGTTTTTCTGGAACTCTCTTGCTTTTTCGATGATCCAGCGGATGTTGGCAATTTGATCTCTGGTTCCTCTGCCTTTTCTAAAACCAGCTTGAACATCTGGAAGTTCACGGTTCACGTATTGCTGAAGCCTGGCTTGGAGAATTTTGAGCATTACTTTGCTAGTGTGTGAGATGAGTGCAATTGTGCGGTAGTTTGAGCATTCTTTGGCATTGCCTTTCTTAGGAATTGGGATGAAAACTGGCCTTTTCCAGTCCTGTGGCCACTTTATAAGGTGGTTATAAGGATTAGATGAGATAATGAGTATAAAGTGATTAGCACTAGTATATGGCCTATTTCCTGTAGTATTAATTGTTGCTATTGAGATGACTTTCTTTGTCAACACTTTATTCAGCTCCAACTTTATTGAGACATAATTGACGTATGATTGTTTTTGTAATTAATCAAAGGTGAATTTTTGTGTTTGTCTTCAAGAAGCTTTCAGTTTACAGAGTTGGGCAGGCACGTAAGCCAAATGATGTGGCCTGAAGCTGAGAGGAAGGAGATAAGAATTAGATATTTTTCTCTGAAGCCTAAAGATATCGGAAGTGGAGCAAATGGGCGTTATGTGGATACATACAAAATGTAAATATATTACAGAATCATAATAATAATCATTGTTAAAAAGAAAAATGTCTCTCAAATTACCACTCCCCAACATATCTTCTGCACAGTTACACAATTTACTTTAGTCCTGGACCAAAGCCCTGTGAGATGGACCCAAAGCCACAGGACTGTGTGTATAACCCCAGTTCACACTTCCACAGCACATTTAAGTGGACTTCATGTTTGACTTGAAGGCAGCTGACTTTCTGGTTGTACCTGGGGTAGTGACCTTGGTCTGTTGTTGTCTTGCTGAAGAAAGATGAGTTGGATCAAGTGGAATTCACTCGTACTATATGAAAGAGACTGAGGCGAGGCGATGGTGGTGGGTGGATGGACAGTCCTGCACAGTTAGGGATGGGGAAAGCCACTTCCGGTCCATCTGTAAGGAAGTAAGTTGAGGAGGGAACAGAGGTGTGCACTGAGGGGCGGGGACCGTGGGACCCCTGAGAAGTAGAGACCTTGCTTCCATGGAGACATTTGGCCTGGGGATATTTTTGCAGTGCTAAGCGGGCTGTCTTCTGCATTTCTTACATCAGGTGCATTTCTTGGAGTCTCTGGGATGCGGTTCTGCAGGTTCACTTGTTCTCCTTTGTACTGACTTTGTCCAGTTGTACCAAGTTTATACTCACCTTATAAAGTAAATTGGGAAGCTCCCTTAATTTTTCTAGTCTCTGAAATGATTTAAAACAATGATTATATATTCCTTGAAAGTTTGGTAAAAGCTGCCTAGAAACATCATCTGCACCTTGTGGGTTTTAAGTGTTAGGGGTAGTAGACAGTCTTCATTAGCAATTCAGTGTGATTTATTTCAGCTATTTCTTTTGAGTCAGTTTTGGTAATTTTTAACATATGTATTTTAGAAACCTATTTATTTCATGTAAATTTTCACATTTATTGTTCATAGTATTCTCTTATGATTTAACAAAATCTTTACTGTTTATTATTCTTGATATTGATTATTTGTGACTTTTATTAATCAGTTTTGTTCTTTGGCTCTTTTCATGCTTCTTTAGTGGAACACAAAACTCACTAATTCTCAGTCTTATTTAAAAATAAATGTATATAAATCCTTATATTTACTTTCAGGTACATTCTTCATTGTATCTCACTAGTTTTGGTATGAGTTATTTCATACTTGTTTGGTTCCACATACTTAATAATTTTCACTGAGTTTTCCACTTTTACCTCTGAAGTATTGAGTTGTACATTTAAAATTCCAAACTGTGGGCTGTTTTTTAATTGATTTATAGCTAAATGACAGCATAGTCAGAAAGAGTGGTCTAAATGATACCAATTTTTATGATTTGTTCAGTTTCCCATTGTGACACAAATAAATTTTGATATATCTACAAAAACTTTTCTGTATTTGCCAGGTGCGTGGTTCAATTTTTATACTTACTACATTGCTAACTTTGATGTTCAGATCTGTTGTGCTCTCATTAAATTTTGAGCTGTATTATCTGTCAGTCTTCTGATGTAAGCTCTCCCGCTATGTTGATTTGTCAGTTTCTGCTTGTAATTTTGATTTTTCTTCATGTATTTTTTTCTTTTGGCTTTATGCATGTTTATATATTTTATGAATTTCTATATCTTAAGGCTATGTTATCAGATATATACAAGTTTATTATGAAGTATGTCTCTTCATCCCTGTGAATACCTTTTGCTTTAAGTATTATCTAATGTATTATTACTCTGTGAGCTTTATTTTATATATTGCATGTTAGGTACTTTTACATATATATATTTTTTCAATCTTTCTTGTGAATTTCATTTATGTCTATTTTAAGGGTCTTATAGTTGGATTAAAAATGCAAATGCAGTCTTATAATTTGTTGTTCAGCTGCTCAGCTGTGTCCAATTCTTTGTGACCCCGTGGACTGCTGCACGCCAGGCTTCCCTGTTCTTCATCATCTCCCAGAGTTTGCTCAAATTCATGTCCATTGAGTTGGGGATGCCATCCAACCATCTCATCCTCTGTTGTCCCCTTCTCCTCCCGCCTTCAATCTTTCCCAGCATCAGGGTCTTTTCCAATGAATCATCTCTTAGCATCAGGTAGCCAAATTCTTGGAGCTTCAGCATCAGTTCTTCCAGTGAATATTCAGGGTTGATTTCCTTTAGGATTGACTGGTTTGATCTCCTTGCTGTCCAAGGGACTCTTAAGAGTCTTCTCCAGCACCACAGTTTGAAGGCATCAATTCTTAAAATCTAATAATATCAGTCTATGATCGCTGATACATATGAATTTATTTCTACAGTTTCTACTGTCTTATTTATTTGCACATTTTTGTTTAATATGCTTTTGCTTTCTCTTTCCTCTTTCTCTGCTCTCTGTTGTACTGATAGCTTTTCATATGCCTCCGTATTCCCCTACCTCACTTCTTGTTTGGAAAAGTTGGTGTGCTTAGCAGCTCAGTCATGTCCAACTCCTTGTGACCCCGTGAACTGTAGCCTGCCAGGCTCCTCTGTGCATGGCATTCTCCAGGCAAGAATACTGACGTGGGTAGCCATTTCCTTTTCCAGTGGGTGTTCCTGACCCAGGGCTTGAACCTGAGTCTCCTGCATTGTGAGAGGAGTCTTTACCATCTGAGCCACCTGGGAATCTCATAAGTTGGTAGTTGATCTTAAAATTTTAACACTCATAATTAGCTATAAAATTTTCTATCACACTCTATAATTATTCAGTAGTTTTAGCATCTTCCCATCATCTACAGTGTGGCCTCTCACATGTTACCCACTTGGTGAGCACTTCACTTCACTATCTTATAATTGATGTTTATCGTTTTACCCAATTTAAAATTATCAAAGTTTTTTTTGTAGTCTAGCAGTTAATTAAATGTATTAACATATATTATGTATATATCTCTTTGCCCATAGTTGTTTTTTCGCTTTTGTTAATTTTTCTTCTTGTTGAAATATATCCTTTTGTTTTATTTTTCCTTACTAATCTGAAAATATGTATGTATTCTAGATGATGTCTTTACTTTGTCCTCACTCTTGAAGGATAGTTTATCTGGATATAAAATTCTAATTTGAAAGTTACTTTTCCCTCAGCATCTTTTGAGAACATTTTTGTCATCTGTATTTCCATTTGACAGGTCTGTTGTGAGTCTAACTATTGTTCCTTCACAGAACATCTGTCTTGTTTCCCCCTCTGTTACTCAGGGTTCTCCAGAAAAACGGAACCAATAGTGTGTGTGTGTGTGTACTTGTTTTAATGAATTGGCTCTTGTGGTTTTGATGGTTTGGTGAGTCCAAAATCTGATAGAATAGGCTGCAGACTGGAGACCGAGGGAAGAGTTAAGTTCAAATCCAAAGGCAGCTTGCTGGTGAGCTGGAAAGAGCTGATGTTGCACACTAAATCTGCAGGCAGTCTGTGGCACAACCTCTCCTGCTTGGGGGAGGTCAAACTTCTGTTCTATTCAGGTATTCTGCTCATTAGATGAGCCCTACCCACATTATGGAGGGCAATCTGCATTACTCAAAGTCTACTGATTTAAACATAAATTTTATCCCAAAACACCCTCACAGAAATATCCAGAATAATGTTTGACCAAGAATCTGGGCATCATGGCTCAGCCAAGTTGCACATAAAATTAACCATCACATTCTGCAACTATTGTCTCTTTATTCTTTGTATTCTGTAGTTTTCATTGTGATGTTCCTAGGTGTGGATTTTGTATTCCTGCTTAATACTCAAAATGTAGGAATGTTTATTTCTTATTTTAGAGTTTTATCTGTCTCTTTTTCTCTTATAATTTAGCTGGCATTGCTGTCATGTCTGGACAGAGGGGTGATCAAAATGTGAGCTTAATGTGTTGTCTTGACCAGCTAGCACATGTGGTTTAAACTTAAAAATTTTTTTTTAGTTTTACAAATGTCATAAGGTAGATGACCTAACAGGAAACAATTAGAAAAAGAAAAATAACAGTTCAAATATTGAGAATGTCCTCATATTGTCTACAATGAAAATAAATGTCTATTTGCAAGGGGTTGTTTTTGCAAATCTTAGGCCAAGTGAGTCCTCTCTCAGAATGTATTCTGCCAGCACCACTATTATGATCACCAAGTCAGGAAGAAGAGCCACTCATCTTGGTTGGCTGATGGCAATATGGTTTTGTTCAGGTCCTTTCATGTTTTGGTGTGAAAGGGAGATTGTGCCATCCTGACTTACCTCATTGGAAATATCAGCTGTGAAAGCACTTTGAAAAACATTTTGAAGTGCTAAGCCACAGTGAGTGGGATTATTATTAATATTGTTTGTTAATAATTCTCATGGGAGAGAGTTGTATGGCCTGTGGAAATGGTTTTAGAAGCAGGGAGAATCTGTGTTCTTATCAATTGTGTGATCTTAGTGGGTAGATCAGTTAGTCTGACTCATCTTTAGAAGAAAGAGATAGTAGCTGTCACTCCTCAGTCCTTTTACTTTATTCTGTTAGTTTAGGATCAGAGGTCAACGTTCCTTTGTCTCATCTGGAAACCTCAGTAGGGCCAGGTTTCATCTTGGAGTTAAACGGTGGACTTGAGAAGCCCAGGCACTTTGCCCTTTATCAACCCCCAAAGTGGTTTCTCTTTTCAGAACTTAAGCTATATGAAGCCATTCTCATCCCTGAGAAAACCCACCAATTGCCTCTCATTATTATTATCTTTTAAACGTTCAGATCCTCTGCCCATTTTCTTTGTTCACTCATTTTTGGCTGCACTGGGTCTTTGCACAGGCTTTCTCTAGTTGTGGCGAGCAGGGGCTACTCTCCGTGATGGTGCATGGGCTCCTCATTGCAGTGGTTTCTCTTGTTGCAGAGCACAAGCTCTAGGCACACGGGCTTCAGTAGTTTCAGCTCAAAGGCTCAGTAGTTGTGGTGCACAGACTTTGTTGCTCCACGGCTTGTAGAATCTTCCTGGGATCGAACCTGTGTCCCCTTCATTGGCAGGCGGATTCTTATCCATTGTGCGACCAAGGATTCTGCCTTTCATTATTTTTTGATTCCTTGGCTACAGGGCCCTAGAACTTCAAAGAGGTTCGGAGGGACATGTCCACAGGGTCCAGGGAGGCAGATCGGGCTCAGCCATTCCCTACCCAGCCCCCGCCCCTCCTTGCCTACCACCTCCATGCCTCCCCAGGGCAGGGGCTTGTGATGAGCATGCTCACAGTGCTAGTTCTCTGTCCTTTTCTCTTCTTACTGTCCTTCACGAGGGCTGCACCAGGAAGGAAAGCATGTGGAGCATGGGATCTCCAAAAGGACAGAGGATTCTAATGTGGTGTAGGAGCACCATTCCTGCCCAGCTGAGAGGTGATTGTGCTTTGTATGCAAGAACTTGGACTTGGCTACAAAGAACCTGAGTGGGGAGCTCCGTGGCCTTGGGCTGATTTTAGCTTCCTCACTGGCAAAATGGGAGGTGGGTTGCAGTTGTCAATGCCCAGAAGTCCACAGCAGAAGGAACGGTACATTTTGCTGCTCTGATTGTGTCTATCTCAGGAAAGGGGCTGATCCTCACTCTGGGGCAGCTCCTTGATAGGTCCTGGGGCGAGATCCTCAGCATGATACTGCAGTATCCCTGACTCTGGTTTCTTCTTTAAAGTGGCTTCTCTAGTTTCTTCTTTGACTGTTTTCTAAGAATCTCAATTCCTTTCTGAATTCAACTTGCTCTGAAGTCAGGAAACTCTATACTGTTAAGTCTGTTTGTAGGGCAGCACTAGAGATCCTTCCCTGGTGGCTCAGATGGTAAAGAATCTGCCTGCAATGCAGGAGACCAGGGTTTGATCCTTGTGCTGGGAAGATCCCCTGGAGAAGGCAATGGCTACCCACTCCAGCATTCTTGCCCGGAAAATTCCATGGATGGAGGAGCCTGGTGGGCTACAGTCCAGGGGGTCACAAAGAGTTGAACACGCCTGAGTGATGAACATGAAACAACCCACAAATAGAGACACAGACATAGAGAACAGACTTGTGGACCCAGTGATGGAAGGAGACGGTGGGATGAATTGAGAGAGTAGCTTTGAAAATAGGTACATTACCATATGTAAAATAGATAGACAGTGGGAATTTGCTGTATGATGCAGGGAGATCAACCTGGTGCTCTACGGCAACCTAGAAGGGTGGGGTAGGAGGGAGGTTCAACAGGGAGGGAACATGTGTATACTTTTGACTGATTCATGTTGATGTATGGCAGAAATCAACACAACATTGTAAAGAGATTATCCTTCAATTAAAAAGAATAAATTTTAAACAAGGGAAGGTATTGTAAACTGAAAAAAACAATAAAGTCAAGAAACTCAGGTGAAACCACCAGGATCAGTACATGTTCTCCTGGTTCCCTGTATGAATAAAGGTTATTGTTGCAAGCAGTTGGCATGGTTAGGGACTTCTCTGATGGCCCAGTGAAGGACTGGATTCCATACTCCCAATGCAGGGGCCCAAGTTCTATCCCTGGTCAGGTGACTAAGATCTCACATACTGCAAGTAGAAGGCTCCATGCCACAGTGAAGGTCCCGTGTGTCGCAGCTAAGACCCAGCACAGCCAAAATTAATTAATAAACAGTAAAACAAAACAGCGTTGGGGTGGTCACATTAAATCCACCGCTTTGAAGCTAACAAACATTAAAAGTGAACGGCATAGGGGGAGGGGATCTCAAGCAAATCCAGGAGGCTTTTGAATGGCTGAAAAAATCATTGCATTAAGCCACAATAGACATCAATCTACAGGTATGTTATAGTTTTGTTTTTAAGAGAACATTGAATAGCTGTAACTGCTTTTGTATTGGAGCAGGAAGGCTGGACCCAAAACTGAAAATCTTTCGTCTCTTCTCCCTAATACATCCTCACAAGTATATCACAGTCTTGAGGAAGTACAATTAAAAAGGGGGTAATCCTTTTTTCAAGTCCTCAGCTTTAATTTTCATGATTACGGTAGATTATGAGTCATTCTGAGTCTCCGTCTCCGGGAGAGACAGCGCCTTCTCTTCAGTCCCTTTCAACAGTTGTTTATGGCAGTTTCAGCCTCTTTCTGCCTCTCGGAGCCTCTTTATTTTTAAAGCAAGGCAGACAAGGCCTAAAATTATTCCATTAAAGAGGGGCAATTTTTGTAATGGGACTTAGAGTGCTTTGCAGAAGTGCAGGCAAGTTTCTTCAATATCCTGAGCATTATTCGCTCATTTAGTTAAATGATGTTTCTAATTCCCTGGTAATTACGTGTAATGAGGCACTTTTTCTCTTCTTGATGAGACTTTAGCCTAATATGAGATGGCGTATTTTTTTCTTTTTTTTTTTTTCCATGAGGATAATTACCCCTTCCCAGGAAAAGCAGGGTTTGTTGCGCAGAATATAGCAAATTATTTTATTTCCTGCCATCTTGACTGCCAGTAAATTATAAAATTAAGTTTCAGTGGCGCATTAGCACCATTTTGGAAAAAGCTCCAGACTATTTTTCTTTTTCTTTTCTTTCTTTTTTTCTTTTTTTAAAAAATTCATGTACTGCTGTCCTCTGGGACTGTGGAGACTATTATTCACAGAATAGATGTTTTTCTGCCAATTCCTAGTATTCAGATGTATTGAAGCAGCAACATAGGTTTAATTTTTCTGGCTGATATCCAATGTAGAATGTTCTTGTAAGCGTCTTTGTGTTCACATAATTATCATCACGAAGTTAAGTAATATGTCCCCTCTTTGCTCTTCCCTCACTCCTCCTTTGGATGTCAAATTACCATTTTTTTGTGTAGTGCTTCTATTAGATGCAAAGTAACTAAATTTGAATCACAGGAAGGTGGTGACACCAACGATTAAAAGGCAAGAAATTCAGAGTTAATATAGTCATTTTACTTAACTCTTCCTGTTTGTTAAAAAGCAAATTTGAAGAGAGAAAAATATGAAGAGAACATCGTTAATTAAGGACAATGTCATGTCAAACTTTGGTTTTTTGTATTCAATTATTTTTACTGACTTTAAGACAAGTGTGTGTGCATGCATGTGTGTGTGTGTCCATGCATGTGTGTGTGCATGTATGTGCCTGCATGTCTGTCTGCTTCTGCTTTTTTTGGTCTTTGTTTCTGGAGAAGAAAACATTTCTTAGGAAGAAGCAGCAGAATGGAATGGGAAGAGAAAAAGAGAGCCAAGGACTGGAAGTCAGGAGTTGAGTTTTAGGGTGGGCTCTGCACCTAACTCGGAGAAGGCACTGGCACCCCACTCCAGTACTCTTGCCTGGAAAATCCCATGGACGGAGGAGCCTGGTAGGCTGTAGCCCATGGTGTTGCTAAGAGTCGGACATGACTGAGCGACTTCACCTTCACTTTTCACTTTCATGCATTGGAGAAGGCAACGGCACCCCACTCCAGTGTTCTTGCCTGGAGAATCCCAGGGACGGGGGAGCCTGGTGGGCTGCCGTCTATGGGGTCGCACAGAGTTGGACACGACTGAAGCGACTTAGAAGCAGCAGCAGCAGCTGCACCTAACTGGGCTTCCCTGGTGGCTCAGACGGTAAAGAATCTGCCTGCAGTGCGGGAGACCCAGGTTCAGTCCCTGGGGTTGGGAAGATCCCCTGGAGAAGGGCATGGCAACCTAGTCCAGAATTTTTGCCTAGAGAAGTCCATGGACAGAGGAGCCTGGCCGGGGCTACGGTCCATGTGGTCACAAAGAGTTAGTCACAACTTGGTGAGTTTTTCACTTTCTGCCCTAACTGACTATGTGGTTTGGGCTTGACTGCCTCTTTGGGTCTCAGTTCCCTCTGGAAAATGCATGGGTTCCAGCAGATGAGTAGTGTTTAGGAACCTGGAAGTTATTCATTTCAGTTAGTGAAAGGCTCATGTATGGGGATTGCTCCAAAGCAACCTAGACTTGTTTGTGTGTTTTGTGGCCCGTCTCTGCTCCACCACTGTACTTTCTCGATGATGCTGATTCCCACGGGTCCAGTTGCCCCACGGCCCTGGCTTGCCAATGGCCTGGTGGGTCCTGTCTGGCGTTGACTAAGTTCCTGCTTCGTGTTGTCCGCTCAAGACAAGTTCTTTACATCAGCCAGGATGCTTCAGCTCAGAGGTGTTTCCCTTTGGTGAGAACCTGTCTCTGCAACTTCTCGTTGGTGTCCCAGCGTTTTCTCTTTATTGAGGATGACCAAAGACTCTATTTGTCCTTTTTGGATAAATGGAATGCACCTGTTTGACATGGGCTGACCTCCTGGTATGGGGAATGTTTACTAAATTGATGTCTTTCTCACATGTGTATCAGCCTGCAATAAAAACCTCCCATCTGGAGTTTTTAGGAAAGTGCTATTTGGGGTACTTCTCTTTTAGGGTGTTTGTGTGGCTTACCTCACTTTCCGCTTGGGATCACCGAGGAGCTCCGTGTGCTGCTTTCTGATGGGCTGTGTTTGTCTCCTGTGTGCTGGATGACTCCATGCCCAGCCAGGGTCCTGGCACAGGCCAGCACCTGTGTCCTATGGAACTAAGTACCCCTGTGCCACAGTGAGAAGTGCATTCAACACTGGTGCGTAGGGTCCCCACAAAACGTATGCCCACCTAGAACCCGTGAAGGTGAACTTGCTTGGAACTAGGGTCTCTGCAAATACAGTCGTCACTGTTGTTATTTTGACTTCATGTTGATCAGCCAACCCCCAGGCTTTGAAAAGGACACTGGAACACAGAATCTGTGTTGTAATCTCAGGTTACAACTCTGGAGTTTTATTGAAAGAAGAAAATTTTATAAGAATGCACAGCGGTAGAGGAAGCCTACGTGGCATGGGGTAACTGGCCTCTGGCACTGGGAATGCTTCCAGTAGACCCTGCAAACTTTGAGTTCCTGTTCACCAGAGTGACCACCGACTACTTGCTGAGACATCTTCACCAAGGTACAGGTGGCTGAGGCCGGAGGCTGAGCGAGCACGTGGAAAGGGAGAGGGCTGAAAAGTTCCTCTCAGCATTGGAATTCACACAGATTTGAATATTCAGTCCTAAGGGCTATAAATAATGTGAGTTTCATTGACGGGAAAGCAGTGCTACATTTAGTACAATAATTAGTTATTTGATTACTTTTGCTTTAGCCTGAAGTAGAGGACAATTGACAAATGTGAATACCTCAGAGACTGATGGTGCGCAGTAAACTAACTTTATTTATGACAAAATGCAATTTTATTAATATGAATTGACAGTAATTAATTTGCTAGTGTTGTTAATAATTGCATGTAATTTATGAAATATTCATGCTAGAGCAGAATAAAATAATGCGCAGGTCCTCTGGCTTATTTGTTTAAAAGTCTGAATATTTCAAAAAGCCTTTCGAATTCAATGTGTCCATATTACAGTGGACTGAAATCCCACAAAATAACAACAAGTATTTGCATTGTGCCTTTACAGTCCTTATTTTAGCTGTTCTTAACTTGACTTCTAGGCACTTCCAGGGATACTGTGCCTGTACTTCAGGGCACCATGACACTCCTGAAATTAAATAGGAGGGTGTAATTTTTACAAGGGCTTCCCTGGAGGCTCAATGGTAAAGAATCTGACTGCTAATGCAGGAGACACAGGTTCGGCCCCTGGGTCGGGAAGATCCCCTGGAGACAGAAATGGCAACCCACTCTGTTCTCTGTTACCTGGAGAATCTCATGACAGAGGAGCCTGGTGGGCCATAGACCAGTGGTTTGGAAAGAGTCAGACACGACTTAGTGACTAAAAAACAGCAACAAATTTTTGTGAGCCTTCTCCAAAAGATTAAGTACTTACTACATCATCTATCTTCATTAAAGTTCCCCAAATAGTTTGTCCCCATTTCACAGATAGGCAAACTGAGGCTAAAGAGGCCTTAACTCTTGGTAGCCACACGAGGTCAAGTGGCAGAGGCAAGCCCCGGCTGAGGTTCTCTGGCTCCTTCTTCACAGAGTAAAATCTAATTTTGCTTTTATTCCATTTTTTTTTTTTCCTGAATGAAAGTATGGGCTGTTTCCCCCTCCTAATTCAGTTTGGCCCTCTTGTTCCTAGAAAAGGATTGTAATTAGAGAGAATCACAATTGAATTGAGCTAATGCGATCAGCGACGTGGGGCTGGAGTCTGTGACCCGGCTCTGTCCAGGCCTTTACTCACCGTCTCGCTTCACAGAACCCCTCCCATGCTGGGGGCTGCAGCGCGGGGACCCCAGGGCAGCTGTGTTTAGGGGCCGGGAGAGGCAGCTGCTGGGTTCTGGAACATGCGCCCAGGAAGTCCTGGCTCCGTTCTAACTCCGTGGACTGACCTCACCGGCTGTAGCCCATTCCCGTGTGCAGAAGGGCCCCGGGTCTGGTTTCCTGTTGTCGTCGTCTGAAGATTCTGACGCACTTTTGAACAGGGGACCCCACATTTTCATTTTGCACTGGCCTCAAAAATTATGTAGCTGGCTTTGTGTTCCCTCTGGAACCCTGAGACCAGTCGTTTTGCCCCTCTGAAGTCTCAGCTCTCCATCTGAGAAAGGGACATACGCTTTACTCCACAGGGTCCTCGAGGAGTTAAGTGAGAACATGCGCATGGATGCAGCCCCAGGTCGGTGCCAGCATCTGCATTAGAGATCGTGTCCGGCGTCAACATCTTCTAGCCCTCACTGACCAGAGCTGCTTCCAGAAGGAGGGCAGAGGGGGTCTGAGTCCCGTCCAGGGCTCCTCCTGAGCACCTCCCACATCTACCCCGTCTCAGATCAGAGCCATCAAAACCTGACAAAGACCCAAGTCCATAGATAATTCAGGGTGATAAGTTTGCCCTGCATTCTTGGCTGGGGTCCTTGGAGCTCAGTGCTGAAGATAACCTAACGGGGGAGGGTCGTTTAGGGTTCAAAAGACCACCTGCAGTCTACCTCTTTTCACTCCGCAGGCATGTGCCCGACTCATTTTGAGAAGAAAAGAAAAATGTTTTCTGCACGAAGTTGTCAACTCATTGTTTTTCTACACCTGTGACCTCGGACACATTTTCCTCTCTGAACTCAGTCTTCTCATTTGTAAAATAATAATAATTTCAGTTACCTCCTGGGCCTGTGAGGGGCATTGGACAAGAAAACTCAGGTGGAACTCTTGGTACAATGGTTGCCTCAAGGATGCACTAAGAGTCAGCTTTTCTTTGCCTTCCTTGTCTGATGATTATTAGTTGATAACATTCGTGCAGCTAGTAGATCTCAGCCCTCTTTGACAGGGTAGATGAAGGGTTAGACTGAGGGCAGAGGAGTCACTCTAGACCTGCCAAGCCCCACTGGCTGCCCCACTTCCCCCGGTTTCTCCCTCTGTTCATCCCCCATGAATAGGCTGGGGCCAGCTTGTCACCTCTACTGTCTCCAACCCCCCAGACCTGGGGAGAGATTTCAAGTGAGAGCCGGGCTAGTGTACTACAGGCTCCTTCTTCCTTGAGCCTTGCGTTTAACTCCCTAGACAACATCGTTACGACCTCCCTGAACTAGGATTGTGATCTAAGTGTGTGTGCCCAGAATCCACGTGAAGGTGAGCTCCTTGTGGACACAGAACCCTTGATTTCATTCTGCCCTGGAACTGGTTCCTAGGGAACTTGTGCTGAATAAAAAATGAAACTGAACCTTGAAAGGAAAGGACCTTCTACTTCTAGACAGCAATTTTTTTAAACCATTTTAATCATTTTTAAGTGTATAATTCAGCGGCATTAAGCAGAGCTGAGATATTGGGCCACCACCACCACCATGATCCACGTCCAGTACTTTCCCATCATCTGGCGCTGAGACTCTGAACTCGTAAAACAATAAGTCCCCATGCCCCATGCCCCCTTCCCCCAGCTCCCCTGTCCCTGGCCACCACTACCCACCCTTCTGTCTCTATGAATTTGTCTGTTCTGGGTGCCTCGTGAAAGTGGAGCTACACAACATTCATCCTCTTGTGTCCAGCTACTTTCACTTAACATGTTTCCAAGTTTCCTCCATGCTGTAGCATGTATCAGAATTTCATTCCTTCTTAAGGCTGAAAAATAGTCCTTTGCATGGATAGACTGAGTTTGGTTTATCCACTCATCAATCAATGGGCAGATGGAGCTGGTTGGGTTTTGCCCAGCTTTGACTAATTGTTAATAGTGCTGCTGTGAACATGATGTGAACATGCTCTTTGAATCCCTGCCTCCTGTTCTTCTGGATATATACCTAGGAATGGAATTACTGGGTCATATGATCATTCTGGTTTTTTTTTTTTTAGAACTGCCAAACTGTTTTCCATGCAGGTGCACCATTTCGCAACCTGCCTGACCATATATGAGGGCTCAGTGTCTCTACATCTTTGCCAATACTTGTTATTTGAGGTAGTACTTTTAACCATGAGGCAAACCATCTCCTGTTCTTCCTGTAAACATACCGGCATCTTTGCTGAAAGCAGACTTCCATTCTAAGCGGGGAAGAACTGGTGCAGGGAAGGAGAGAGTCTGGGAGAGATGGTCATTAGCGGTCGCTTGGGAACACCGAGGACCAGTCCCACCCTTTAGTAATGGATGGGGCAATCTCTGTGGCTGGGCCACTGGGCGCTCCCTCAACTCTCTGCTTTTCCAGGGACAAGTGCTTTAGGGAAATGGAGGCCATAATACGGGGAAGATGGTGGCCTGGGCTGCCGTGTTTGGTTAATTCTGACCGAAGAATGCAGAGTGAAAGTGTGTCTCCGCCTGACCTCCTGCAACAAGTAATAAACTGTTCTCTTTCGGGCAGAGGGGGCTGGGCCCACATAGGGGCAGGATGAGTCTACCAAGCATGGTGTGCCAAGGAGCCAGGCATTTCAGATTGTAACTTGAATTGTTTTAGCAAGCCACAAGCCTCATGAGGTTGCTGAGCTGTCCAACGCCCCCTGCTCCACCCTTCCAGTGAGACCCCAGGGAGGCTGCTGTGTGGGGACCATATCCTGTGATTCCAGGAACACAGCAGCTCAGCCCACCAGGCCCTCTCTCTGCAGCCGAATGCAAACAACCTGGAGGGGGAATGAGGCTTCCCAGATTCTCTGGGCTGAGAACTCCCGGATCTACTAAAGATCTCGACCTGTCCCCACAGAGACCGAGGCCTGGGAAGGGGGCTTGGGTCTGTTCGTGTAGCTGGCCATCTTCCCTGGGGGAGGGCTGAGGACAGCAGGAGCCTCTGTGCCCTGAGGGTCCACCTGCAGGGCAGAACCTGCATGCGGGCATGCTGAGCTGTGATGGGACTGACAGGGACAGAGGCTGGGTCCTTAAGTGAAGCCCAGTGGAGAGAGAGGGGGCATGGCAATGACCAGTACTTCCCGAACACTCCAGGCTCAGCACCAGTGGAGGGGTGATGGGCACAGGACCACCATCTTCTCTTCCTGGGCAGCCAGTGGTGTCTGCAGTTATTTGAGTGCTTACTGTGTGTGTGGCATCGTGCCACGTGTTTGGCAGGCCCCTCGCCCCATGGTGGGGATTCCTAGATCCCCTTTGCAGCATGACTTGGGTGGCGAGTATGATATTTCTCAGTTGCCTGGCTTTGGGAAAGTCAGGTGACCTCTCTGAGCCTCAGTTTCGTCATCTGAGAAGTGGGGATAACAGTCTTCACGGGGAGAATAAATGTGAAAACCCTCTCTGTAAAGGCAAAAACCTGTTTTAGATGTTGACGCTCTAAGCGGTGCAAAATCAGTGTGTCACAAAGTCTTGAAGATGTTGCTTCTGCTGCTGCTGCTAAGTTGCTTCAGTCGTGGCTGACTCTGTGTGACCCCAGAGACGGCAGGCCACCAGGCTCCCCCGTCCTTGGGATTCTCCAGGCAAGAACCCTGGAGTGGGTTGCCATTTCCTTCTCCAGTGCGTGAAAGTGAAAAGTGAAAGTGAAGTCTCTCAGTCGTCTCTGACTGAGCAGCCCCATGGACTGCAGCCTACCAGGCTCCTCCATCCATGGGATTTTTTAGGCAAGAGTATTGGAGTGGGGTGCCATTGCCTTCTCCACTCGAAGATGTTAGGAGATACATTAATGAACAAAGAGAATTTAGAATGTCTTACTTGTGCAGGTGCAAATATTGAAGGGCTCCCGTGCAGTAAGTCATGCCAGCAGAGTAACCACTGCCCAGCTAGCGGAAACTGAACGGGGCTCCCCACTCTGGTCTTTCAGAGACCAAAGTCCATTTTTTAAAATAATTGGCCCTTTAAGATACCTATTTACCTGGCTGCATCGATCTTAGTTGCAGCATTTGGGGCCATTGTTGCATCACGCAGGATCTTTGGCTGCAATGCTAGGACTCTCTAGTTGTGGCACGCGGGCTCAGCTGCTCCATGGCAAGTGAGATATTAGTCCTCTGACCAGGGATCCAACCAGCATCCCCTGGACTGCAAGATGGATTCCCCAAAGCCATGTTTTTAAGCACCACACTGCAGGGCTCCTGTGACTTATGTGAGTCCACAAATCACCCTGTCCCCCTTAAAAGATGGGAGACTGAGATTGGAGAGAGGACCCGATATGTGGAGAAATGCTAGAGGGTGGGGTTTGAGGACATTTATTTTCAGAAGCTAGGGTCTGGAGTTCCTCAGTTCAGTTCAGTCATTCAGTCTTGTCTGACTCTGCGACCCCATGGACGGCAACATGCCAGGCTTCCCTCCTTCAATTTCTCCCATAGCTTGTTCAAACTCATGTCCACTGAGTTGGTGATGCCATCTGACCATCTCATCCTCTGTCGTCCCCTTCTCCTCCTGCCTTCAATCTTTTCCAGCATCAGCGTCTTTTCTAACGAGTTGGCTCTGTGCATCAGGTGGCCAAAGTATTGTAGTTTCAGCTTCAGCATCAGTCCTTCCTATGAATATTCAGGGTTGATTTCCTTTAGGATTGACTAGTTTGATCTCCTTGCAGTCCAAGGGACTCTCAAGAGTCTTCTCCAACGCCACAGCTCAAAAACATCAATTCTTTGGTGCTCAGCTTTCTTTATGGTCCAACTCTCACATCCATACATGACTAACTGGAAAAACCATAGCTTTGACTATATTGACCTTCCTAATTTGTTCATTTATTTATCAAATGTTTATTAAGCAGGTATTAATACTGTGTATAAGGAACTGGTCTCGGTGAGCAAGCCCAGGTACAGTTTCAACTCTCATGGAGCTATTAGGCTGTGGATGAGGTGAAGCAAGTAATCTGGGCCCCAGAAGGTTCACTCTGGCTTCAGTGTGGAGAATACACTCGGAGCAAAACAATTTAAAATGGCAAAGGAAAACAGAGAACATATATGTTGAGTAAAATCTTAAATAGATAACTCATTATCTAGACTAACAAAATCAGGAAATGCTGCCACCTGCTTACCTGCACGTGTGCACATCACCTGCGTGGCCTCATGCCAGCACTCCTGGGCAGACGGGTCAGATGGGGGACACACCCGAGCCTCGCATCTCTGTGCCTGCAGCTTGTCTTGAGGCAGACCCTCGAGACATTCCTGCTGGCTAAACAGACACATGAGTGACCCTGCCCTCCTGCCAGCCAGGCTGTGAGATCTGAGTCCACACTCTGTGAGGTGAGAGGGTTTCTGAAGTTTCCTGCTTCCAGGGTGCAGTCTCCCCGCTCATCCCTCTAAGCTTGGGGGCTGGCAGGTGGGTCCCTGAAGGGCTGGGTGGTGGAAGTAGGAGGTGCTAGGGGGACAAACAAGGAGGTCCCTGCTCAATACTGAGAAGTCCAAGGGGAAGGAAGGCCACTTAACACACACCCCTGCACACCCGGCCCCATCCTTCGAGGAGACCCTGAAGGAAAGGGAGTGGGAAGTTAATACTGAGCCTGTAAGGCTTATGTTTAAAGACATTTTACTTACATTAAAAAAAATTTTTTTTAAACTTTTATTGGCACATAGTTGATTTACACCATGTTAGTTTCAGGTGTACAGCAAAGTGATTCCATTACACATATACGTATAATCATTCTTTTTCAGATTCTTTTCTCATATAGTTTATCCCAGAATAATGAGTGGAGTTCTCTGTGTTATACGATAGGTCCTTGGTGGTTATCTGTCTTTTACACAGCGGTATGTGTGTATGTTAGGGACTTGCCTGGTGGCTCAGCAGTAAAGAATCCGCCTGCTTTGCAGAAGCCCTCGATCCTTGTGTTGGGAAGATCCCCTGGAGGAGGAAATGGCAACCCGCTCCAGTATTCTGGTCTGGACCATCCCATGGACAGGGCCTGGTGGGGTACAGTCCATGGGGTCGCAAAGAGACACGACAGAAGTGACTGAGCATGCATGCACGCACGCACATGTGTGTTAATCTCAAGCTCCTGGTTTATCCCTCCCCTGAGCCTGAAAGATGAAAGACTCAGGGTCCCTCAAAGCGGAGGAAACCTGAGGGTGGGCGTGGGGGCTGGGGAGCGGGCTCCTTCCTGTGCACACGTGCTCCTCTCCCTGGAGTTTCCACGGTGTGCATTAACGGGGCTATTTCTCACACTTGCTGCCTCAGAACTGGAGGTGGGCCAGGTGAGTGAGTTTAAGAGGGAGTCTTGGCTTTTCCCGCAGCAATCTGTGAAAAGACATCAGCAGGAGAGAGATTGGCGAGAGAGAGCAGGAGTTTGCCGGGGTGAAGGGTTACTCTTTTACAGCTGGAAGGCCTGAGCCGTGAGCGACACCCTTCCTGCCGGCTTGGCTGCAGCCCCTGCCACTCTGCCTCACCTGACCTGTGATTTGAGATGAGCCAAATCGTAATTCCTCCAGGGTGATGGACAGAATGAATGTGTCACGAAGCAATTTGGTGCCAAGTGTCTGAAGGCAGAGCAGCAGCTAGAGAGAGAGGAGCTGGGGAGGGCTCCTGCGGAAGGGGGAGGGCTGCTGCACGGGGGTCCCTAGGGCCCGTATCAGAGCTGAGATTCTCCAGTACGGAGTTGAATTTGCTCCCCTTGTGATTTCTGAGACCAGTCAGCCTGGGTACATGTATATTTATTATTTTGGCCATGCTCGTGGCATATGGAATTTTAATTCCCCCGCCAGGGACTGAACCCAAGACCCACGCAGTGGGAGCGCAGAGTCTCAACCACTGGACCGCCAGGAGAGCCCCTTGCCCAGGTATATTAATTATTTTTTGCTATCCAAACATTAGCGGCTTCAAACAAAAAAATTATGATTTCAAATTGCCTGAGGGTCAGGGATCCAGGAGTGGCTTATCTGGATGGTTCTGGCTCAGGGTCTTTCAGAGGCTGCAGTCAGGCTGTTGGTGGGATGGAGCTCCAGGCATCTCAAGGCTCGACTGGGGCTGGAGACCTCACTTCCAAGATAGCTCACTTGCCTGCCTGACAAGTTACTGCTCGCAGCTGGCAGGAGGCCTGAGCTTCTTACTGTGTGGACCTCTCCGCAGGGATGCTTGAGGGTCCTCACAGCATGGCGGCCAGCTTTCCTGAGCATAAGCATCCAAAGAGGGCAAGGTGAAAACAGTGGCTTCCAGGACCAGCCTCAGAGTCCCACTCTGCCATTTTACAATGTACTATGATTGGTTTCACAGGCCAGCCCTCTTTCATACGGAGGGCACCATGCAAAGCTGTAATACCCAGGGACTTCCCTGGTGGGCCAGTGCTAACGCTCTGTGCTCCCAATGCAGGAGGCTGCATCACCAATTCAATGGACATGAACTTGGGCCTACTCTGGGAGATGGTGAGGGAGACAGGGAAGCCTGGTGTGCTGCAGTCCATGGGATCGGGAAGAGTCAGACACAACTTGGCAACTGAACAACAACAACAAGGACCTGGATCCCACATGACTCAGGTAAGAGCTGGCATGTTGCAACTAAAGATCTCACGTGTCGCAAGGAAGATCAAATGTCCTGCAAGCTGCAACTAAGACCTGGTGCAGCCAAATAAATAAATAAATGTTAATTTTTTTTTTTAAAGATGTAAATACGCAGATGCCAGGATCATTGCAGACCATCTGGAGGTTGGTAATCCCACCTGTAAGAGAGTGACCATGTCTGCCCACCTTCTTGTTGTGAAGATACAAGGAGATCTTGTGTAGGAAAGAGCTCTGAGAAGCAGCGGGTGGGAAGCGTCGCCATGGTTAGGAGCTCGGGCTCGGGGCATGACAGGATGACATGTCTGAAATGAGAGGTGCTGTAAGGATAAAATACACTTCAGATTTCTAGGACTTAATAGGAAAAAGAGAATGTAAATGATCTCATTACATGTTGAAACGATATTTTTGGATAGTGTGCTAAAGACATTTTTTTATTAAAATTAATTTCACTTGTTTCTTTTCATTTGCTAATGTGGCTACTAGAAAATTTAAAATTATGGATGTGACTGGCATTTTATTTGATAGGATAGTCTATGTTGGTCTATGGTCTATGTTGTGAGACCTAGACTGGAGTCCTCATCCATTTCCCCCCAGAACTTCCAAAGGGCTCAGTGCATTGCTGAGCCCGTGCTCTGAATACAGTACACATCCAAGGAAAGTTGAATAGGCAGCTGGGGAGAGGGAATACTGGGAACTTTGGAGTCAGACAAACCTGGATTTAAATCCTGGCTCCATCTCCAAGTTCCTAACCTCTGTGATCAGAAATTCCACATCTGTAAAATGGGTCCCTTGGTCTCTGCTTAGCTTATTCTGCTCAACTCAGATGAAAATACTAATGAGGTATGACCTTGCGCTGATGGGTGAGTTCGTTATGCAGGTTCTCCAAATAAATGCATCCTGGCCTTGGGCTGGAAGCACCTAAGGGCCTCAGTGAGACACCAGGCTAAGGAATGGTTAAGGAGAGTACTGTCTTCCCTGGTGACGCAGTGGTAAAGAATCTGCCTGCAATGCAGATGCAGGAGACATGGGTTTGACCCCTGAGTTGGGAAGGTGCCCTGGAGGAGGGAATGGCAACCCACTCCAGTTCTGCCTAGGAAATTCCATGGACAGAGGAGCCTGGTGAGCCACAGTCTACAGGGCTGTAGTGGGAAGCTCAGTGAAGCGACTGCACACACACAAGGGGAACACAGACACACAGGCAAGACTGTACCGCCAGCCACACGCCAGCCACAGTCCAAGGTTGGCAGAAGCAGCTTGGGATTTTCTAATTTTCTTGTTCTACTTCTGTTTCCCACTGTGCCCTTGTCTTGATCCCTGATGGAAACAGAGGGAGTGAGAACAGATCAGTCTGGCCAGCACTGCCCCATGCCCTTAGCCCATCACGGGTGACAGCCTGGTGGAGGCGCCTCCTGACCGGGGAAGCTGGTCCCAGGGCAGTGGAGCAGGGATGTGTCAGAGGGGCAGCCCACCTCCCCCCAGTCTCCTCCACAGGGACCTCCCTCCCGCCCCTCCCCTGAGAACCAGCTCCGAGCTCCACACCCTCTCTCGGTTCCCCTAGGGACTGGAGGCAAACAAAAGGGAGATGTGCTTGCTGTTATCAAGGCACAAAATCCTTCCACTTAATTGAAACACGCCATGGCAACCAGCGTGGTGCGGGCGGCAGGGCTCAGGGTGGCCGTCACCACTGAGGGTGATACCCACGTGCGTCTCTTTGTTCCAGGAGAGGCGACCATGCTGTGCCTTTTGTGCACATGGCCTTCATTTGCAGCTCCAAGGGCGGAAACTTAGGGTTTCAGTGGGGCTGACACCTACAGCCACTTTTGGGCCAGTGTCCCCTCCTGCTAGGAAGCCAGGCAACCCCAGGGCAGGTTTAGACCCCACCTCCAATAATCAGCTGAAGGCTGCACTGGGAAAAAAGTTGTGACCAGATGCAGTCCCATACTCAGGATACTGCTGGGTGGGACACATACAGCCAAATTGTTACTGGACAGGGGGTACGGACTTTGGTGGGGTGTGGCGGCAAGCGACTGGGGGAGGAATCAGAGAAGGCTTCCTGGAGGGGGGGGGTCACATGAGTATTAGGAGTTGTGGGAAGACTCAGAATCCAGTGGCAGGAAGGAGTGGCAGGAGGGGAGGGAAGAGAGAGAGAGCATGGCTTGATGGGGCTGACACAGGTCTGTGTTCCTAGACCATGAAGTGCTAGGAAGAAGTTGGGGGACTCTGGCTGAGAGGCCTGGACATTCCTGGGCATGGTGACAGGGAGCCACAGAAGGTTGCTAAGCAGCTGAGTCGGGTCAGAGATTGCTGAGCTGGGTTGTGCTAGAGAAACCCAGATGGCTCTTCTTTCCCTGTGAAGTCCGGATGTGTGCTGTGGGCACACAGGGGCTCCTGCTGGGGAGAGAGGATGACCTCAGAACACCCTGATGCCCACTGCGGGAGGACCCAGCTCAGTGCGAGGTAACCCAGCGTCCAGGGACAGGAGAGGTCTCGGAGTCAGGTATCAGACAGCTGTGTGACCTCAGGCAAGTCACTTAACCCCTCTGAGCCTGGGGTTTCTTGTTTTTTTAACACAAGGAAAGGATAAAATCACATATGTGAAGCACACAGCAAGTGCTCGCTGCATAGACATTCTTCAAAACAGGACGCCTGTTGTTTCCAGTTCAAAGCTTCACAGAAGTGAATTGAGCCCAACGTGGTTCACTTACATCGTGCGTGCATGCCCAGTTGCTAAGTTGTGTCTGACTATTTTGAGACTTCCGTGGACTGCAGCCTTCCAGGCTCCTCTGTCCATGGGATTTCCCAGGCAAGAACGTTGGCATGGGTTGCCATTTCCTTCTCCAGGGGATCTTCCCTACCCAGGGCTCGAACCTGGATCTCCTGCATTGGCAGGTGGGTTTTTTACCACTGAGCCACCGGGGACACCCTTACTTATACTCTCACTTACATCAGAGTCCATCAAATTCAGATTTCTCCAGGACTCTGAAGGCTTTCAGAGGTGGCTGTGGAGAGAAAGAGACTACTTTTGGGATGCAAATTTCTTCTTTAATAGTGGTAGAAAACCCTCTGAGGCACTTCCCTGATGATCCAGTGGCTAGGTCTCCACATTCGCAATGTGGGCGGTCTGGGTTTGATGCCTGGTCAGAGAACTAAATCCCACATGCTGAAATTGAAGATCCCGTGTGCCCCAGTGAAGACCCAGCACAGCCAAATGTTTGAATAAACAAACAAAAAGTATTAGAAAATAGAAAACCTTCCAGAACCCAAGGACAGGATGAACATTTCCTTGACTAAACTCTCCCCCAGAAGGGGGGCATCTGCAGGTCTAGACTAGAGTATCCCAGGGCATCAGCTTCCTCTATTGCCCATGCACAGGGCGCTTCAGGTACTAGTGCCAGGCCGGAGGTGATGGCATTGTTTGTAGCCAAGAGAGTCCTTAGATTTAAGAGCCAAGGGCTTAGACTTGGGTTTAAGATACAGCCACCTCAGATGGTAAAGGATCTGCCTGCAGTGCAGGAGACCTGGGTTTGATCCCTGGGTTGGGAAGATCTTCTGGAGGAGGGCATGACGGCCCACTCCAGTATTCTTGCTGGAGAATCCCGGGACAGAGGAGCCTGGTGGGCTACAGTCCGTGGGATCTCAAAGACCCATGGAGTCAGACACGAATGAGGTTCTAAGCACACAGCACCGTATCCTTGAGTTAAGGCATCTTACATGTTCAGATGCCTCAAGCCGCTGTTTAGGGAATGCAGGCTCTTGGGTCTTGTGTCTCACGGCTCTAGACTAGGCACGAGATGGCATAGTCAGGAACGGTATGCGTGGGTCAGGTTGGGAAGCCCGGACACCTCATTCTGGGAACTTCTTGGTCCAATGACAGAATCCATCTCAGTACAAAGGCGGTTGCTTGCAGGGGAGGGGGTAAATTTCCAGGGTCTTTAAAAGCCACAGATACAGAGGCTCTGATTTAAGAACCTTATGGATAGTGATTTTCTTTTAGGTCATTTATTAAACAGCTTGAACCCCTCCTTCCATCCAGTTTTACCCTCTGTCTTCTCAAGACTAGCCTGGAAGGAGGAACTGGTTTTCTTTAAATAAACCTGGGCTACTGCATCCGATTCAGATGGGGGCAGCTTAAGGACCTCAGTTCTCTAGTAAGGGTTAGGACTTCGGGATGAATTAAAATACCAAAGGCAAGAAGCCTGGAAGGGAGAAATGATGATTCCTGCTGGTTCCTCCCAGCACCTGTGGTGCCCAAGGCAATCTGCCCCACGGGGAGCCCAAGTCAGTGAGAGGGAAATGGTGCAATTCAGGAAGGGTTAGAAATTGGGCTCATATATCAGCCATTAGGGAACTTTACTCAATGAGAAAATGAGAACTTTTTGTGGTTGCTAAAAAGAGCACCATTCTTAATTTGACCTCTTCTTGGCCGTGGAGATGGGCACTTTATCTGAAATGCAAGTGCATAGAAAAGGAAGAAAAAGAAAGCCTTCGATGTAAGGAGGGGCAGCCAGGCTGCGTCCTGTTCCCCTGAGGCCACTCATCTACCTTGGTCCCTGGAGTAAGTTCAAGGGATAAGACAGGATCCCTGTCTCATGGCTCTGAGAGGTGCAGGCTCTGATGGAAAAGTGCTTTAAGATGCGGTTGCTGCTGCTGCTGCTGCTAAGTCGCTTCTAGAGATTACCATGCCACGTGAAGTAAGTCAGACAAAGACAAGTGTATATGATAGCGCTTATATGTGGGATCTAAAAAATGATACAAATGAACTTACTTACAAAACATGAATAGATTCACAGACATGGAAAACATAGTGGCCTAAGGGGACGTGGGGGAGGGATAAATGAAGAGGTTGGGGTTAAAATATAAACATTACTAAATACAAAATAGATAACCAACAGGGACCTGCTGTATAGCACAGGAAACTATACTCAATATCTTGTAATAATGTATAATGGAAAGGAGTAAAAAAGAATATATATATATAGAATCATATATAAGAATAAAATATATAAATATAAGAATATATGTATATGTGCTTCCCTGGTGGCTCAGCAGTAAAGAATCTGCCTGCCGTGCAGGAGATCAGGGTTTGTTCTCTGGGTTGGGAAGATCTCCTGGAGGAGGGCATGGCAACCCACTCTAGTATTCTTACCTGGAGAATTCCCATGGACAGAGGAGCCTGGCAGGCTCTAGTCCATGGGGTCACAAAGAGTAGGGCACGACTGAAGTGACTAAGCACAGCATGTGTACACACACACACACACACACACACACACACACACACACAGTATATGTATATTTATATATATATAAATATACACACACAACTGAACCACTTTTCACCCGAAAGCAACATAACACTATGAATATCTATATTTCAATAAAAATTTTTAAAAAACCTAAACCAAAAAAGATGCTGTGTACACTGGGCCAAAGTGATTTAGTACTTGAAGCAAAGGGCCTTCACAAAGTTTGAAAGATGCAGCCTTGCAGTAGCCTGAACAAGCCCAAGAATAGAAGGGAAAGAGAAGTTTGAGGGGACCGGAGTGGTAGTCAAAGTGCTTGCTTCAAAGAAGAATTGGAAAAAAAGAGAGAGAGAGACTTCACGAATGGCATTTCTAATCCTGAGACTTTGTGACATAAAGTAGGACATCAGCTTTAATAGGATGCCTACCAGAAACGGCTTGGAGGATGGTTTAGAGAAATGAATTTCTAATTTCTCAAATGATACGCTTCTAAGTCGTGTGGAGACCATCGCTATTAGAACTGGTAGTGAGGGATGAGAGGGGGCCCCACCCTGGAGCCCAAGCCCCCCTCCTTTATGACAGACGCTTTTAGCAGCCCGGGCCTGGGTCCTAGGTGTGTAGGGATAGTGCACTGTGGCTTTTTTGTTTTTAAGCTTCATTTATTTGTTTTCGGCTGCGCCGGGTTTCCGCGGCTGCGAGTGGACTTGCTCTAGCCGTGGAGAGGGGGTGCTACTCTTTGCTGTGGTGCACGAGCTCCTTTGGTTTCCCTGGTGGATCAGATGGTAAAGTTTCTGCCTGCAAAGCAGGAGACCTGGGTTCGATCCCTGGGTCAGGAAGATCTCCTGGAGAAGGAAATGGCTACCCACTCCAGAATTCTTGCCTGGAAAATGCCATGGATGGAGCAGCCTGGTAGGCTACAGTCCATGGGGTCCCAAAGAGCTGGACATGCCTGAGCAGCTTCACTTTCACTTTCACGGGCTTCTCTTGGCGGTGGATTTTCTCATCGTGGCGGCTTCTCTCGTTGAGGCTCCTGGGCTCTAGGTGAGCAGGCTTCGGGAGTTGGGACACATAGGCTTAGCTGCTCAGGGCATGTGGGATCTTAGTTCCCCAACCAAAGATCAAACCTGTGTCCCCTGCATTGGCAGGCAGATTCTCAAACACTGGATGGGCAGGGAAGTCCACCACTGAGACCTCCCCCGCCACCCCGCCCCGCCCTGTAGCTTTAACTTGAATTTCTTCTTTACCTTCTCATATCTTTATTGGCATTTGGGTTTCTTCTGTGTGAAATGTCTCAAGTCCTTTGCCCTTTAGAAAATATTGGATAGTTTAATTTTATCAAATTGATTCTGGATCTGAGTCTTCCTTGGTTTTAAGGGTTGCACATTTGTTTCTGCTCTGCTCTGTGGCTTCATTTTCTTCTCTCTTAATGATATGTTGTTCTTCTAAAAGCAATTACTTATTTGGCTGCGCTGGCTGTTAGTTGTGGCACGTGGACTCTCTAGCTGTGGCATTAAGGCTCAGCTGCCCTTCATCATGTGAGATCTTAGTTTCCCAACCAGGGATTGAACCTACAACCTCTGCTCCGCAAGGCAGATTCTTACCACTGCACCACCAGGAAAGTCCCTTAAGAGTATGCTTTGATAAGCAGAAGTTTAACATTTTTAACGTGGTCAGTTATATCAGATTTTCCTTTTTATGGTTAATATTTTCTGCTTTGCTTTATAATTTTTTCCCACAAAGATAGTCTTCTATAGGATTTTGCCACTTATGTTTAGATCTGCCTAGAGTTGATTTTTGAGTGTGGTATGAGGTAGGGGTCCAGTTAAATTTTTTTCCCTATAGATACCAAATTATCCCAGCTCTATTTATTAGCCTTTTTCATTGCGTTATGGTGCTACCTTTAGAATCAACCACGTGTCTGTATATGCACAAATATCGATCTATTTGTGTCTTCTAAAGCCAGCACTGTACTGCAGTAATAATAATAAAACTTTATAATAAGTTTTCTTTTCTGCTCTTAATTTCCGTCAGGACAAGATCCCCCTCTTGTTCTTCTGAAAAGTTTCCTGGCTGATCTTGGCTCTTTTTCCACAAAAATTTTAGAGTCAGTTTTCAATTTACACAAAGTATCTGTTGAGAGTTTGCTTTGAATCTATAGAGTTGATATTTTGCAATATTGAGTCTTCCAAACTATGAGCATGGTGTATCTCTCCATTTATTTAGGTTCCTTTAATTTTTTCAAGGTATATAGTTTTGTCTATGACTTGAGTATCTTTTGTTAGCTATACTTGTAAGTAGTTGCTATTTTTGAAGTTATTGAAAATTATTATCATTAAAAATATATCTGTACTGTATATAGAAATACAATTATTTTTTATATTGATTTTTAAAAATTGTGTAACCCTGCCACAGTAATTTACCCAAGTTTTTTTTTTATTAGTCACAGTAATTTACCCAAGTTTTTTTTTTTTTTTTTTTAGATTCTTTAAACTTAAACATAATAGCTTCCACAAATGATGACAGTTTGGTGTCGTCCTTCTGATTCTTATGCTATTTGTTTGTTTTCTGGCCTTATTGGTCTGGCTAGGGCCTCTATTAAAATATTGAATAGAATAGAATTCTATTGAATATTGAATAGAATATTGATAGTAGACATGATTGTCTTATTTGTAATCTTAACACTCCCATCATTTTCCCAGTTAGTATAATGTTTGGTGAGGGTGAATATCCTTTATCAGTTTAAGGAAGCTTCCCTCTCTTTCTGGTATTTCTGGCTTACTACAACTCTGTTTTTCCACCATGTAGGCATAATGAATTTTATCAAATGCTTCTTATAATTTATGAAAAAAAATCATATAATTTTTCTTTTTGAATGTGTAAAGGTGGTAAAATATACTCACTGATTTTCTAATGATAAACCAACCTTGATTTACTGGTATAAGCTCAACTTGGCTGTAATATAATATTCTTATTTTACATTGCTGGATTTAGCATGATGATATTCTATTTAGGATTTTCGTTGTTGTTGTTCAGTCACTAAGTTTTGTGCGACTCTTTGCCACCCCATGAACTGCAGCATGCCAGGCTCCTCTATCCTTCACTATCTCCCAGAGTTTACTAAAATTCATGTCCATTGAGTTGGTGATGGCTATGTAACCATCTCATCCTCTTCCCTGCCGCCCCTTCTCCATCTGCCATCAATCTTTCCCAGCATCAAGGTCTTTTCCAATGAGTTGGCTCCAATGAGTAGCAGGTGGCCCAAGTATTGGAACTTCGCCTTTAGCGTTAGTCCTTCAAATGAATATTCAGGACTGATTTCCTTTAGGATTGACTGGTTTGCTCTTGCTGTCCAAGAGATTCTTAAGAGTCTTCTCCAGCACCACAAATTTTACATCTATATGAATGAGAGAGATTAAAATGTATTTTACTGCATATTATTTTATAGACATCAGACATGTGTCTTTAATTTCCCCTTTTAAAAAACAAAATAAACAAGCAAAAAAAAAAAAAACCCACCCCAAATAGAAAACCCTGAGAGGGTCTTGTGTTTCAACTGTTATTTCTAGGTGGGGAAATGCAACCAGAAATACACTTTTTTTTTTTTTTAAACAAAAGTAGTGTATTCTCTGTAGAAAATTCAAATAATATATGAACATCTGAAATAAAGTATGTGTCTTTTTGCCTTCTGTTCTAGTCCCAGTCCTCAAGGGTTACCATTGTTAACTGCTTGATGTATATTATTCTAGACTTTTAAATGGAAATATAAACTTCACGCACAGCTCCATGTACACACACACACTGCATATGCTGAGATTCTTTTCCCCCTGAAAATGGGCATTCCAGCAGGAATGTTTTTCAGTCCACTTTTTTCGATTTCCCCAGATATATCATGGTATGATAATATGTCAGGCGCTATACATTGATCTCGTTCTTTAATGGCAGTATATATATAATAATCTATTTAGCCAATCTCACTGTTTTGCCACAGCAAAGGGTGCTGCCGCCCACTCCTTGCACAGCTGTGTGAGTACTTCTTTTGCCTAGATCCCTAGAATAAGATAGGACCTGAATAAGATAGATCCAGGCTTCAAAGGGCTCCCCCATAAATACTGGCTGATGACAATGCTATGTTGTCATATTAATTAGAACAGGAAGAGACCCATCAGGGCAATACATGCACATTCACAGGGCAAACTGCTTCTACACAAGGCAGATATAATGCTTCACGTTCTCATCTTTGAAAAGACAAACCACCTTAACTGTAATAAGTGGCAAGTTGCCTGTGTATCAGTGTGTAAAATATTCCCCAGGGAGTGTTAGCTTGACAGAATGCATAAAGATATTGCATTAAAGATAAAACAGAGGGAATATTTGCCCAGCACAGTTACCTGGAAAATATACAATTTGATCTAGATAGAGGCTTTTACTGTATAAATTATTGTGGCCTCTACTTCAATCACAAACAGCCTTCAAGTTGGGCAATTGCTTTGAAAAAAAAAAAAAGCAGAAGAGAACAGTTTCCAATTGTGTGGAATGAGCTTCATTCCAGGCAGCTCGGTTCTGATAGAACAATTTAAACTGGCAGTCTCCTTATCTGATGTGGACATCATTTTTCAGAGGGGCAACCAGCTCAAATTAAATAGTTTTCCCGCAGACAGTCTGTCTGTCTTTTTTTTTTTCCCCCTCTTTCCTTCACCAGGCAGGGTACTGCAGGACTCTGCTAATTTAGGAAGATTGGTCTGGGCAATGCCAAAGTGAGATGGATAGAAACAACTTTAACAGAGAAAAAAATGAGTGATATTAAAAAATGATAATAAAGGATGGTCAGAAGCTGATCTGACATGAGAGACTGCATTCCTGCCTGGATGATTGCCTCAGAAACCCCTGGAAACCCTGGGCTTTATTTGCAAATGATCTCCACTGTGGACCAAAGAGTTCAATAAGAAAAGTAATGAGCAAAATCGATGAGTTGGCTCGAACTAAATAGGGCCATGTCGCTGGAGTGGGAAGAGGTGAGCAAGAGCATCCCTGGGACCATTTTGATCAAATTGCTGTGAAGGAGGAGGGCTGTTACTTCCTGTCTCTGGCGCTTCACAGGTTTCCTCCTGCACTTCTCTGTTTCTCCTTCAGACACTTAGAGCTTCAGGCCAGTGAGCTGCATCTCTGAGGATGGGGGCCTCTTCCCAATTCGTGGAGTGCAAAGGGTGTGGCCGTGCATTTAGAGACCTTAAGAAAATCCAGAGAAGGCATTGTTTTTTTTTGGACTGGCTGCAAGATGCCGCAGCTCAAAGCCTGTCCTTAAAATGTCTTTCCTCCCAGCATCCAAATGTAATACTTGTGCATAATTTTTAAACTTTTAATTTTGAAATGATTCAAACTCATAGAAAGAACTCCGAAGTACCAGTCTCACCTAGATTCATCTGTTGGTACCATTTGTTTTACTTGTGCAATCCCTCTTTTGCCCATAAACACTTCAGTGTATGTTCCCTGAGAACAAAGACATTCATTCTCTTACACAACCACAGTAAGATTATCAACATCAGGAAATGGGACATTGATCCATGCAGGCTATTATTTAACCCACAGTTTATATTTAAATTACTACAGTTCCCTAGTAAGGTCCTTTATAGTAAGTTTCTACCTCCCCTCATCCCACCCGCTTGCTCCATCCTGGGTCTATGATCCAGTCAAGGATCATACATCACATTTATTATCCTATCTTTTAAATCTCCTTTTATCTGGGATGGTTCTTTAGACTTTCTTGGCCTTTTATGACCTTGCCATTTTCGCTTTGTTCTTTTTTTTTTTTTTGGCTTCACTGCATGGTTTGTAGTATCTTAGTTCCCTGACCAGGGACCTTGGGCACTGAGAGCACCTAGTTCTGACCACTGGACCGCCAGGGAATTCTGACCTTGGGATTTTTTTTTTTTACTTTTTATTTTATATTGGGGTATAGCCAACTGACAAATAATGTTGTGATAATTTCAGGTGAACAGTAAAGGGACTCAGCCATACATATACATGTATCCATTCTCCCCGAGGGCTTCCCCAATAGCTCAGTTGGTAAAGAATCCGCCTGCAGTGCAGGAGACCCCGGTTCAGATCTGCTGGAGAAGGGATAGGCTACCCACTCCAGTATTCTCAGGCTTTCCTTGTGGCTCAGCTGGTAAAGAATCCACCTGCAATGCGGGAGACCTGGGTTTGATCCCTGGGTTGGGAAACTATCCTGGAAAAGGGAAAGGCTACCCACTCCAGTATTCTGGCCTGGAGAATTCCACGGACTGTGTATAGTCCATGGGGTTGCAAAGAGTTGGTCACGACTAAGCAGCTTTCACATTTTCCCTGAAACTTCCCTCCCATCCAGGTTGTCACATAACCTTGAACAGAGTTCCCTGTGCTATAAAGTACGACCTTGGGATTTTGAATCATGTAAGCTAGTTTCATTTTGAAGAATATCCCTCACTTTGGGTTTGTCTGAGGTTTCCTCATGTTTAGATTCAGACTGCCTTTGGCAAGAAACCACAGGTGCTGTCTTCTCAGGACGTCGTGCCTGGAGGCATGTGACACTGATTTGTCCTATGACAGTGACATTGCCTTGGATTACTTAGTACTGTCTGTCACTGTTAAGTTACAGGTTTCCCCTTTATAATTAATAACTAATCTAAGCCTTGTAAGTATCTTATTCCCCACCAAACTTTCAGCCAATAATTTTAGTATCTGTTGGTAACTCTCATGGTTTTTTTTTTTTTTTTTTTTTTTTATGATGAGAGGCACACATAAGCTGTATTTTTAGAGATGCAGGCATTGGGTGAAAGTTTTTCTGAGTAACAAGAATGGGTCCAGACAGACCAGGGGTAATCTGGGTGACGTGAAACTCACCCTGCTTTTCCTTGCCTTGGGCTGGGTGCATTTCTCCCCTTGGGCCCTGGTGTTCTGTGTTGGGCTGAGCTGGGGTGAGGAGCAGGATGGGGACGTGCTCACGCCCCCTCTTCTTCCCCCTCCTCCCTGGCCGCCCACACCTGACCATCTTCCTCCCCCTCCCCTGATGCAGTCCAGAGATGGGGCAAGTCCTGCAGAATGAAGCTGCGGGACAGTGCAGAGAAGGTCCCAGGCCACCACCAGAGAGGACAGGGGCCTCCCTGTGGTCCTTCAGCAGAGCGTCCATCTATAAAAAGAGACTAGCTCAAGAAGAGGCCATTGCAGTGGGCACCCTCTGGGCATATGCTGCCTCTACCATTTCCTGAGTGTGTGGCTTTTTGGGCAAGTGAGTTCCCCCCCACCCCCTCAAGCATTAGTTTCCTCATCTGTAAACTTGGAGAATCACATCCCTACTTCATAAGGCTGCTAGAAGGCTGATATACCCCAATGGATATAAAGCATTTGTTAGAGTGTCTGCTGTGTAAATATTAATTCTCATCATCCTATTAATGATAAGTGAAAGTGCTTTGGGAATTTAGATTGCCGGGAGAAATATCAGTAACCTCAGATATGCAGATGACACCACCCTTATGGCAGAAAGTGAAGAGGAACTAAAAAGCCTCTTGATGAAAGTGAAAGAGAAGAGTGAAAATGTTGGCTTAAAGCTCAACATTCAGAAAACGAAGATCATGGCATCTGGTCCCATCACTTCATGGGAAATAGATGGGGAAACAGTGGAAACAGCGTCAGACTTTATTTTTTGGGGCTCCAGAATTACTGCAGATGGTGATTGCAGCCATGAAATTAAAAGACACTCCTTGGAAGGAAAGTTATGACCAACCTAGATAGTATATTGAAAAGCAGAGATATTACTTTGCCAACAAAGATCCGTCTAGTCAACGCTATGGGTTTTCCAGTGGTCTTGTATGGATGTGAGAGTTGGACTGTGAAGAAAGCTGAGCGCCGAAGAATTGATGCTTTTGAACTGTGGTGTTGGAGAAGACTCTTGAGAGTCCCTTGGACTGCAAGGAGATCCAACCAGCCCATTCTAAAGGAGATCAGTCCAGTGTTTATTGGAGGGACTGATGCTGAAGCTGAAACTCCAATACTTTGGCCACCTCATGGGAAGAGTTGACTCATTGGAAAAGACCCTGATGCTGGGAGGGACTGGGGACAGGAGGAGAAGGGGACGACAGAGGATGAGATGGCTGGATGGCATCACTGACTCAATGGATGTAAGTCCGAGTGAACTCTGGGAGTTGGTGATGGACAGAGAGGCCTGGTGTGGTGCAATTCATGGGGTTGCAAAGAATCACAACTGAGCGACTGAACTGAACTGAACTGAGACACGCAAAAATTGTAGGGAGGAGGAGTTTTGTTGAGAGACTCAGGGCTGTCTTAACACTGTGCTGGTCATTTAGTAACCAACTGAGTATGTGTTTCCAGCCTTAGAAGCAGTCACACAATACCTCCTTCTTCCAGGGTGACCGGTGCACAGGACAACAGGGAGAAAGCAGTGCTGATGCCATCGGCCTTGCTACCAAGTGCGCAAGGGAAGTGTGAGCCATTCAGAGTCACGTGAATTACTGTGGGGCTCACGGGGAAGGAGAAACAGGAAGTGGAAAGTGTCGTGTCTGCCATCTTTACCTGCTTTCCTGGGCTCGCACCTCGTGGCTGTGGATGGCTCTCCCATAACCCTGAGAGGCACCAGGTCTCCACTGTTGCCAGTCTCAGGGACCAAGACTATCGCATTCCGGCTTCGATTCTAGACTCTGTCCTGAAGCCAGTCATGCCTGATTGGAATGGAGTTACGTGTTCCCAACAAGGCTGCTGGACCCCTCCTCTTGGGTTGGGGGAGGTAAGTCACACAGACAAGGGTTTTTAGTGAGTCTAGGAGATCTCACTTTCAGTTATCTATTGCTGTGTTGAAAAATATCCCCAGAATTAAGTTGCTTCAAACAACAGGCCCTTAACTATATCTCATGACGCTGTGGGTTGTGAATTTGGACAGGATGCAGGGGGATCAGTCTGCCTCCCTTCTGCTTGATATCTCCTGGGGCAGATATGTGTCTTCTCTACTCCTGTGTCTGGTGGCTCAGCTAGAAAGGCTTCTGGGCTGGGGGCTCCAACAGGTCCACTGGGGTCACATGTCTGGGGCTCAGTGTTGGCTGGGCTCATTCCTCCTCCAGGTGATCCCTCCTGGAGGGCCTTTCTCTTCCTGTAATGCCCTCCTTGTGGTCTCATCCATGGTGTGTCCTGGACTTCTTGCATGGCTCCTAAGAGATAAAAAGCAGAAGCCTCCATACTTTCCATAGGCTGAGGCTCAGAACTGGTGCAAAGTCAATTCTGCATCTTATAGGTCACACCTGGAGTCAAGATTGTTGGGAGAAATATCAGTCACCTCAGAAATGCAGATGGCACCAGCCTTATGGAAGAAAGTGAAGAGGAACTAAAGAGGCTCTTGATGAAAGTGAAAGAAGACAGTGAAAAAGCTGGCTTAAAACTCAACATTCAAAAAATGAAGACCATGGCATCTGGTCCCATCACTTCATGGCAAATAGATGGGGAAACAATGGAAACAGTGACAGACTTTATTTTCTTGGGCTCCAAAATCAGTGCAGATGGTGACTGCAGCCATGAAATTAAAAGACAATTACTCCTTGGAAGAAAAACTATGACCAACCCAGACAACATATTAAAAAGTAGAGATATTACTTTGCTGACAAAGGCTTGTCTAGTTAAAAATATGGTGTTTCCAGTAGTCATGTATGGATGTGAGAGTTGGACCATAAGGAAAACTGAGCACTGAAGAACTGATACTTTTGAACTGCGGTGTTTAGAGAAGACTCTTGAGAGTCCCTTGGACTGCAAAGATCAAGCCAGTAAGGATATCAGTCTTGAATATTCATTGGAAGGACTAATGATGAAGCTGAAGCTTCAATACTTTGGCCACCTGATGTGAAGAACTGGCTCATTGGAAAAGACCCTGATGCTGGGAAAGATTGAAGGCAGGAGAAGTGGGTGACAGAGGATGAGATGGTTGGATGGCATCATCAACTCAATGGACATGAGTTTGATGGACCGGGAGGCCTGGTGTGCTGCAGTCCATGGGGTCACAAAGAGTTGGACATGACTGAGTGACTGAACTGAATAGATTACAGCAGTGGCAGCTAAACCCAGAGACAAGGGGAGGTGACTTCATAAATGCATGGCCCCCTGGAGGTGTGGTTCACGGGGGATTTCCAGGATGACTCCAGAACTCTGCCACAGAAAATGATCAGGTGGATTATTAATATGGGTATTTAATTAACTAGCTGTTGCAAGAAGGTGTGCATATACTAAACATGTAACATTTATTTATTTATCTATTTTGCCCGCGTTGGGTCTTAGTTGTGGCAGGACAGATCTTTTCATTGTGGTGCATGGACTCTCTAGTTGTAGCACATGGGCTTAGTTTCTCCATGGCATGTGGGATCTTAGTTCCCCAACCAGGGATCGAACCTGTGTCTACTGCATTGCAAGGCAGGTTCTTAACCACTGGACCACCAGGGAATTCCCAGTGCATCACATTTAGCTAACTGCATTGATAATGGAGACCAGCACTAATCTGTAGTCTTGTTCTTGGCCCAGAAGGCAAATTCCCACCTTGAAATGACACTGAGTTACTTACGCTGATCTTCCTGTATCTTGCCTAGGCCTCCCACCTTGTGGCCTCCCACTTCCGGTGTATCTTTGTTGTAATCTGTCCTCTGCCTCACTGCCAGGCTGTGTGTGTGCTCAGCTGCTCAGTCACGTCCAACTGACTGTGACCCCATGGACTGGGGCCCGCCATTCTCTGTTCATGAAATTTTCCAGGGAAGAATACTGGAGTGGGTTGCCATTTGTTACTCCAGGGGATCTTCCTGACCTAGAGGTCAAACCCTTGTCTCTTGAGTCTCTTGCACTGGCAGGCGGATTCTTTACCTCTAGCACCACCGAAGCCCTATTCCCAGGCTAATCTTTCTAAAATGGTGCTTTTGTTGTGCCACTCTCCTGCCCTAACACTTTCAATGATTTCCTTTTATCTACCAATAAGGTCTGAAGTCCCAACCTGGCATCCAGTGCTTTCCATGCTGTGGCCCAGCCAACTGCTCTGAATTTATGGCTCCAACTCCACTGGTCTTATGGCCGCTGCAGATTCCTCTCCAGTCCTTGTTCTGGCTGCACCTCTTTTCTCTCCCCTGCTCCCTTACACGGAGCATCCTCCCTCCACACCTGCATTCACATCAGCCCCTCCCACAAGACTGCAGTTCTTTCCTGCTATTCCAGGCCACACAAATCTCACCTTTCATAATTCTTTCAAGAAGATCCCTGGATTTCAGCATAATTATATTCAGTTTGGGAATAGGGGAAATTTAGAAGCTGAGTAGCGTAATGAGTTTCACCCTCCACTGAAAGTAAGAATTCCTTCTAGGGCAGAAGGGGCTGGGCTGCCTACTTAAACACATGCACTTGGACTTGGATGAGCACGACCAAATCTGGGCTGTCAGTTGCCAACCGTGACCTTTATTTCCTCTTTTGAAGTTGGGGATGATGTCACTACACCCTTAGAAGAATAAATGAATCTATGCCTGTCAAGCACATAGCAAAGTGTTACTTGGAAGCAAGTAAACGACACAGGCCACTGTCTTCCTCCCTTCGTCATCTGCCTGTGGCCTCTGCTGGAGTAATATGAGGCTGACTCCTGTTCTGCAGTAGCTCACTCCTTGTTTTGGTAGCCTGAATTCCTGGGAAGTTCTTCCTTCCTTTATTCAGTCGCTCAGTTGTGTCCGACTCTTTGTGACCCCATGGACGGCAGCACGCCAGACTCTGTCCTTCACCGTCTCCCCAGTTTGCTCAAGTTCATGTGCATTGAGTCGGTGATGCTGTCTAACCATCTCCTTTATGGAGCTGCAGTTTATCTACTTCTCCCATTGGTCCTTGCTCTGTCCTCTGGAATGACACAGAGAACTGGACAATCTCTTTTCTGAAGGATAGTCTTTCAAATACTGAAGGTAGTTGTTATGTTCTCAACTGTCTTCTCCAGGAACAACTCCTGTTTCCCTTCATGGCTGCTCAAATGAATGGCTCTTCAATCCCCGGTCTTCTCTCTGGGCAAAACCTGAGTCAGAACAGACTATCCTCCCCACCCTGCCTCTTGTTCCTTTGGGATTTAAAGCTCAGCAGATCTTCCTTCAGCCACTAAAAGAACACATCAGCACACTAGGTGCTCTTTGACTGCCTTCCCCCTTCAAAAAGGGAAGTGTCAGTTTTAGAATACCTTGTAAAGGACACATGGTCCGTTTAATCCTCAGGGAGTTCTAAATTCTTTCTGTATCATGTTGCATCACCAGAATGGCTTCCCTGATAGCTCAGTTGGTAAAGAATCTATCTGCAATGCAGGAGACCCCAGTTTGATTTCTGGGTTGGGAAGATCCTCTGGAGAAGGGATAGGCTACCCACTCCAGTACTTTTGGGCTTCCCTTGTGGCTCAGCCAGTGAAGAATCTGCCTGCAATGCAGACCTGAGTTCAATCCCTGGGTTGGGAAGATCCCCTGGAGAAGGGAAAGGCTACCTACTCCACAAAGAGATGGACACGACTGAAGCAACTTAGCATGCATGCGCCATCACTGAAGATGTTGCTGGTCAATGAAGATAGGCTTGGTCAATGTATCCTGTGTGAGATCCCAACTGATAGATTTCTCTCTTGGTTTGGTACAAAGATAAAAATGCATCATCTTTCTAAGAGCAGAAGTGAAACTAATCATGCTTCCCTTCTTGCCTTGGCTGCTGAAGAAACACAGAGTCAAATGTAACGCTCACTCTTGGAAACATTTTTGGTTAGAATGTCCATCTCTTCTTCCTTTTCACAGTCTTGATTTTCTGATTCTATTTTTAATAACCTGTTCGGCATACCTTTTATTTTTATTTTATTTTTAAAAATTTATTTATTTTAGTTGGAGGCTAATTACTTTACAATATTGTAGTGGTTTTGCCATACATTGACATGAATCAGCCATGGGTGTACATGTATTCCCCATCCTAAATCCCCCTCCCACCTCCCTCCCCATCCCATCTCTCTGGGTCATCCCAGTTTGGCATACCTTTTAAAGTTGCCTCAAATACATAGGGTAAACAGACAGACAGACAGACATGTCAAATTTTAGAAGATGATGCCATTGTGATGAGGGTGGGCCCAGGTGGTCAAACCTACCCACATTTACCACCAGGGCCTTTCGAGGCTGGGAATGACAGAGGGTCCAAGATTCTGGCCTTGGGTGTTCGCCTCGCCATCTACCATCATCAAGGCACGTGATGTGTGTTCTCATCATAAGGCTACAAAGGAAGCTTAGAGCTATCATAGGACCATTTCTGTGTTTCTTCCTAATCTACTTGTCTAGCTACCCTGTGTCTGGATTGAATTCTTGAGTAAGTTCATGTTGATTGCTGGTAATCAATGCTTCCTTCCTTCCTTTCTGTTCTCAGTTTGGACACACCATCTGTTTATTAATTCATGTAAGAATTTTGTGAAGTTGTAAATTCAGGTTCACCAACCCCAAGTTTCCAGGATACAACCTTACTCGAAAATGGCAGTGGTATTTGTTGCTTTCTAGGTTTCCCATTTTAACCTGGTTTCCAGGGAATGCCGATAGCTGTCCTTAGATTAAATCCACAGATTCTTCTTTTATCTCAGGATGTTTCTATTTGGGCTTAAACACTTGAACCCATTTGAATGATCCTGAGCTCTTCTACGATCTCAGTTATGCTGGGTCTCAGTTTCTTGTTTACCATGGATGATTTACTGTTCCTTTTTTGAAAATCTCTGTTTTTCTTTAAGTTGGAAAAGAGTCCCTTTGTCCGTCTCCTTTCCTCCTGTAGGTTCCAAATAGAGTTAAAAACACATGTGGTATCTTTTTTTCTTTTGAGGGAATTCTTTCCATGGTGGGGGAATATGAGACTGGGCCTTATTGGCAGAGAGACTGGATGAATTCCACAGTTCTATTCACCTCTAGGGGTCAACAAAAGGGTCACTGCCTCACAACTTTATAAGCATCACTCATTTTATGTTTAGTGACCATCAGCACGTCTTTCTTATAAGCTTAGGACATATTTTTAGCACGTTTTTCTCCTTGGCTCTTTACCTCTTTTGTTGCTGGGGTTTTTTTGTTGTTTTTTTTTTGGTTACATTTCCCTCCCTTCTCTTTGGGAATAATTTTTTTTTTTTTCTTTTGGGTAATTTTTTTTTGGCCTTGCCACACAGCTCTCAGGATCTTAGTTTCCTGACCAGGGACTGAACCTGGGCCACATCAGTGATAGTGCCAACTCTCAACCACTGGATAGCCAGCAAATTCCCCTTCAGGAACACTTTGACTGCAGAAATAGAACTGACTTCTTCAAGGCCTCTCATATATCCTGAACTGATTGTCAAACTCATCTTTTCTGAGAACTTTTGGAATTCTACTTTAATAGGTTTTAGTGGGTCTCAATTTGGGCTGTCAGTTGGAATTATAAAAAAGTAATGCTCAGTGCCTTGGCTCCATCCTGAGGGTTTTGAATTAATGGCTCTGGGGTGTGGTTTGGGTGTTTGTAGTTTTAAAGGTTCTTTAGGTGATTCTAAGGTGCACCCAGGCTTACGGACCACTAGTCTAGGACACTCAGGCTCTAATAATTTTTATTGTTATTACTTCTGACTTAAAATTGTTTTTCTTCATTTTATTTCTGATTAATTTTTATCAGAACGTAGTTGTCTCACAATGTTGTGTTAGTTTCTATTGTGCAGCAGAAAAATCGTGAATCAGTCATACGTGTACACATGCCCCTCTTTTTTGGATTTCTTTCCCATTTAGGTCACCAAGAGCACTGAGTAGCGCTCCCTGTGGTGCAGAGTAGCTTCTCATTAGTTATCTGTTTTATACACAGCAGTGCATATACGTCAATGCTGACTTTAAACATTAATGATTATGATGACCAGATATTGAAATATCTCCTGGGTGTAGGTGCAGAGAGCTCCCGTAATCCTGTGAGTGCAAGCTGACTCTTTCCTTAGTTGACTGCACTTGGTGTGGCTCTGGGGGCTCCATCCTGCATGGATCCCAATATGTGGATTCACCATAATTACTTAGCCAGTTGTGACTCCTGGGTGTTCAGTTCATTTCCGCTTATTCCTGCTTTAAATAGTGCTTGGACGCGTACCCTTGCACATGAGTCTTTATGGGACACTTCTGGTCATTTCCTTGGGAAACAGTCCTAGAAAAGGAATGACTGGGTCAGGGGGATGGACCTGGCTAACTGGTCCCCAGAAGTAAGGAGAGATGCAACTACTCTGTTAGGCCCTCTGCCGAGCCCCTCAACAGTGAGACCAAGTGGTTCCATCACCACTGCCCACTCCCCTGTGGAGGAAACTGAGGTTGGCGCGGGGGGGTGTGGGGGGTGTGGGTGGGTAGTGTCATTCACATGAGGTCACATAGCTGGTAAGCGCTTGGAGCCAGGCTCTCCCCCAGTTCTGTAGCTTCCAGTTCTGGAACATTCCACCCATCAACTCAACCATCCATTTATAAGAGAGGGCTCACCTCCATCCTCCTTCTTTTACAGACACGGGACGTTATAATTTTTGGAATGTTTGCCTCTGACGGTTTTCATGGCTGTTTGGCTTCCTCTGGAGGTCATGGCTGTTGGGTCTCTCCTGGGGGAAGGGAGCGTCGCTGCACTGAACAGGCCAGGGAAGAATGGGAGAGCTGTGAGCCCCACTGGCCGATGTGATGGGGGAGTCCGGGAACTCCTCTGGGGCCTCAGCGGTGAGCCCCAGCCATAGCCTTCAGCCCGAGTCATTGCAGGAAATGGACAGACTGGTCAGTCCCTCTAGGAATCTGCTCAAGACCACAGAAACCTCCCACCACGAGAAGGCACTAAGCCTTCACTGCCCCCTTGGCTCAGGCATGAGGTAGGCTCCCTGACCCGACAGCCAGAGCGCGCCTTGACGGGAGCTGTCCAGGGCCTCCGTGTGTGTCCAGTGATGGAAGTAAATCGCCCACTTGCATTATTTTTAAACCGCCTTTTTTTTCTTAGGTTAGCTTCAGGCAGAAGGAAAGGACGTGTTTTCATAGATCTGCTGGATGTCTGGGGACTTGGAATTTCTTTGGGACCTGCGGAGAATTTGGCATTTTACGGTATCCTGTCCCTTCTGGATCCTTAGGCTTATGCGAGTTCTCATTTGCTGTTCTTTATATAACCAGTCAAGCACGTGAAGGGTTAATTGCCTGGAGGCGAATAGTAATACCCCAGATGAAGTCTGTACAGTTGTGCCACCTCTGGACAGGATGGTGAAAGTTTGTCTTTGCATAGCCAGGACAACCGTCGTGCTGAAATGACCAGAAAGGCAGGGAGTGCCTGTGCCCGCAGGATGGGGAAGGACCTGGAGCAGGCTGGGACTCCACAGCTGGGAAGGGAAGCATTTCCAGAAGGAATCTGGTTTTCTTCCAAAGGAACAGGCTGGCTGTGGTCCCTTATGAATCTTAAATGCCTTAACTGAACTGGATATTTTTGACCTAATAGCAAAGAAATCCACGGTTGTCTGGATAAAGAAAACTCTTTGATATCATGAAAAGGGAGGCCTTGGGAGGTGTCCACCCCACCCCCACCCCCCACTCCCAGTTCATTCCCATCCCCTCCTCCCCTACTTGCCCCCAGCCCTCGCCTTCCTCATCCTCCCCCTTCTTGAAAAACCCATCTGTAACCGTTACTCCAGGTGTCACGTTGGGTGATGAAGTGCATTCTCGCCCTTTGCTTTGGCAGGTACAGGCCAGAGAAGGCCTGGCCGCGAAGGTGAGCGGAGGGCCAGCCTCCCTTTGCCCGAGGCCCATGAATCATGGCAGGCTGCCTGGTAACCTGAGCCGGCTCGCCCCTCGCCACAGGCCTCCATGACACTCCTTCCAACTTAATTTCAGCCTAAGGGACGCTTTTAAGAAGATTTTAGAGCGTGAAAACATCTCCTCGAAAGAACTGTAGTTACATTAAAAACTAATTATCAGAGCTTAGGGGTATAGATCCACGGCCATATTTTACGCAGAGAGCAATTTATCTCCCAGACTCTGAAATATCATTACGTAATAGGTTAAGGACATCCACCCAGGGGACACTGGGGAAAAGGTAGCAAAATCGCCAAATGCCTGGAAGTGACGAGCAGTGTGATGATGACAAAATAGCCCTGGCCTCCCGCTACAGCAGTTTCTAATAGAACACGATTTCAAAGTAGCACATCCTCACTGAGCCCCTGCATTTAAGTGTGGTTCATCTAGAGCCCTTAGGCTAAATGTGATATTTATTTTTGAAAGACTTGGGTTTTTTTGTTAGCACAAAGAACCAGACTTTACAGTGAGACAAAGAGGATGAGATGATCCCACCCGGCCATAGGTGGGGTAGAGGGCTGGTCAGGAATAGGACAGAGCCAGGAATCATGTGTGTTATCTCCTTTGAGCCTCACAGCAGACTTAGGAGGGTGACTATTATGGTTGTCCTACAGCTGAGAAGTTTGGGCAGACTGGTTGGGATGTTTTTGGTTTACTGGGAAACCCGAGTCAAATTGGCAGAAACAATAATCTATTATTTCAAGTAATTGAGAATCAGAGTTAAGGGCAGGTTTGAGTCAGAGTTTCAACAGCGATATGGGGCGGGGTGGGGGGGGAATCCAGGGTCTCTCCATGTGTCACTCTGCCTTTCAGAGCGTCCCCTTCTTCCTAAGGTTGAATCCCTTCATGGACCCAAAATGTCTTCCGGCAGCTCCTAGGACTTTGTGCTTCCTCGTTCACACATGGTGGGAGGGTTTTGTCCCAGCATTCCCTGCGAGAGTCCTGGGGTTCCCTCTGATTGGACTAACGTGGGTCACGTGGCCTTGACTGACTCCATGACATGGCCTGAGGGATGGAATGAATTGATTGGCTTTGCTGGGCTTTCCCAGTGGCCCAGTGGTCAAGAACCCGCCTGTAACGCAGGAGACACGAGTTCAATCCTTGGGTGGGAAAAGATACCCCTGCAGAAGGATATGGCCACTCACTCCAGTATTCTTGCTGGGGAAAACCCCACGGACAGAGGAGCCTGGCGAGTTATAGTCCATAGGGTCGCTGATAGGGTCGCTTACACCACAGTGAGCAAGATCACTTTTGCTACCCTGGGAGCTGGCAGTTAGAGGCAGTGTTCTTGTATTCATGAGGACCTCAAAATAGAAGGCTGGGGAAACAGAGACAATCCCTCATGTCCACCAGGGGCCGGGCCATGAAGGAACTGGCCCATGGTTCACGCAGGTGTTAGTGACAGAGCCTGAGTCTGAACCCAGGCAGCCTTAGTTAAGAGCCCCTTCTCTGAGTCGTGGACCCTCTAGCATGCTCTAACTCTTGCAGTCTTGCAATGAATAGCTTATGCACATCTCTTGTGGTTTCTTCGCTAACAGTGTCACTCTGCACCTAAGTGGTGTAAACTTTTGGCAAACAATAATTCTAGAAAACCATAGTATGTATCGCTTTATCACATGAAAGGATAGAAAGAGCATGGGATTAAGAACTGGTTTTTGTCACCCCATTAATCTTGGATAAGTCACCTCGCCTTGCAGTGCCTCTCTTTTCCTCCCTGATAAATGAGGGGTGATGTCTCACTTTATGTACCTCGAGGAGCTGTTCCAGGGTTCAAAGGAGAAAGTACTGATTGAAAGAGCATGAAAAGCACTAAATATTTGTGTGCACATAAATTATTACTATCCATAAGATCATGATCAGTTTTATTCTAAATATGAGAAAACTGACATTTTATAACAGGGTCTCTTTTAATCCTCAGACACATACTCTAACAAAGTTTTTCATTGATATAATCTATCAATATCACCCAAACAGAAAATTAGCCAGTGTTAAGGATGTTTCATGAAACAAGGTAGCAGGATATGCATTCATAAGGAGCTTTTAGTTGCCTCTTATTGAGATGTAATGATTATATATGTAAATGTTATTCTACCTCCAATTAAACTACAGCCTCATTGAAATGGGAGGTGAAAAGATCCTGACCAGCTCCATTTCAAGATACAGTCTACCTATTAGGTAGAAAAAAGCACTTGGAAATAGTAGACATTGAATGGCACTTAGAGATGAGAACTTCATTCTCTCCCAGTCCTGTTGCCTGCCTCCTCTGAGGTGGAATTACAAATGAGGGCAGGCAAGCAATGCCCACACTCACAACAAAATGAATTCCCACAAAGATTGACATTGATTCTCAAGCAGGCCATTTTAAGGGTGGCTGGTGACCTTTTAGGAATAATGCAAGTGCCAGGTGTGTTTACACATCTGTGTTATTTATTGTTTATGTTTTTTAGGTTGCTTGGTGGGGCAGGGGGGATCTAAGTTCCCCGACCAGGGATGGAACCTGTGCGCCCTGCATCGGGAGTGCCGAGTCCTAACCAGTGGACTGCCAGGGGAGTCCCTATTTGTTGTTGTTTTTGGATGAGATGGTCAGAAAGGGGACTCAGGCAGGGAAGGCAGTGGTTTCCTTCCTCCTTGCTTGCTTCCTTTATTTATTCCACAATTATTTGTTGAAAGCCTACCATGTCTCAGGCCTGGGAGACGGCAGTGAATAAAAACAGATGACAGTCCCTGTCCTCTGGGAATTTATAGTCAAATATGTTTCATATCTTTCCTTCAGGAAGATGTTAGTTCAGGCCTCTTTTGGGATCTTTGAGACAAGATGGGGACACCCTGGGTTGAGTTATAACCCCACTCGAAGAGCAGTGATTCATGGCCTGGGTGGGCGAGGCCTCCAGAGGTGTGCCAAGGGCTCTGACCTGTTTTGTCCAGGATGAGGGCACGGTTGAGCCGTCCTCTGTGCTCCAGCCACACCCAGCTTCACGCAGCTCCTCTTGTCCCTAAGCTCTGCACGTGCCTTCCTCTGTCTGGAACTTGGCTCCCTTTCCAGCCCGCCACCTGCCCGCCCAGCTCCTGTGCCTCCTTCCAGTGTCTGGTTCCCTGCCACTTCCTTTGAGAGCTTCCCCTGAGCCCTCAAGTCTGTGTCAGTGTTCCCGCAGCTTGTTCCCAAGTCTCCCTTATCATGGTACTTACACATGGGCCCACTTGGCTATCGGCTGTCCTACTAGACTCCAGCCTCTGGCCCAACCTGGTTGCCACTCTATCCCAGGATCTAGTACCTGGCCTGACAGGGGCGGGGGTCTTGATAAGTATTTGTTGATCAGTAAAGAACCCGCTTGCCAATGCAGGAGATATAAGAGACTCGGATTCTATCCATGGGTCAGGAAGATCCCCTGGAGAAGGCAGTGGCAACCCACTCCAGTATTCTTGCCTGGAGAATTCCGTGGACAGAGGAACCTGGCAGGCTACAGTTCATAAGGTCACAAGAGTCAGATACAACTGAAGCGACTTAGCACACACACACGCAAGCAGGTGCTTACCTTCTTCGTCATAAGGCCCAGGATGCTTTCTAATCTCCAGGTTTATTTGACTGTTTCGTGGCACTTAACGCTGGTAACCACCTCTGTTTGAAGCTCATTTCTTCCTGGTTTCAGATAACCATTGTTATCTGCTGGTTTTCTTCCTGGCTCTTGGGTGGTTCATCTCCTAGCCTCCTTTCTGAGGGTCCACTGACCTTGGGCACTTGTTGGTGGCCCTTTTCTCTCTCTGCCAACTCTAACTTCATTGGTCCTTGCGGTTCAGGAAAGCTGATAGCACCCCAGGTTCCCAGAGTAGGGCCCATGACCTGGGTTAAGTCAATCAGTACATTCCATACCCCTGGCCAGGGAGACAGATTCATAAGTGGGCCTCTATCTGAGCCAGTCTGCAGGGAAGAAAGCTCAGGACTTGTACCAGGGCAGAGAGGTGCTTATTTTTGAGGAGAGTGTAGCTCTGGGAGTCAGCCTTGGGATGAAGACAATGCTGGCAAAAGCTGAGCAAAGAACTGGAAGGAAAATGGGCTCCTGCAGACCTGGCTGCATCCTTGGCCCAGGCCAGAGATTCCCTCTGGGCTTTCCAGTTTCATGAACTGATTTTATTGTTTGAGTTGACCATTCCATCACTGGTACCCGAAAGCACCCTCAGCAATGCTCGCTTCTCTTCCATCCCATGGAGGCTGGTGCTCTGCAGGGTGTTATCATTTCTTTTCTTCTAACTTCCACAGCTCCCCTGGGCCCTTTGGTTCTCCTTTATGACTCAAATTATAGTAAGATTACAGCTAAACTATGGCTTCAACTCACATCCATCTCTTGAGCTCACCACCTGCAAACCCAGGTGCCTTCTGCACATGGCCACGTGGCTGTCCAGGTGGCACCCCTACCCTGACAGGTCCCCAGGTGACGAGGACTCTCCTTCACCTGCAGCTCCTTCTCCTCTCGTCTTCTCGTGCTGAGTGGCATTGCCACCCTCCTGGTTGCTCGAGCTGGAACTTGGTGAGTCATTGTCCCCACCTCTCCCCTTCTCACCCTGCCCCTGATATCATTTGCCAAGTTTGGCCGCTCTCTTTCTCCCACCTCCCGTTGTCTCTCAAGAGTGTCCATATCTGCCCCCTTTTACCACTGGCTTAAGTTGGAGTTCCACAATCACTGAACCTGCTCAGTAGCCCTATTGTCCAGGCTATAGTCACCCCATCCAAGAGCCAGAGGGGGCCCTTCCAAAGTAAGGCATCATGTCCCTCTCTTGCTTAAAGTCCAAACCTACCAGAGAATCCACAGGGCCACAGAGAATCTTGATGTGGCTGAGACTGAGCTTCAGGGTCTCTTCCTGCTTGTTCCTCCCACATCCCAGCTTGAGCCGCCAGACGTGTTACCATAAGCAAGCCCTGCTCTCCATGATCTCAGCACCCAGGCCTTTGACTGGAGTGCCCTTCCCACCTCCTTCTTTGGTAACCTCGTTTGATATTCAGGTCTCAGTTTCCCTTAAGAGAGGTCTCTTCCATCCCTGGAGAAGGGAAAGGCTACCCACTCCAGGATCCTGGCCTGGAGAATTTCATGGGCTGTATGGTTCATGGGATCGCAAAGAGTTGGACACGACTGAGTGACTTTCACTTGCCAGGTCCCTGCTCCAGGTTCGGGTTTGGTGCTTTTCCCAAGGGCCCTCTGTCATGCTAAGAGTCCCCTCCACCCACAGTGACACTCAGTGCGTGCTGGCTCACGTTGGCTCACACTGGCTTGTGAGACCCAGCACCAGGCATCCCCCCAGCTCCAAGTCGAGCACTCTCACACTGACAGCTTGAGATCGGCACAGTGCAGGTATTTATTGTAAGGGCTACCCATTAGGGCCTTTTTGTTTGTGTGTTTGTTCCCAGAGGACCAGTTCCCCAGCACATCTCTGGGCATGCTGCCTGCTCACCCACCCTGTTCCCTCTCCAACCCGTGAGAGCCTTGGCACAGCCCCCAAGGCCCACCTGCCCTCCACCCCGTCTATGCCCAGGGCTCACCCACAACACGAGGTGGGTGTCCAGCGTGCTGTGGGTACCATGCTCTCCTCCCTGCATGCCACTTGACCACACAAAAGCTAAATTCAATGCTTTTCCTCCTCCAGATTCTGAAGACCTGGAAGGGATGTGACAAAATGTAATATTCTAGACCCCTTCCTCATTTTCTTGGTTGGTTTGCTCCATCCCAGTTGCCCTTCAGTTCAGTTCAGTCGCTCAGTCGTGTCTGACTCTTTGCAACCCCATGAATCGCAGCACGCCAGGCCTCCCTGTCCATCACCAACTCCCGGAGTTCACTCAGACTCACGTCTATTGAGTCAGTGATGCCATCCAGCCATCTCATCCTCTGTTGTCCCCTTCTCCTCCTGCCTCCAATCCCTCCCAGCATCAGGGTCTTTTCCAATGAGTCAACTCTTTGCATGAGGTGGCCAAAGTACTGGAGTTTCAGCATGGTTCAATTTTCCAAAGGAGACACAGTTCCAAAGAAATGTGTCCTTTTGTTTCCAAAGGAGAAAATTGAGAGTGAAGATTTTTCCATCCCTCAGGGGTGAGTGGTTTGAGCAGAAACAAATGGAGTTAACACAAAGGGCATTAATTAAACAGACCATCCAAGGCCAATGCTTTCTCAAAAGGCAACATAATTGAGTGGGTGAAAAATAATCTTGGAAAATTGTTCTGTTTCTGGTTTTGGTTATGTTCCATCCCTGACTTGTTGAGGGACCAGGGTGAGTGCTTCATACATTCTTGATTCCTGGGAATAGCTTCCATCCTAGGCAAATTGACAGATAATTGGTAAAAATAAAAGAATAAATTCAGTTTATTTGCCTCAATAACTTAAAATTTTTTTTAAACTTAAAGTCTTGGTTTAAAGACTATAATTGACATGGAGTTGCTTATTTATGGGGCACATACTCTGTGGTAGACAGGGCAGTGGATACAATTCAATAAGACATAGTCCTTTCTTGGAGGAACCTGTGGTCCAGTCCAATGGGCGGCATACATGAGCATCTGTTATTTAAGAGATTAGCAAGAGCTTCTAAAGGAGTCATAGGTAAATGAAGTCCAGGGAGGCTGTGGACTTCATTTATTTATAATATTTGTTTGTTTGTTTGGCTAAGCTGTGTCTTAGTTGCAGCATGTGGGGCCTAGTTCCCTGACCAGGGATCGAACCTGGGCCCCCGCATTGGCAACACAGAATCTTAGCCACTGGACCACCCAGTGGCAGACTGTGGACTTGAATCCACTGAGCACATAATTGTTGAATGTCCCCGTGTGCCAGCCTCAGAGTGGGCTCCAGGGGTAAGGTATTGAGAGAAGGGGCTGCTGCTGCTGCTAAGTCACTTCAGTCGTGTCCGACTCTGTGCAACCCCATAGACAGCAGCCCACCAGGCTTCCCCATCCCTGGGATTCTCCAGGCAAGAACACTGGAGTGGGTTGCCATTTCCTTCTCCAGTGCATGAAAATGAAAAGTGAAAGGGAAGTCGCTCAGTCGTGTCCGACTCTTAGCGACCCCATGGACTGCAGCCCACCAGGCTCCTCCGCCCATGGGATTTTCCAGGCAAGAGTACTGGAGTTGGGTGCCATTGCCTTCTCCAAAGAGAAGGGGCAGGTATATAAATAATCACAAGATGGGCCAGTATTTGCTGTAATAGAGGTTTACATCCAATGTTCTGAAGAAGTAGCTCCACTAAGATTTCTGGGAATCAAGGGAGGCTGCTCATAGGAGGTGACCATCAATCTGTGATAATAGCTGCCAAGGAGAGATGCTACCATGAGACAACCAAAGAGAAGAGAAGGGAGGGAGACAAGTGTATTCCCAGCGAGTGAACCAGCAGGATCCGAGGTGTGGAGGGAAGACCTCGTGTGTGGTGTGGGGACGGTGGCCAGGTTGGGTGACAGTGGCTGGGTGTCTGGAAAGAAGAGGTCCGATGGGTCCCCTTCCACGAGATGCTCGGGAGGCGAGACTGTGAACCTTCCACATTTCTGCATCATGGTCCCTATGATTATCTTCCAAAGCCAGAGAAAAGATCTCCAGGGACAACTTGTGAGTCTGGGTTCCACTGCCCTTGGCTGATGAAGCTAACTTAACACCCTTGGGCTTCTGGACAGCCCACTTGGGATTTGTCTGGCTGTGTGGACCTTCCGGGGATTTAAACATCTGTCAGCTAAACCAGAGACTCAGATACAAAGTTGAGAACTGGGCACATTAGGTAGATTTGTGATGCTTGCTGGAGGATTCTGGGCACTTCAAAGGATGAATGGATTTTGCCAAGATATAAATACAGCTTTTTCATTGGTGATAGATATGCTTGCAATCCCCCATCAGCACATGATGGCCTCGTTATTGTGCCGAATTGTTTTCAGAGAAACTAGCTTTTAAAGGGAGATTTGCTGGACTCAAGGCAAGGTCGTGGGAAATTCAAGAGCAATTAGACCCTGGGGAGGGACAGGCTTCAGGGCGAGAAGTGCTGGCTCAGGACAGAAACAAAAATAAAAAGAAACCAACAAACAATAAGTGCAGGTGGTCCCATGTGAAGGAAGGCAGGCACCAAGGGAACAGTGAGAGTATTTATTTAGTACCTGCTGTATACCAGCACTGTGCAAGACCCCTGGCATGTGTTATCTAGTAGAGTAATTGGTGACAAAATTCCCTACACAAAAAACCACTTTGCCACTCTCTGTTCAGAAACATTTCTTAACTAAGAAATGAAAGAAATGCTGGAAAACAGTGTACTTTACAAATTTGGTTTGCTCAGCCAATTTCTCTTTCTTAAAGTGTGTGTATTCATTTGCTCAGTTATGTCTGACTCTGTGACCCCATGGACTGCAGCATGCCAGGCTTCCCTGTCCTGCACTATTTCCCAGAGCTTGCTCAAACTCATGTCCATTGAGTTGGTGATGCCATCCAACCATCTCATCCTCTGTCGTCCCCTTCTCCTCCTGCCTTCAGTCTTTCCCAATACCAGGGTCTTTACCAATAAGTCAGCTCTTCACATCAGGTGGCCAAAGTATTGGAGCTTCGGCTCCAGCACCAGTCCTACCAGTGAATATTCAAGGTGGATTTCGTTTAGGATGGACTGATTTTTGGCCTCCTTGCAGTCCAATGGACTCTCAAGAGTCTTCTCCAGCACCATAGTAGGGGGTGGCAAACTTTTTATGTAAAGGGCAGATAGTAAATATTCGAGGTCTTGCTGAACAGTTTCTGTTGCGACTGCTCAACTCTGCATTGAAGGGTGAGAGCAGCCAGAGGTCACATAACTGAGTGGGCCTGGGGGAGTGTTTTCATAAAATGTCATATTTGGACTGTGAAGTTTGCATTTCAAAAAATGTTCAAACATCGTGAAAAACTCTTCTTTTGATTTTAAAAAGCTTTTAAAAATGTAAAACTGAAAACCATTCTGAGCTAGCACCACCTATAAAAATAGTGACAGGCTACATTTAGATTTTGGCTGGTTTGCTGAACCTTGTCATAAAGAAAAGCTAAATTTTTTCCGGGTAGAAATCAACTGTGAGTAATAATAAGCCTTGAAAGGAAAAAGTGAGCTTTTAAATAGATGTTTTTAACTCTGGTCCATATAGTCAAAGCTCTGGGTTTTCCAGTAGTCATGTACAGATATGAGAGTTGGACTATAAAGAAGGCTGAGCACTGAATAATTGATGCTTTTGAATTGTGATGTTGGAAAAGACTTTTGAGAATCCCTTGGACTGCAAGGAGATCAAACCAGTGAATCCTAAAGGAAATCAATCCTGAATGTTCATTGGAAGGACTGATGCTGGAGTTGAAGCTCCAATACTTTGGTCACCCGATGTGAAGAGTCGACTCACTGAAAAAGACTCTGATGCTGGGAAAGATTGAAGGCAGGAGGAGAAGGGGATGACAGAGGATGAGATGGTCAGATGGCATCACTGACTCAATGGACTTCAGTTTGAGCAAACTCCGGAAGATAGCGAAGGACAGGGAAGCCTGGCGTGCTGCAGTCCATGGGGTCACAAAGAGTCGGACACAACTGAGTGACTGAACAACAACAACAACAACAAAAACATCTCCTCGTGACTCTTGGGAAATGGACCATCCTCTATGAAGTCAAATATTTATGTACAATCTCCATATTGACCGAATTGTTTTCAGATTATTAGCTGGATCAGAGGGCAGGTTAAATAACTTGTTTTTCAAGTCCTAATTCAGGCATATGTGCAAATGGCTCTTTGAATATGTTTAGGATTTTGATGAGACAGGAAGTTGAGCTTGAATCTGTCAGCCAGCTGCCAAGATGCACATTGTAGTCATTACATGGATTCCAGAAGGCATTAGTTAACGGTGGGAGACGTGTGTGAGCTGGTGATAAAAATTTAAATCTCCACGTGTACTTCTTGGGCTGTTTGTATTTAAGTTTACCTTTCTGTGCAGATGCCAGGGTATCTCACCTGCCAAACACAGGGGCAGAACCACTCCGGATTCATTTCTGTCTCTACTCTTTCTTTTCTGTTTAGGGACCATCTGTCATTTCAATACCTTGAACACCAGCAGATTTGAAGAGAAGACAGATTTTGCTGGGCTCGAAACCATTATTAAAAGGAAAGAAAATTTAGCCAAGAGAAGGATGGAGTAAGTGGGGATACAGGGAGGCAGAAAAGGGGGTAACCAGTAAACAGCTGGAGTTTCTGCTTCTTTGAAGGAAATTTCAAGATTAAAAGCATTTTTATCTTCCTGGAAAATCTAATGGGCCTGCCTGATATGTGAAAAGCCAGCTCTCGGATCACTTAGCATACCAAATGTTCTAGTTTCCTACCAGCCATCCAATCTTTGTGACGAACAGAGCTTTTTCTTAAACAAACATTTAAAGGCTAATTGGATCATTGGTGTGGTGTCACAGTAATTAACACACAGCTTGGAGTAGTTACATAAAAGTCAGTCTGAGCAGCACCAAGTGCCGCTGGGGAGTCAGCGAGCCCGTGGGGTCTAGCCAACCAGACTCTCGCACAATTGTTCTTGGGGACAAGGTAGAAATAGCAGGAATATCTCCAGGATACATGGAATGTTACATAGAGACTAGAAAAAAAAAAAAAAAAAATCTCAACAATGGCTGACCAGTGATTAGGGCTTTATTTCTATGCTTGGCTAAGAATAGATTAAAATGACCCCAAAAGAGAGAGTGCAGCCTTCTCATTGATTTTTATGTCCGGTTCATTGGTGGAGGCTGGAATGCAGAAGCCAAACGTGAGCTAGTTTCTGCCTAACAAAGGAATTGGCTGTAAGGCTATGGGGATGTTTTGTCGGAATCTGAGATCAGTACAGCTCCACCCCTGGAAAGGAGCAGCCTGAGACTAGGAGAACTTGCATACTCTCGCCACACCTGTCTCTGTTCCCTGTAGCCCCTGCCTCATTCCCTGCCCCATTGCCCCCACTTAGAAGTTTTCTTCATTGCTGTTCTCTCTTGTTGTTCATTTGCTCAGTTGTGTCTGACTCTTTGAGATCTCATGGACTGTACCGTGCCAGGCTTCTCTGTCCTTCACTATCTCCCGGAGTTTGCTCAAACTCATGTCCATTGAGTTGATGATACCATCCAACCATTTCATCTTCTGTCATCTCCTTTTCCTTCTGCCATCAGTCTTTCCCAGCATCAGGGTCTTTTCCAATGAGTCGGCGCTTTGCATATGGTGGCCAAAGTATTGGAGCTTCAACTTCAGCATCAGTCCTTCCAATGAATATTCAAGGTTAATTTCCTTTAGGATTCACTGGTTTGATCTCCTTGCTGTCCAAGGCTGTTCTGTCTAACAACCACCTTTCTGGTTGGGGAGAAACACTTCGAGTTGGAGTGTTTGCTAGTGGTGTAAATATTCCCATGGTGGGGCTTCCGCTGTAGCTCAGTGGTCAAGAATCTGCCTGAAATGCAGGAGATGCAGGTTTGATCCCTGGGTTGGGAAGATTCCCTGGGTAGGTAAATGGCAACCCACTCCAGTATTCTTGCCTGGAGAATCCCATGGACAGAGGAGCCTAGTGGGCTGCAGTCCTTTGGGTCACAAAGAGTTGGACATGACTGAGCGATTAAGCACACACGCGTATTCTGGTTTGAAGCTGCCGATGTGAAGGTGGAGTGGGCAGAGATGCCTGGGAGCATACCTTTGTGCAGCGTTTCCATCCTGCAGATGCAGGGATGTCAGCAATCTCAAGACCATACTTGAAATAAGATGAAAAATCATCGCAGTAGTGTAAAATAATAGGAAATCATGAGGAAGTGATGAGTGTTGCGTATTCACTACCTTTGTTATTAATGCAATTTATTTACTTGTAAGTTTACATAATTTAATTTTTAATAATGGTTGTGTTAACAATCTTGGCTCAAAAAATGCCCTATGATTTTAATGATCAGCCCGTGGGGATTATTAATGGTACAGATGAGCACACATTGGTTTTTCTTCCTTCTCAGTTCAGTTGCTCAGTCCTGTCTGACTCTTTGCAACCGCATGGACTGCAGTACGCCAGGCCTCCCTGTCCATCACCAACTCCCGGAGTTTACTCAAACTCATGTCCATTGTCGGTGATGCCATCCAACCAGCTCATCCTCTGTTGTGACATAAAGCACTACTGGCCACCACATGGCTCCCATCCCTAACAACCTCAGGCCCAATTTCACATTCCAGGGAGAGAGGATCTGATTGGTTGAGCCTCTGCCAGGTATTCTTACTCAGCCAATCGGTTCTGGTTGGGGGTGGGACAGAGGCTCTTCTTCCTAAGATGGGGCAAGGATGCTGAGTGTGCTGCAAGAATTTCTAGCAGCTTCCATGTCTGTGGGAAATATTCAGAAGGTAGCATTCGGGATTTCTTATGTACCACAGACTTTACAAATATTTTTTCACTCTCTCTTCAGAATTCTGTGATCTGGACACTATTGTTCCCATTTTAAGAATGAGGAAACAGAGGCCCAGAGAGGCTTTTGTGACTTGCTTAAGGTCACACAGATAGATTACAGAGCTGAAATTCACTTTCAAGCCTATCCTTACTCCAAAGTCTTCTTTCCACCAGCCAGGTGCCTCTCATGTGGAAATATCCTGCAAAATGGGACACTTGACCCACAGACTGAAGTTCCTGACCCTGTGAAGGAACTGCCACAATTGGAGTAGAGAAAAAGAGGGTGAAAGAAGAGTGGTTGAATAAGACAAACAAGAGCAAAAGCATGTGTTCTTTTTGCCCCCAAACCCAGTATCTTTGTGGCTGCCTCTCTTTTTGCTTCGCGTCTCTGAGGGGCAGGAGGCACATACTGGCTTCATTGTAATTTAGGGTTTTGCTGCAGATCACATTGAGTTGAACACGGAAGTGGATGTTCATTTTTACCTTTTCCATTGTTGGCCTTTCCCAGTCACTTTTGTGTGTTCCTGCCCCCAGGTATTGGGCACAGTCAATTCTTCCTGCAATGAGCATTCATGGTCAGCTAAGCAGAACTAATGCAACAAACCGTTTTTACTTTGAAGGTTATATTACACATTTCCAAGCTCCTGTGGAAAGGGCCCTTTATGAATAAGATATTCTTGACTATCTCTAGGAATTTAATTTTCCCTTTTCTGAATTTTCAAGCCTGTCTATTGAATTCTTTAATGGGATTCCCCAAGAAGGGGAGACAACCGGATATAGCCAAATTGTTAGCATTTTAAAAATCTTTTCTTCCTTGGGGGCAGAAGTCAAGAGTACATGTCCCTGCTTGTTTTAGAGTGGCACTTATCTCTTCTTTTGCTGGTTCCTTTGATATATGTGTATCATTACTATCAATCGCATTGATTAAAAAAAAAAGATGCCTATTTATTCAAAATAAAGGCAAGGAGGATGCTGAGACTTCTGAGTTCTGAACATTTTGAAACTGTATTCAATTATTGCAGGTAATTTCCCAGATGGGAGAAGCAGCAAGAAATATTCTTTTAAAAAAAGATTCTTAAAGACATTTTTAGAATAGTAAAGTGACTGCTTATACTGAATGCATGATACCAATTAACACTTTAAATGGCCAAAAATGGTCAGAAAATTCATTTAGCAGCTTTGGGAAAATTCTAATGACTCCAAAATGATGATATAAATCAGCTAATTTAGAGCACTTAAATGTGCTTTAACGTAGTATATGTCTTATGTGTGTGTGTGATCAGTCACTCTGTGGTGTCCAGCTCTTTTGAACCCCAGTGGACTGTAGCCCACTAGGCTCCTCTGTCCATGGGGTTTCCCAGGCAAGAATACCGGAGTGAGCTGCCATTTGCTCCTCCAGGGGATCTTCCTGACCCAGGGATTGAACCAGCGGCTCCTGAACTGCAGGCAGATAAGCCTGGCTTTAACATAGTACACACATAGTATATTCCAGCTGCTCAGCTTTTATGATATGTTAACAGTATGATTTTGTTCTATTTTCTTTCTTTTTTATTCTCAGTATAGTTAAAGTTAGCATCAGAACTTCAACTGATGTGCTTCAGTGGTTTATATTACATGAAAAACAACAACAACAAAATTAGGAAAGAAGTAATACCTGATTTTTTAAAAAAAATAGATGCCTTTAGTTCTTGATTTCTGAATCCTAACATCAGATTTTGCTTATATGTTTCTTTTCAAATGAAAAGATTTTTTTAACTTATTTTTCAATTTACATTTCTTTTGCTAACAGTGAATCTTATGTGTATAAGATTGTGTTTTTCATTTTGCTTTGGCCACTAGGAAGCTCTGTGCCAAGATAGCTTCCAGCAATTTGAAGGGTTGTGGGAACCCAGTTCCCCTCTAGGTCACACCCACTTAACCTTTTCTCTTTTAATTGGTAAAATTTTGTTTGTGGATTCCTATAAGCTATATGGGGCTTCCCAGGTGGGACTGGTGGTAAAGAATCCACCTGCCAAGCAAGAGACGCAGGAGACAAGGGTTTGATCCCTGGGTTGGGAAGATCCCTTAGAGGAGGAAATGGCACCCCACTCCAGTATTCTTGCCTGGAGAAATCCTACTTACAGAGGGGTCTGGTGGGATACAGTCCATGGGGTTGCAAGAGTTGGATACAGTTGAGCACACATGCCTGAGATAAGTCATATACCTCCTTCCTCCACTTCTAAAAAAATGAAATGAATTATTGAGTTGGCTAAAAAGTTCATTTGGGTTTCTGTAAGAGGTTAAGGAAAAACCTGAATGAACTTTTTGGCCAGTCCAATATATAACGTGGGACTTCCTTGAGGGCTCTGCCTGTCAATGCAGGAGACCCAAGAGATGTGGGTTCTATCCCTGGATCAGGAAGATCTGGAGAAGGAAATGACTACCCTCTCCTGTATCCTTGCCTGGAAAATGCTATGGACACAGCAGCCTGGTAGGCTGTGGTCTGTGGGGTTGCAAAAGGTTCAGACGGACACGACTTAGAAACTAAACAGCAATCGCAAAATATCTGACATATAAATAAAAAACATTGTTTATTGAGAAAATGGTGACGCCCCTGAGAAGGCTTCTCCCTTTTGTCCACTGGGGTCTCCCATGGGAGCATCTCTGCATCCTTTACATCTCACCCCAGGCTTTCGCCCAGAGTTGGGACCACTTCTTTTTTTTATTATAATTTTTTTTGGGGGGGACCACGTCTGAAAGCGCTCTTAAAGTGAATGGGAGGGAGCCTTTCTGCTATTTGTGAGTGACATCTTTTCATCAGGGCTCTGGAGCATGGCCCTGGCATGTGGGACAGGGGCCTTTCTGTTGGTGGGTTAGGATTCTGTCCCCAGTCTAGAGATCATAGCCTGCAAATCCTCTTGTGGTGAAATATGCTGTTTCCATCTTTATATACATTGTTGATGTTGTTCAGTTGCTCACTCATGTCCGACTCTTTGTGAGCCCACAGACTGCAGCACACCAGGCTTCCCTGTCCTTCACCATCTCCCGGAGCTTGCTAAAATTCATGTCTATTGAGTCATTGATGCCATCCAACTATCTCATCCTCTGTTGCCCCCTTCTCCTCCTGCCCTCAATCTTTCCTAGCATCAGGGTGTTTTCCAATGAGTCAGCTCTTTGCATCAGATGGCATATGCAAGCACAAATGTTAAAAGTGTCGTCTCTCTGACTTCCCTTCTTCCCCACCAGTTTTCCTATGGGGGTGGTTCCCCACCAGAGTCCCTGGAGAATATATTCACTTTGAGGGAATATGCCCAGAAGCATCTACCTTCAACCAGGTCAGCACAGCGCCCTTGCCTCAGGGAAGAATGAGAAGTCTCCTTTGAAAACACCTGTTTTCCCTAGAGGATTCACATTAAAAATGGTGGAAAACTACAGCTGCCTCTGGAGGAAAAAGGAAAGTGGAATTTTCTCTCTTAAAAATCTGTTTAGTTAATAAGACACCTAAATAAGCAAGCACATACAAGGCAAGATCATTTTTTCGCTCTGACTAAAATACAAAATCTCTTTTTTTGAACACACCAATTGATCGTGGCTTTTTTCCTTCCTGAGAATGCTTCAGATATATAATCCTGTCCATCGACTGTTCATTTCTGGGGAAAAAAAAGAGTCTGTTGGTGGGTTTCTTCTCAAAAGGTGTGCTTAGGACAGCAGAAATTTCTGACAAGTCAAGTACAGGTGATTAGAGATTGCAGTGTAAATCAGTTAACATCTATAATTTCCCTTGTTCTCTAATGCTATTAGTTATTTAAAGGGTAAAAAAAGAGGATGTTTTACTTAATTTTTTTGAATCTTACTAGGTACCCGTAGCTTAACTTAATGATTTGTATAAGTGATAGTAATTGCTGGGACTACAGTTGAGTATTATTAGCTATAAAATGAACATGGTTATATGTCCAACAGAACTAGCAAGGGACAGAAATGCAGTTGTATCCAAGAGAAAATAATTACAGCAATAATCAGTGTAATTCATGATAATGGCTGAATTGAATTTCACACCATAGCTCCAAGCACTTACATTTAATGAATGTAGTTTGTGCTTGTTTACTAAAAAGGTTTTTAGCAGAAAATCGATAATGTAACTTCAGTGTTTCTAATTGCAAATGCAATTATTTTTTTTAAGGTAGTGGTTCAATAAGGATTTTGTAGAGAAAATTGAGGTATGTGAGTGCTGCAAATGCTGGCGCTTTAATTAGCCTACCTGTACATTAGTGCCATGTGCCTTAATATCTATTTATTACAACATATTGATTAAAATGGATTTGTATTCAGTTTTAAGGCTAGCTAATGTAATGGACATTGAAACTTTTCTGGAAGCATTGGTTGGGATTACAACATGTCACTGGGTAATGAGGCTTTCCTTTGAGAAGTGATTTCAAAAATCATCCTGTGAACCCGATGGTGGGGCAAGGAGGGGAGGGCCAGGACACGTGCCCAGCCAGTTTCCAAAGATCGAGTGCCAGGGACACGTGTGGCTTTCAGTAAAACAGGAGGTGTGTGGATTTTTAGTACTGTTACAGGTTCTTACTTACTTGGGTTAACTTCTGTCGGAACTTTCCCAAGTCCAAGACATGCCTAAAATGGTTATGTTGGGGTGGATGATCTTCAGAGCTTATCCTTTTGACAGATCTCTGGGTCTGGCGATCCACAGCTAGCCTAGACAGAGCTCTTCATTCTGAAGAAGCTGGAAAGTGCATTGTCTCAGGTCCCAGGCCCACATTCATGACTCACCTTCATGTGGATTGATAGATCATTGTCCTTCACCTGCCTGGATCCCTTTCTCAGAACCAACTCTGAGCATCCTCCTCTTGCACAGTTGTCATGGTTACCATCACATCGCCGCCACCACCACCATCATCACCATCCTCTTTCTTGATGTCTTATCTCTGCAGCATGTACATTTGATGTGTGATACGGTCTTGCTAAACATTATTGGAAGTTTATTCCACAGTATGGAAAAATCCTGGAGAAGGAGATGGCAGTCCACTCCAGTATTCTTACCTGGAGAATCTCATGACAGAGGAGCCTGGTGGGCTGCAGTCCATGGGGTCACAAGAATTGGACATGACTTAGCGACTAAACCACCACCACCATTGAAAGATCCAGCTCTTCGCAAGCTTAAATCCCTCAAATGCCTAAATTCTAAATATATTCACAAGACTGGGATTTCTAACTTTGCTTTGAAGATATATCCTGGTGTTGTATTTCAAAACCAAATTAATTTTAAAGTTGAATATTTTGAGTGGGGGAAGGAGCCAGATTGTGCATTACAACTTTATAACCAACATGGGTGTACCAATGAAATCCAAAAATCCAGACACACACCATGTTGCTAAGAGTCTAAGTGGGAAGCAAACATATCAATAAACCTAGGGGATCTTCTATAAGGCTTTTTATTAGAAATGAGCCCCTGGCAGGAGGCCTCTTGAGTTTCTGGACTCCCAGGACAAGGCCTGGGATGCTGCTTTGTGGAGAATTGCCCTCTGTCCTCCAAGGACCAGCTAGTCTCCAGCCATCTCCAGGAGACCTTTCCTAAGAACCAGAGACCATGGATCACTCCGTCCTCTGGCTTCCTATGGGGTATCAAAAGGAGGGCATCTAATAGTGCTTCTGTGTACCCTGAACTCTGGTGGTGGCATCCGTGGGCCAACTACTTTTACAACAGCCCTTGGCGACAGGCAGTCTTGTTACTCCCATTTTCCAGATGAGGACACTGAGGCTCAGTGAGGTTAAGTCAATGGCTCAGCATCAGATTGCTAGAAAGTCAGTACACGTGCTTCCTGGAAACACTGGTTCCCTGGCTGCCCGGTGTCTGTCCTGTGTGTTTCATGTCGACTCTACCTACTGTTATGAGGTCGTGTCATTCAGAGTTGTATTTTTTTTATATCTGGGCTAAAAATTAGATTTCATTTTATTTCCGTCATTCTCCACTCCCTTCTCCTGCCACCTCCTTCCATGCCTGGTACCTGCAGATCAGTCAGTGTTAGGGAAGTGAACAACACCAAGACCTCGGTGAGTCGGACTTGATTGTGTCCTTCTTTACACAGGTAGCCTGGTTGCCTTCCGCATCAGGTGTGAACCTCTGCCCCACCTCCCTGCAGTCCAGAGGCTGAGCATGTGACCTGCTTCCGAGTGTTGAGACCCAGTTGGCACCTGCACAGCAGCACCTGGTGAGTGACTTTTATCTACATGGGTGTGTCCCACAGAGCCAGTGAGATGGAGAACCAGGTGCAAAGCAAGCATTTTGTCAGGGCAGGACGATGGCATGGGGAGAAGGTCAGCTGTGGGACCTCTGGGGAGCCCCTTCCTTTCCTGAACCTCCATTTGCACATCTGCGAACTGGAGCTAAAGACTCCTGCTCTGACTCCTTCCTGGACTTGTTGACAAGACTCAGCTGGGGTGTGTTATTCTCCGTGCATTTTGGAAACTTTGAAGTGCTTGACAGCCATCTAATTAAGGAGGAGGATAAACACAAATCCACCAGATGAATGGGCTTCCTGATGGGGAGGGGGTGCAGTCCCGTCCATGGGGAAATGGGCCCAGATGTCTCCTCTTTTGCCACCCCTAATGAGAAACAGCCCCATCCTTTGACAGAGCTAGAGTCATCAATCTATGGATTAAAACATAACGCCCAGCCAAACTTTCTTTATCCTTTCAGGGACATGGTGTATTTTCAATATGGCTCCACAGAGCCAGCCAGCAGCCCCTGCTTGACGGAATGATCTCTGCCGGGCTGGAAAAGACAGACACCCTAACTGTTTGACCAACAAATGTATAGAAAATAGTGGCCGGTAAGTAGCAATTACGTAATAATCTTATCCAAAGAAAATGTGGGCTCAAATTAAGATGATTTCACCAGGAAAACATTAAGGTATACAAAGAGTTCTTAATAAATAGAAATAAATAGTGCAGGGTTTGCGCCGTGGTTATTTTCGATGGTTATCTGCTCTCACGGTAGCTGCTCTGGCTACATTTTCTAGGGGGCTCAGAGCAGCATTTTGCTCTACAAAAACAACTAGCTGCTTTCCAGCCAATGATTACTTGTAATTATGCTTTCCCCTGCTATTATTCTAATAGACCTGTCATGTTGCTTGAAGGACTCTGCCGTTTGGAATATACGACGGCTTTTATGGATGGACTGCTGGAACACTTAATATAGCTCTATTTTTGAATTATCAAGTTCTATCCTTTTGAAGTCTGTGTTAGTGGAACTCCTATTTATGAGATGTGCTGTGCTTAAAGGTTTGCTATTGATGAAGAGGTCCAACAGAGCCTTTATCGTAAGTACGGCAGCATTCTCCCTGAGAGATAAATAGCCGTGCTAAAAGGTATGTTGTGTACCTAGGCTGCAAATTACTAGCCAAGTACCTCATAACAGTGTACTTCAAAAATATCTTTATGCCTCTTGTTTGTTCTCTTTTCCATAGAGATGAATGACATTTCTTGAAACCTAGAGGGGCAGAAGCATGCTGCTCGTCATTGGTCAGCGACATGACTTGGGTTTGAGGAACGTGTTTGTTCTGGCATGGGGTGTCTGGGTATATGCCTTTGCATGGCTCACATCCTCTGTGTTTTGATGTTTCAAGAACTAGCTTTTCTTTTTGTGCCATGCTCAGTTGTGTCTGACTCTTTGAGACCCTGTGGATTGTAGCCCGCCAGGCTCCTCTGTCCATGGGATTGTCCAGGCAAGAGTACTGGAGTGGGTTGCCATGCCCTCCTCCAGGGGATCTTCCCGCCCCCTCAGGAATCAAACTTGCCTCTCTTGCATCTCCTGCACTGGCAGACACATTCTTTCTTTAAGTTGCTCCAAGCAGTTTTTGGAGGGGTACAAGGGTTTATTAACAGGGCTGCCTGTTCTGGGGACTTCGGAAAACACTACCGGAGACGGAGCAAGTGCCTCAGCCAGGATCGTCAGGTAGTGATAAGCACAAAGAGTGGGCAGTAGGGTTCAGCTTCCAGCAGGCTGGGCAGGTAGGGATCTTAGAAGAGGGTGGCCTGATGGAGAAGTTGTCACAGTAGCACTTCCCAAAGGTCTGATGATGTGGGCAATTTGATGACCACCAGCTGGGGTGAGAGTTTCCTTGAGCAGTTCAACCAGGTTGTTCTTTTGTGAACCCAACATTGTAGGCATTTGAGGCAAATGTAACCAGAGAGTGCAGGCGCTTTCTTTGCCCTTGGGTTACCACCACACTGAAAGACATCGTGCAATTCACACACACAGGAATTTGTGGGGATGGGTGATCTGGCTGCCTCAGGGTGTCAGAAATGGACTCGGGATGCTCCAAGTTTGTAGCAAGCATCCCAAAGGCAGGCAACGCTCCCTTGGCAGCTGACATCAAACACACAGAAGCAGGACCACCGGGCAGCTTTTGACCATGTGGCAAGAATTTGCATTGATTCCCCATAGAAGGCAGGCTGCTGCTCCAGCGTGTGCCTGATGTTTTTCTTTTGGAGCCTTCATGCATCAGAATCCTGACTATACAGTGCCCGTCTAATTCATCTTCACCCATATATTCTACCATTACGGATAGCCTTCCCCTTAAGCTTGTCTATTTACTAGCTGGTGTGACAGATGACAGCGACTCCAAGCCGTGTTAGATGGCATTTGTATGGCTCTGATGCCAGAAGCATTCTAAGCACCGGTGTTGCATATTTATTGATCTCCATATTCCCAATAATCTGATGCCCATCACATTTGACAACATTATGTGGAGAGGTCAGCTAGATGGGGCTAATGAAACTGTTTCCAAGATGGATGTTGTTTTCCACAACATTACCCTTGCAAATAGCTGTCAGTGGGGCCTTTCACTGTCGGGCCAGGCATTTGTGAACCTTTTTTTTTTTTTAAATAGTTGACGCTAACATTAAACAAAACCTGAAGCTATTAAGTCTCAGTATTTATATACGATAGAAAACATAGATGCCCTGGCATCTTTCCAAATGAAAATCTTATTAACAGACATGGTGCTTGTGGCAAAGTCCTTAGCAATTGGAAACTGGCTTGGCTGGCTGAAATGTTTGACAGATTAACCTGAGATGATGTGAAGGACCGAATGGGAAATGGCTCAAGTCTGGAGGATTAAACCAGCAAATGGAAAGGCGTGCTGCAGACCAGAGGCACATGGTCATTTTGTGACTGCTTTTCCAAGGGTCCACACTGCCGTGAACAATCAGCTCAAAATGTGCTCAGATTTAAAGATTTACAGGGAAAAAGAAAGAATATAAAGTAGTATTTGCAAAGAGAATCCCATTTAATGAAATGCCAATGTGAATTAATGACACTGGCAATGCATCGGAAGCAGTAATGAAGATATTAAAGACAGGTCTCCCCGCTGCCAATTCCAGAGCCCTTTAAAAGCCCTGCGAAGGGACATTTACAGACTTTCCCACTGTCCTGAGGATTCTTATATTGGACAGTGATCCTGATGGCTCTTCTAAGGAATCCATCCTGGTTTAATTCCAGGTGAATATATCTTGGTTAAACATTCACTGAACAATTGTAAACAGCTATGTGATTGATGTGCCAATGTGATTTTTGAGAAACTTGTTGCATGTCTCAGTGGGGCCACTGAGAATTTTGGGTTAAGAGAAGCATAGCCAATCTTTAGTTTGAAATGCATTATTTTACAAAGGTAGGTATATTTCATGGGTTTCTTCATGACAACGTTCCTCTCCTGGCTCTATTCCAGAGCAGACACAAGTAAGAATATATAACGGAATTAATAGGACTTAGCTACTGACTCATCCGGAACATTCTGAACAATGAATTCATGTATTCAGTGCTAGCATTTAGGAACATTAATCCACCATACTGCTTACAGTCACAAAAATCGAAGAGCTTCTCAACTTGTTTATTTTGTAGGATTGAAGGAAGGATGCGAGAGAAGAGATGATTAACTATTGTGCCTTCCCTTGAGTGGATCTCGGTACCTCTTTCCATCACACCCTTTTTTAGGTTATATCTTTTATACTGTGTTGTATGAAGAGTTAGGAAAAAATGGACGATTTCAAGAGCAGTGAAGTTCATTGCTGTGTAGATGCTCCTGTTCCTTTTGGATGGAAAAGTCATTTCTCCTTCATAACCCCTCCTCCACCCTCTTGGAATAAATATGCCACTAAGAGAGCATGTTCTCAGATAACGAATGAGAACCTACCCTATAGCGCAGGGAAATCTATCCAGTGCTCTGTGGTGACCTAAATGGGAAGGAAATCCAAAAAAGAGGGGATATGTGTCTATTATAGCAATTTACATTGCTGAACAGTAGAAACTAAGACAGCATTGTAAAGCCACTAAACTCCAATAAAAATTAAAAGAGAGAGAAAGAGAGATTAAAACATTAGGATAAAAAAGTGCATGTTCTTTCTTTGAGGAATACCTACAAGTCATGGGGGAAACAAAGTCAGGTCATGGCAAAAGTTAGCTCTGAGTAAGGCAGAGGGTTACAACATGCTGATTACCATCTGAGAGACACGATTCTCACTAATGAAAGACACGGACAAAAAAGTCATATGTGAGATATGTAAGTTAAAGCTACCCTAGGCAGCTTTAATTTAGGCATGAGCAAATTACATGAATGTAGTTGCTATAGTAACTAGTAGATAATATGGTGTTTATGTTGCTATTGAGATATCTTGTACTTTACAGGAATAAGAAAAAAAAAAAAAAAGATTTCCAGGAGTACACAGACGTGACAAGAAGAGAATGTTTCTCATAACCATTTTATTTTTTCTATTTTACTGTTTATTTAGGATGAAGCGGGCATCTGTGATTGTAATACACAGCCCTTAGGTTGGTTTGTTGTTTGGCGTTTTCCTCACTGAGATGTCCCTCTAAAAGCCCAGTCCTGGTGGAGTCTCTGAAGGTACCCTGGCTGCTGTCTTGGATGCTGCTGGCGGAGGATTCTATGGTTAGGAATGGTTGGCCATGAGATGTAGGCCAACGTGGGTCAGATGAAGTTGAACTCAAAGGCCAAGAACGTTCGAGAATTCAGGGCAGGGCAGATGCTGCCAGAGGGTGTGGTATTAGATTTAATGCTATGCTTTATGGGTATTTGGTAGTGCGATTTTAAAAAAAGCATTTGAGGTCCTTTCTGGAGACAGTGACTATGTCTCGAAGGGGACTTGTGATGGATGAAATACAGTTGTCTCGCATCTAAGGCTGCAGCTGATGGAGAGGCGGCAGAGAGCACAGCAAAGGGGGCAGGTGCCACTTCGCTGCAGCAGGGAGCTGGCACACAGACCCCAGTAACTCAGGTCCCAGTTTGGGTTTGGGGGTTTGGTCACTGATGCCATGGCAATTCACCCAGTAGCTGCTCTACCTGTCACTGCTCTATATCCTGACTTGCAAAGCTGGTTTGGGCAAGCTCAGATGCTTCCAGGCCATTCCGGCTCCTCTTTTCAGCTTTGTGTCTGTGCGCATGCATTCAGTCGTGTCTGACTCTTTGTGACCCTACGGGCTGAAGTGGGTTGCCAGTTCCTCCTTCAGGAAGCTTTGTATTAAAAACAATTTTTTAAGTTTGCAGACCTTTCAAATTCTTAAAGCAGCATTGGTTTATATTAATTACATTAATTTAACTGAAGGACTCATGTCAATTATGGCCTTTTTCTTTGGGAATGGAATAGGGGATTCTTCAGAAGGGGAAATACAGAGGTCAAGTCCCACCAGCGCCAAATAATGGTGGTGATGGAAACAAACCTAAACGCACCAAGATGTCTCCATCTGCACCCTCTTCACTTCACTCCCCTTAGCACAAATTCATGTGCAATTTTCCCTCCAAAAGATGACACAGAATAGAAGAAGCACTGTCTTTGAAGCCAGGAACCCTATGTTCTAGTCTCAGTTCTGCCATGTTCTAGGATTAGGGCCTAAGGGAAGTAATCCACGAATATTTCCCACTTGTAAAATGCTCTTAACAATGCCCACCTGATCAGTGGGGACCCAATGAAGCTGGAACACTGACTGAGCTTCTGGCTATGAGCTCCGTCTCTTAAGAGCTGTTCTTCAACTGCACATCTGTTTTGTCCAGTCCCAGATGGAGGCAACTCATTTCCTTTCTCTGGCCTCAGTTTTCTCATCTGCAAAATGGCATCATTGGCCCTGTCATCCTCAGAGATGCCCTGCTGGCCTCAGAGATGCCCTGCTGTTTCTTATACTCTGAGATTATATGGCATAAGCTTTTCCAGGTTCCTAAATGTCCTTCTCTTCAGAAATGTGTGCAAAGAATCTTTTGACTCTTCATGGCTAAATGCAAATTCCTCTTCTCTTCCTGAGTTTGAAGAGCTGCTCAACTGAAAAGTTGGTTTGGCACGAAACCTTGTGTATATTACAGGCATGGCTTTTGGGCTGGAAGGAACGGAAGACATCTATTTGAGCTTTTTGCCTTGAGGCTGATAATATGTTTTAATTTCCATTCTACAAATGAAATGATTGAATTTTCAGGAGCTTAAGCACCAGTGCAAGGCCTCACCACCCTCAGTATTTTGGTAGCCTCTTCCTGCTGTATGTTCATTTCCCCAAGGGAGTCACCAGAAGGGGCCAGTTCCCAGGAAATATGTTGAAAGGTGGGAGAGCCGGTGCATGCCTGCATCTTTACTCAGTTTCCATCAAAACCGACACTGCATGACAAGAGAAGCGGATGGTGGGCCAGGAACCCACAGGAGTTGGAGGGGGGGTGGCGAAGGACGAGTTCTGAGCTGTGGAAGAGCAGTATCTGGTCACCTGATTCCTAATTCCCACCCGTCTCTGAAGCCCTCTGTACCGGAGACCCTTCAACACCTCACCTGCACCATTGCCTCCAGATTGCAAAACTCATTAGACTGTGAAGTAAGCCGAGTAGGAATCAATTTTTTGCCTAGCCCCAGAAATTCTTTGAAATAATATGTCAAAATGGTTATCTCGTCTGTTGCAATTGGCTTGAAAATCTCAGAATTCCTATGGATATTTATGAGATTACCATGTACCATCTGGCTCCCTACATGCGAGTGTGTCTACACAGATGCCTGGATAATATATAGGGAGCCAAGCACATTTATTTTTACAGAGGGTAATTATTACAGTCTCTCCTTCCAGGAATGAGCCTTTTGTTTTATGTTTTCAGTGAGAACTTGTGAAATATTAAGATATTTTACTGCCTTAATGTTCTGAATTGTTTGCCTCTCCATACTGCAATCTAAAACTCATTAACAGTCGAACAATTTAATCAGAATGAATCAAGTTGTGAAATGGATACATGGGCAGTTCACGCAGCCATAAAGCATAGCTGAAACTTTTCTGAACAGCTTAATAAAACTTAGAAGGCAGCAGGAAATAAATGATTATCCTGGACAGTATCAGGGTAAACAGAACCTGGAGTCATGAACTTGGTAATTGTTCTTCCTCACTCAGCACATTTGCCAAGGCTTGGTCTTAATTCACGGGATGGACCAGTGAGTATAGGGAAATAAGTTGCCAGCCCTTCTGTAAATTTTTTCTCTTAACATTAAGCATGAGCAAGGAAGCAAATTGAGGGTGGGTGAATAAGGGAGCTTCCTGGCAGTCCAGTGATTAGGACTCAGCACTTTCATTGCTAAGGCTTCAGGTTCAAGCCTTAGTCAGAGAACTAAGATCCTGCAAGCTGCATGGTGTGGCAAAAAAAAAAAAAAAAATATATATATATAGTCTTTGGGGACATATGGAATATTTTATAGCAAATCCCGGATATCATGTCTTACCACTTAGAAATACTTTGGCTGACAAAAGATTTTCCCTTCTTAATATAATCACTGTGCAAGCAAAATTAGCAAGAATTTCTTAATATGATCACCTATCCCTTCCGTACTTAAATTTCCCTCAGTTCAGTTCTGTCGCTCAGTCATGTCCAGCTGTGTGGAACCCTATGGACTGCAGCACACCAGGTCTTCCTGTCCAGCACCAACTCCTGGAGCCTGCTCAAACTCATGTCCATCGAGTCAGTGATGCCATCCAAGCATCTCATCCTCTGTCATCCCCTTCTCCTCCTGCCTTCGATCTTTCCCAGAATCAGGGTCTTTCCCAATAAGTCAGTTCTTCACGTCAGGTTGCCAAAGTATTGGAGCTTCAGCTTCAGCATCAGTCCTTCCAGTGAATACTCAGAACTGATTTCCTTTAGGATTGACTGGTTGGATCTCCTTGCAATCCAAGGGGCTCTCGAGTCCCAACACCACAGTTCCAAAGCATCAGTTCTTTGGCACTCAGCTTTCTTTGTGGTCCAACTCTCGTATCCATACATGACGGCTGGAAAAACCACAGCTTTAACTAGATGGACCTAGTTGCCTCAAAAAATCTCTTTTTACCGAAGTTTTTTTTGAATAAGTGGCCAAATAAAGTTTGCATATCACACTGACGTTTTGAAGAGAAGGTAAAATGCCCTATGGCCTGGACTTTGCTAGTTGCTTTTGCTAGGTGTCCTATAATTTGATATTTTATTCTCTGAAGTATTATAAACTTGTCTTTAAACTCAGTGACTATTTGAAATTCAGGACTCTTGTGTGATAACACTTCAGAGATGTTGCTGTGTACGGACCGCACAACCTCAAGAGATGCAGAGGGAGCTGGAATCCCATGGTTTTATTGATACCAAGGCTGATCAGAGTTCACGTGGTAACAGCTACGTCTCTCACCATGAAGTTTTCCAGAAAGCTTTTCATGTAAAATTTTTTTTCTAAAATTATAAAATACGCATAAAACCTGTCATTTTAACCTTTTAACATCCCACCTTGACTTTTCACTATCTTTATTTTTAATTTATTTTGGCTGTGCTGTGCAGCAATTAGAATCTTAGTTCCCTGACCAGGAATTGAACTCATGCCCCCTGCAGTGGAAGGACAGAGTCTTAACCACTGGACTACCAGGAAAGTCCCTTAACTGTTTTTAAGTGTGTAGCTTTGTGGCATTAAGCAGATCCACAATGTTGTATAACCATCACCATTATCTGTTTTCAGAAACTTTTCACCATTTGGAACTGAGACTATGTACTCGTTAGGCAGTAACCTCCCAAGTCTCACTCCTCCCCACTGGCTCCTGACAGCCAGCATTCTCCTTTCTGTCTCTGTGAATTCCCCTCTTCTAGGTCCCTCCTGTAAGTGACTGGCTTATTTCCCTTAGCATAAGGCCACCTGTGTTGTAGCGTGTGTTAGAATTTCCTTCTTTTACACGGCTGAATACTATTCCATGGTACAGATGGAGCACATTCTGCCTAGCCATTCATCTATTTATGGACACTTGGCTTGCTTTCGGCTGCTGTGACTACTGCTGCCGTGAACGTGGGTGACCTCGCTTAATGCGTTTTGGGTTCGCTGATGATATCTGTCTAGATCCATTACGGGCATGCCTCGCTTTATTGTGCTTCACTTTGTTGCATTTTCCAGATGCTGCAAATTTACAAATTGAAGTTTTTGGAAGTCCTGCATGGAGCAAGGCCACTAGTACCACTTTTCAGGCAGTATTTGGTCACTTTGTAACACCGTGTCACATTTTGGTAATTCTGAATATTTTCAACTTTTTCAATATTATTATATTTGTTATGGTGATCTGTGATCTTTGGCATCACAATTGCCTCTTTTTTTTTTTTTGGATTTAAAGTATGTACATTGTTGTTTAGAGCTAATACTGTTGCACATTTAGTAGACTACAGTATAATGTAAACATATCTTTTCTTGCAGTGGTAAACCAAGAAATTCATGTAACTCACTTTATTGAAATATTTGCTTTACAGTGGTAGTTTGGAACTAAGCTTGTACTGTCTCGGAGATATGTCTATGTTTTATATGTTGCACAATGATGATTTTCTAATATTTTCTGTTTATGTACCAATTTTCAGAATAATGATTTAATTTATCAGTATCCCACAAAAGTGACCAATGAAGTGTTTGGTTTTTATTTTTTCCTAAAGCCAACTTTTTTTTTAATAACTCCTCAAGTTAGTGCTTGCGTCCTTTGACACAGCTCCAGAGGTCTTTTGCCACTTCTTTTATTTCTGGAACAACAAGGTGTCCCAGACTCACACATCTCCTCTCGGAAGGGGAAAAGTCTCCTTTTCTCTGTTGCACTCATGACTCTGCCCTCAATTCTTCACTTCTGGACAGCAAGTGTGTGCATTTTCCCACACCAAACAGTTCTCCGATTCTCTGCGGATACTGAGTGTCCTACGATGTGATTCAATTCTGACACTATCCACCTGGAGATGGCATGAGATCTCCCAGCCCCACAAGGCTGCCCCTCCCCTCTCCCACTTCAGACACCAACTGCCAGTCCAGGGTGTCACCGGTGCCTCTGATTGGCTGTAAACTGGAGCCTGGAGGTTCCCATCACCCTTCCTCATGTTCAGTGTTGACTAGAATGGCTTCTAGAACTCAGGGAAACATTTATGTTTGTCTGTTGGTCGTAAAGGATGTAATTCAGAAACAGCCAGGTGGAAGAGAGGCACAGGGCAGAGTGTGGGGGGAGGAGTGGTAGCGCTCATGTCCTCTTGAGGCGGGCACGCCGCCCACCCCCAGTGCCTCCATGTGCTTGCCAAGCAAGAAACTCACTAAGTCCTGTACTTTAGGGATTTTTAGGGGCAGTTTCATTATGTAGGCATGATTGGCCATTGTTGGGGTGAAGCTGAAAGTCCCACCCCCAGATTACATGGTTGGTTCCTTTGGTGACAAACCTCTAGCCTGTGGTTATCTGGGGAACTTTGAAAAAAACACCTCATTAATATAAGCTCAGGTATGGTTGAAAGAAGTTTGTTAAGAATAACAAAGATACTCCTTATAATTCTTTTCACTTAGACAATTCCAAAGCCTTTAGGAACTCTGTGCCAGGAATGAGGATGAGGCAATACATATTTCTTATTATAAATCACAGTATCACACCACTCACTCCTCATGGATCATAGCCTTGTCGTCACAAAGGGGCTTGGGCTTGTGTAGCTCAGCGAAGCTGTGCAGGGCCACCCTAGACCGACAATGGGTTGTAGTGAAGAATTCTAACAAAACATGATGCCCTGGAGGAGGAAGTGGCAACCCAGGATTCCTGCCACGAGAACCCCAGGGACAGTATGAAAAGGCAGAGAGGTATGACACCAGAAGATGGGCCCCCCCAGGTCAGAAGGTGTCCAATACGCTCCTGGTAAAGAGCAGCTGTTAGCATACTAACAGCTTCAGAAAGAATGAAGTGGCTGGGCCAAAGTGGAAATGCTGCTCAGCTGTGGATGTGTCTGGTGGTGAAAGTAAAGTCTGATGCTGTAAAGAACAATATTGCATAGGAACCTGGAACATTAGGTCCACGAATCAAGATAAATTAGACATGGTCAAGCAGGAGACTGTAAGATTAAATATCGACATTTTAGGAATCAGGGAACTAAAATGGATGGGAATGGGCAAATTTAATTCAGATGACCATTATATCTACTAATGTGGGCAAGAATCCTTTAGAAGAAATGGAGTAACCCTCACAGTCAACAAAAGAGTCCAAAATGCAGTACTTGGGTGTAATCTCAAAAATGACAAGATGATCTTGGTTCATTTCCAAGGTAAACAACTCAACCTCACAGCAATCCAAGTCCATGGCCCAACCACTGATGCCAAAGAATTTATGAAGTCCTATAAGACCTTCTAGAACTAACACCGAAAGAGATGTCCTTTTCATCATAGGGGATTGGAATGCAAACGTAGGAAGTCAGGAGATACCTGGAGTAACAGGCGAGTTTGACCTTTGAATACAGAATGAAGCAGGGCAAAGGCTAAGGGTTTTGTTAAGAGAACACACTGATCATATCAAACACCGTTTTCCAACAACACAAGAGATGACTCTACACATGGACATTACCAAATCGTCAATACCAAAATCAGATTGATTATATATATTCTTTGCAGCCAAAGATGGAAAAGCTCTATTACAGTCAGTAAAAACAAGACCTGGAGCTGACTGCGGCTCAGATCATGAACTCCTTATTGCAAAATTCAGGCTTCAGTTGAAGAAAGTAGGAAAACCCACTAGGTCATTCAGTTATGACCTAAATCAAATCCCTTATGATTATACAGTGCAGGTGACAAATAGACTCAAGGGATTAGAGCTGGTAGATACAGTGCCTGAATAACTATGGACAGAGGTTTGTAACATTGTACAGCAGGCAGTGACCAAGACCATTCCGAAGAAAAATAAATGCAAGAAGGCAAAGTGGTTGTCTCAGGAAGTTTTACAAATAGCTGAGGAAAGAAGAGAAGCAAAAGGCAGGGAGAAAGGGAAAGATATACCCAACTGAATGCAGAGTTACAAAGAAAAGCCAGAAGAGATAAGAAAGCTTTCGTAAGTGAACACTGCAAAGAAATAGAGGAAAACAATAGAATGGGAAAGACTAGAGATCTCTTTAAGAAAACTGGAGATAACAAAGGAACATTTCATGCACAATAAAGAAAAAACCAGCAAGGATCCAACAGAAGCAGAAGAGGTTAAGAAGAGGTGGCAAGAATACACAGAAGAACTGTACAAGAACGGTCTTAATGACCCGGATAATCACAATGGTGTGGTCACTCACCTAGAGCCAGACATCCTGGAGTATGAAGTCAAGTGGGCTTTAGGAAGGATTACTATGAACAAAGCTAGTGGAGGTGATGGAATTCCTCTTGAGCTATTTCAAATCCTAAAAGATGATGCTGTGAAAGTGCTGCACTCAGTGTGTCAACAAATTTGGAAAACTCAGCAGTGGCCACAGGACTGGAAAAGGTCAGTCTTCATTCCAATCTCAAAGAAGGGTAATGCCAAAGAATGTTAAAACTACTGCACAATTGCACTCATTTCACATACTAGCAAGGTTATGCTCAAAATCCTTCAAGCTAGACATCAGTAGTGTGTGCACTGAGAACTTCCAGATATACAAGCTGGATTTAGGAAAGGCAGAAGAACCAGAGATCAAATTACCACCCTTCATTGGACCATGGAGAAAGCAAGGGAGTTTTAGAAAAATGTCTACTTCTGCTTCATTGACTATGCTAAAGCCTTTGACTGTGTGGATCATGATAAACTGTGGAAAATTCTTAAAGAGATGAATTCCAGACCACCTTACCTATCTCCTGAGAAACTTGTATTTAAATCAAGAAGCAACAGTTAGAATGTTACATGGAACAACGAACTGGTTCAAAATTGGGAAGGGAGTACAAAGCTGTATATTGTCATCCTGCTTATTTAACTTATACACAGAGTACATCATGTGAAATGCTGGGCTGGATGCATCACAAGCTGGAATCAAGATTGCTGGGAGAAATATCAACATCCTCAGATATGCAGTTGATACCACTTTAATGGCAGAGAGTGAAGAAGAACTAAAGAGCCTCTTGATGAGGGTGAAACAGGAGAGTGAAAAAACTGGCTTGAAACTCAACATTCAAAAAACTAAGATCATGGAATCTGGTCCCATCACTTCATGCAAATAGAAGAGAAAGAAGACGCAGTGACAGACTTAATTTTCTTGGGCTCCACAATCACTGTGGATGGTGACTGCAGCCATGGATTTAAAAGATGCTTGCTCCTTGGAAGAAAAACTTTGACAAACCTAGACAGCATATTAAAAAACAGAGACATCACTTTTCCAACAAAGGTCCATATAGTCCATGGGGTCACACAGAGTTAGACAGAACTTCGTGACTGAAAAACAGCTGTGGTTTTGAAGGCCCTCTTTAATTCTTATATGTGGATATTTCCCTTTCTTTTTTTTACAGTCCATCTGTGTGTTGCATTTTCTGATTACATTTTATGTACACATTTCTATATATAATGAGGGGAGAAAGTTCTTCAGAATCTTAGGTCTTCATGTTGCTGGAGGAAACTCAATGAAGATTTTTATAAAAGTTATTCCAAAGCAGGGAGGTAAAATGGAAATTGGGAGTGAAGTTATTATTTGCTATTGCAGAATGGCAACCCACTCCAGTGTTCTTGCCTGGAGAATCCCAGGGACGGGGGAGCCTGGTGGACTGCCGTCTATGGGGTCGCACAGAGTCGGACACGACTGAAGTGACTTAGCAGCAGCAGTAGTAGCAGCAGCAGAAGTATCCTTTACGAGTAGACTTCTCTTAGTGTGTTAAAACTGAACTTTTATCTGTAAGCAAACTGAGTTTGTAAATATTACCCCAAACGGGGTATATGTGTTACACAAAGTTGTCTCTGTCTCAGATGTGAGGACACTGGGCCATGGGTTATACATTTTTGCTCTGTAGGCCTGATCAGAGGGAAAAAAAATCACTAAATTATCCTTTTGGCCTCATTCCAAAGTTCAGAGTCCAAACATACCACAAAACATACTGTACCAGGTAGGCTTCTGGGAGGAATAGATCATGAAGAGAAAAGAAACCAGGATTATCCCTAATGGGATAATTAGGAGAATCTTTTAGTCAATACTGTTTAACTTCCTTTCAAGTTCCTAGTTGCCCTGCTGCTGCTGCTGGTGCTGCTAAGTTGCTTCAGTCATGTCCAACTCTGTGCGACCCCATAGACGGCAGTTCACCAGGCTCCCCTGTCCTTGGGATTCTCCAGGCAAGAGCACTGGAGTGGGGTGCCATTGCCTTCTCTAATGCATGAAAGTGAAAAGTGAAAGTGAAGTCACTCAGTCATGTCCGACTCTGTGTGACCCCATGGACTGCAGCCCACCAGGCTCCCCCATCCCTGGGATTCTCCAGGCGAGAGCACTGGAGTGGGTGCCATTTACTAGCAACATACTCAGTGCCTTCTGATAATTTCTGAAAAGACCTAGAACTGACCTTTCCCCTTTGAAAGGGGTGGGTCTTTGGTTTCTCTATTGCAACTCCAGATATTTCTAAATGCTGGGGTCTGGTGGCTGTGGTTTTATGACGGAAATCACATTAGACTGGAATTAGCCCAGATGGTGGAGAATGGAATACAATATGGTAAGGTTTGCCATGATGCATGATAGGCTCAGCTTGTATGGTGATGAAGCTTGTGCGCCAGCAAGAGTCGCGGCTCACAGATGATTCCTTTTATAAACAGAGAATAGGTTTCCTGTTACCTGTTGGGCCCCCTAACCTGCCAGAATGTGTTCTGTTAGGTATGGAGCTTTTTTAATCCTCTATTTTGAAGAAGAGTTTTTGGAAATCGTCTCTAGTCTGCAGAACTCCTAATTGGTCTTCTTTCCTTTGATTTCGCTCATACTTGCAAGGAGATCAAATGAGTCCATCCTAAAGGAAATCAGTCCTGAATATTCACTGGAAGGACTGATGCTAAAGCTGAAGCTCCAATACTTTGGCCACCTGATGCAAAGCACTGAGTCCTTGGAAAAGACCCTGATGCTGAGAAAGATTGAAGGTAGGAGGAGAAGGGGATGACAGAGGAGGAGATGGTTGGATGGCATCACCGACTTGATGGACATGAGTTTGAGCAAGCTCCAGGAGTTGGTGATGGACAGGGAAGCCTGGCGTGCTGCATTCCATGGGGTTGCAGAGTTGGACACGACTGAGCAACTGAACTGATCTGAACTGATACTTGCTACATGCTCAATGCACAGAATTTTCTAAACAAAGACCTGATCATCTCACTTCTCTGCTAAAAATCCTTTAATGAGTCCCCTGAAGAATCAAGTCCAGTCTCCAGGCCTGGTTATCCAGGCTCTTGAATGAAACTGGATGGAATTCTACCCGCCCCAACCCCTGGTTGGCAACCGCAGATGCCCCAAGTTCTTTCATTTCTTCCAGGCTCAGCTTGTAGTAGCTATTCCCTGGGCCTGTGACCTCCTCCCCATCGGAAGCCATGCAAATTATCCTTGACACGTGGGACCACAAGGGACCAAGGGCTCAGCTTGTAGTAGCTATTCCCTGGGCCTGTGACCTCCTCCCCATTGGAAGCCATGCAAATTATCCTTGACATGTGGGACCACAAGGGACCAAGGGCTGAACAAGGACAGCTGTGCCAGGAGTCCTGGTCACAGGCTTTTGAGCCCTTGTGATGGCTGTGTGGCTTTACCTCTCCTGTGTACACACTTCGTGGCTCTTCCAGCTTGCTGTGGCCCTCCGCCGGGGCTGGACTTCTCAACTCTGTCTACCACATTCCTACCTACCCTCTGCACTCACTGCTCTGCCTCCCAGAGCACGTCATCCATATTTCTCTTCCTGAGCATTTGCAATGTTAGAATTGTAGACCTTCTCCAATTTTTGCTTGGGACCCATGTCAGAGGATGCATCTTGCCTGGTAAGAAGGGATTTTAATCGGTAAGATGAAAGTATAGGTTCAAACAGATGTTTTCAGTTAGGTACCATGTTGTCTGAAGGATATTGGACCAGAGTGTCTGGTGGGGCCCCATCCTAGTGTGTGAGCAAGGGGGCAGGTTTCATTATGTTATTATCAGCTTATTGCCCTCACTCTGGCCTGCTGTGCCGTGAGGCTTAGACCAGTTTCCTGGACTGGAAGTATCAGATGGCAGAGACTGGAACTTTTAAATACTCCATAAGGGGAACTGTTCCTATCAGAGAAAATGTTGAGGAAGTTGATGGATGAATGAATATGTGAAGCAGTGAGAAAACCCATTACCATGATGAAAAAAGCAATCTATGGGAGCTTCTGGAAAGGACCCAAGGACCTGGTATGAATAAGCAGGGCAATATGAGATTACCTCAGTCTAAGGAAAGACAGACAATTGTGTTTATTAAGGATGGAGTCAAGGAGCCTGGGCTTGGCTTCATTGTGATCCTAGGTCTTTGGCACCTAACAATCTAGCTGCCCATTCACTTGTCTATCTATCCGTCTATCCATCTAGTCAGCCATTTATCTATCCCATCAAACACCCATCTATCCTTCTATCAACTTATCTATCCATCTACCCATCTAAACATTCATCTACCTGTCCATTCATCCATCTATCTATCTGTGCATCCATCCGTCCATCCATCCATCCGTCCATCCATCCATCCATCCGTCCATCCATCCATCCATCCGTCCATCCATCCATCCATCCGTCCATCCATCCATCCATCCATCCATCCATCCATCCTCTGTTCCCCTGTCTGTATATCCATCATTACCAAACACCTAAAATCACTAGAGCTTGGAAACCTAGAAATATGAGAAAGACACTGTCTCTTGCTTCATGGGACCTGGTGTGTTATGGGAAGAATATCATACAAATAATTACTGTGTAATAAGATAATGACTTCAGAGGAGCCCTCTTGCCTCCAAACTAAGTGAGAGCACCTTAGTTTGTCTAGAATCAGGCAAGACTTCCCAGAGGAAGTGCTTTTTGAGTCCAGACTTGAGCAAGAAGGTGCCCAGTTTCGCCTCACCTGTGCAGGGGTGGCATGGGCCCCAATGGCATCCATCTAAAAATATCCTTGTTTCATGAGCGGCAGGGGCAGAGTTTTGTACTGAGCACCAACAAGAGGCCTGGAGGGCTAGTGGGGAGTTAGAGTCAGTTCAGTACTTGCTGGGAGGGGGGCACCCTGTCTTGAGGGGACCCCCAGATTCTAAGAACTGGTTACTGCCTATGGGTAGTTGGAGGAAAAGCTCGCTGCCCCCAGTTACTTGTTTCCTGGACAAGGCTAGAAGTGGCCTTTCCAGGCTTGTTCTGGGCTCACGGCCCATTGTCTGTCGTGTGCCAGGAACCCCATGAATTTTAATAGCCTCCATTCAGAGTGATTAAAACCTTAATGAAATTTAATTATCTTGATGTTAAGCATTTTGTGTTAAGTTATTGCATTCTGACTGCTCATTGTTTGCTGCAAGCTCAGGGCAGCTCACCTACCTCTACCTTAATGGAAAAGAAAACTGAATATATTTAAATGATATTTCCCCCCAAATAATTGCTTTCAATGAAACACCAAGCAGGCGTCAGGACTGAATTTATAAATCAGGTGGCTGCCGATGAGAGCTACCATGTTTGGAATGGTTTTCATTAATCCAGGGTCTCCAGAAGGAGTGATGTGAAAAGTTCAGAATATAAGTGACAGGTGTTTATGGTCCGCAATTGCATTAAACAGGCTCTTAAACGCAGGTTAAAGGCCTCTGTGAAATATAGAATATACCTGAAAACGTGGCCTAAATTTTTGCCATTTTGGACTTTGCATTAGTTACCTACAGAATTAGCAGAGCTTTCGGTTAATCAACTGTCAGTGTAAATTGTGGTTGAGCAAAATGCTTATAAATACCGGTAAGCACAGTTTGCTTGGCCTGTTGCGTTTTTTTTCTTTTCTTCTTCCCTTGGGCCTTCCAAAGGCCTTCAGCTGATGGAGAGCTTTTAATTTCACATTTTGGCCCCCACCGCAGGTGATAAACAAAGGTTTCCCCACTGCTCTGGCTGGGGTCAGTTATCCCGCCTCCCTCCCCATAATTGCACACAAAAGGTGCCCGAGATCCACAGCTAATTTGCGGCCTCTGTTTAGCAGAATTTAATAGCAGGTATTACTGCTGCCGCGGTAATTAAGGACCTTTGTCAATAAGACGGAATAGATGGCCACACTTGGTTGTAATCAGTGGGCTCTCGAGAGCCAGAGGAGTGAAAAGGGAAAGAAGCAATCCATTTTGTGAATAACACAGTCCTCCCCGGCCTCCCTCCCTCCCAGATCGGGCAGTGGAATAATAATTCCCCAGGCAATGAAAGTACAGGAATAAAAGTACTTACCCTCCAGCCGGTGATTTTTTTTTTGACTTTTTATTTACTCTACTGAGCTTTCTTATTTGCTCCAGGCTGCATTTGATGAAGTATTGTTTAAACAGCACAGGAGCAAAATGGATGTAGGGAGGTGGGGAGAGGAGGAGGAATTTTAACCAGGTGGCAGGGAGGCGCCCGCTTTAAGGTAGACAGCCATTCGGTTTATCAATTATTTCTCCAGGATACAGGCAAAAAAAAAAAAAAAAAAAAGAAAGAAAAAAGACAAAACCAAGTGGCTTCGTGAAGAGGAGGAGGGTGTCATTTAGAGCTGTCTCTGAACATAGTCATTCAGCTCTAAATGGGTCGCCTGTAACAAGCGAGAAGTGAACTTGGGGGAGCACCGTCACCCTCCTCCCTAATGTACCGCTGAATGGCCCGGTGGAGGGGGCGGCGAGGGAGGGAAGAGGGCAGGGGCTGGCGGCCGCAATTCAAAGAGACCTTCGAGGTGTGTGCCCCTCGTAGTAATTGGAGAGGAAGCTGCCTTTCCCTCGCCGATTCCCTGCCTTTTTACTGGTCTTAACAAGCATGATGCTTTTAATAGTGCTTTGAGCACCATCTCTTTATACGCCTCTCCCTTTCTAAAGCAGCTTTAACTATACTCTTTCTGTCGCTAATGTCTGAAAAACTTCTACCTTTAATCATTCCCGGATGAGGCGGCAAACAAGCGCCCGTCTCCTTTAGCAATTATGGCTGGCTGGGTAGTCACTGCCGGCTGGAAAGGGAGTGGGTGGCGGGCCGAGGGAGCAGGAAGGCTCTGAGGGTGTGGATGGTGGGGCTTGAATGCCAGGTCCAGAGCTTGGGGACATCCAAGGGGCTTCTCGGGAGGGGAGGGCTGGGAGTCAGTTTTAAATACCCACGCCTGCAAGGAGGAAGACAAAAATCCGTTTGACCACTATTAACAATGGACTTGGATTTGATTAATTAAAAGAGATTGAAATTGGTTTTGTGGCTATACTAGGACACCTCCCCCCTCGCGACTTCCAATCCAACACACACATTTAGGAGCAGTCCCAAACGGGGCTGATGGGTGAGGTCTTTCTGCCAGATGAGCTTGAAGGGTTTCACACACTCCTCTAGGTTGGGGAGGGATTCAGGATGGGCTGGTTCCAAGTGCAGGCTCAACCTTGCCAGAAAAAGAAGTCTTTCCCCGCTAGTTTCATTGAGAGATAATCAACATTTAACATTTGTATAAGTTTAAGGTGTATAAGATAGTGATTTGATATGTGTATATATTGTGAAATGATTACCATAACTTTAGTTAACATCTATCCCCTCACAAAGTTACAAGAATTTTTTCCCCCTCTGAAAACAGCTTTTACTGCCTACCTTGTTAGCTCTCTTCGGATATATAATACAGTGTTGTCAGCTATAGCCACCAGGCTGCATATTACATCCTCAGAGTTTACTCATCTTTTAACTGGAAGTTTGCATCTTTTGATCTCCTTTACCCATTTTCCCTTTCCCTTACCTTTGTCAACTACTAATCTGTTCTCTATTTCTCTGAGTTTGGTGTTTTAAAATTTTACATGTGTGAGACCATACAGTGCTTCACTCAGTGGCCTATTCATGTTGGCACAAATAGCAAAATTTTCTTTTTTCATGGCTGAATGGTATTCCCTTGTATATATACACACCACTTTTTCTTTATCCATTCATCTGTCAACAGACACTTAGACTGTTTCCATGTCTTGCATATTGTAAATAATGCTGCAATGAATTGTGGGAGTGCAGATGTCTCTTTGGAACAGCAACTTTGTTTTCTTTGAAGTGGGATCCTGAGGCAGTTCTATTTATAGTTTTTTGAGGACGCTCCATACTTTTCTCCATAGTGGTTACACCAATGTACATTCCCACCAACAGTGCACAAGCATTTGTTATCTTTTCTTCACATCCTCACCAGCATTTGTTATCTCTTTGCTTAAAAAAAAATTTTTTTTTTGATGTGCACCCTTTTTAAAGTCTCTATTGAATTTGCTATAAGGTTGCCTCTGTTTTATGTTTTGCTTTTTTTGGCTGCAAGGCATGTGAGACCTTAGATCTCAGTCAAGGATTGAACCTGTGCCCCTGCACTTGGAAGGTGGATTCTTAACCACTGGACCATCAGGGAAGTCCCTTCTCTTTTCTTTTTGATTACAGCCATTCTGACAGGTGTGAGCTGAAAAAGAGTCTTTTCAGATGCGGTTAAGTTAAGGACTTCTAGAGAGGGAGATTATTCTGGATTATCTGGGTGGACCCTAAATACAACCACATGTGTCTTAATTAGAGGGGCAGGGGAAGAGTCAAGCAAGACAGAAGAGCAGAAGACGGTGCGGAGATGGGGGCTGAGATGAGGGTGATGCTGCCACAAGCCAAGGAGTGCCAGCAGCCTCCAGAGGCTGGGAGAGGCGAGGAATGGATGCCCTGGAGCCGGCAGAGGGGCCGCAGTCCTGCTGATCCCTTGGTCTTGGCCTTCTGGCCTCTAAAACTGTGACAGGCTAGATTTAATCTTGTTTTAAGCCCCCCAATTTGTGGTAATTAATATAGCAGCTATACGAACTAACACAGGTACCTTGTGGAAGGTCCTTTTCCATAAATGAGTCAAGTGAACACCTGAAGAGAAGGAGGAAAGGTCCTGTGCTCTGGCCCTCCTGGCCAGGAAGGCAAGGTGACCTGGGGCTCCAGGTATGTGGCTGGAGTCCTGATACCTGTGGAACTGTGTGGTGGTGTCCCTCAGGGGCATTGACTGTGGGGTGCATTGCACTCCAACCCCCAGGGAACGGGATGCTGGCAGGCATGGATGACCCTGGGGAGGGGGCGCTAGGTGACTTCAGAGTTTCTGGAGCAGAGCTCTGCCAGCCCTGGTTCTCAGTGGCTCAGCTGCAAGGCACACTGTGGGCTGCAGGTCTTAGACCTGGGATGCCTCACTCTGTTTAGTGAAAAGGATGTATGGAAAAACACAGCAGAATATCTAACAACCTCTTTGTGGGCAATTTCTTATGCAAAACTGAGTATGTTTTCTCATGTCATATAAAGAAATGTTGTCACTGGTCTGTTCAGCACTATTTTTATAGATCTCATTCTTTACACAGTAGCCTTACTACTGTGGCATGCATTTTTTGGTGACAGGAGAGATTGTTTCCACTGTCAGTTGTAAATGCAACTTTTTCACATCTGGATGTTGAGTCTAATTGATAGCACAACGGAGTCTGCAGTTCAGTTCAGATTTACTTCTTGACTGATTATCTGTTAAAAAATAGATTTAAGGGACTAGATCTGATAGACAGAGTGCCTGAGGAACTATGGACGGAGGTTTGTGACTGATGAACTATGGACGTTCGTGACATTGTACAGGAGACAGGGATCAAGACCATCCCCAAGAAAAAGAAATGCAAAAAAGCAAAATGGCTGTCTGAGGAGGCCTTACAAATAGCTGTGAAAAGAAGAGTAGTGAAAAGCCAAGGAGAAAAGGAAAGATATAAGCATCTGAATGCAGAATTCCAAAGAAGAGCAAGGAGAGATAGGAAAGCCTTCCTCAACAATCAGTGGCAAGAAATAGAGGAAAACAACAGAATGGGAAAGACTAGAGATCTCTTCAAGACAATTAGAGATACCAAGGGAACATTTCATGCAAAGATGGGCTCGATAAAGGACAGAAATGGTAAGGACCTAACAGAAGGAAAAGATATTAAGAAAAGGTGGCAAGAATACACAGAAAAACTGTACAAAAAAGAGCTTCACGACCCATAATCACAATGGTGTGATCACTCACCTAGAGCCAGACATCCTGGAATGTGAAGTCAGGTGGGTCTTAGGAAAGCATCACTACGAACAAAGCTAGTGGAGGTGATGGGATTCCAGTTGAGCAATTTCAAATCCTGGAAGATGATGCTGTGCAAGTGCTGCACTCAATATGTCAGCAAATTTGGAGAACTCAGCAGTGGCCACAGGACTGGAAAAGGTCAGTTTTCATTCCAATCCCAAAGAAAGGCAATGCCAAAGAATGCTCAAACTACCGCACAATTGCACTCACCTCACATGCTAGTAAGGTAATGCTCAAAATTCTCCAAGCCAGGCTTCAGCAGTACGTGAACCGTGAACTTCCAGATGTTCAAGCTGGTTTTAGAAAAGGCAGAAGAAGCAGAGATCAAATTGCCAGTATCCACTGGATCTTCAAAAAAGCAAGAGAGTTCCAGAAAAACATCTATTTCTGCTTTCCTGACTATGCCGAAGCCTTTGACTGTGCAGGTCACAACAAACTGTGGAAAATTCTGAAACAGACGGGCATACCAGACCACCTGACCTGCCTCTTGAGAAATCTGTATGCAGGTCAGGAAGCAACAGTTAGAACTGGACATGGAACAACAGACTGGTTCTGAATAGGAAAAGGAGTATGTCAAGGCTATATATTGTCACCCTGCTTATTTAACTTATATGCAGAGTACATCATGAGAAACTCTGGTCTGGAGGAAGCACAAGCTGGAATTAAGATTTCTAGGAGAAATATCAATAACCTCAGATATGCAGATGACACCACCCTTATGGCAGAAAGTGAAGAGGAACTAAAAAGACTCTTGATGAAAGTGAAAGAGGAGAGTGAAAAAGTTGGCTTAAAGCTCAAGATTCAGAAAACGAAGATCATGGCATCTGGTCCCATCACTTCATGGCAAATAGATGGGGAAACAGTGGAAACAGTGTCAGACTTTATTTTCTTGGGCTCCAAAATCACTGCAGATGGTGACTGCAGCCGTGAAATTAAAAGACGCTTACTCCTTGGAGGGAAAGTTATGACCAACCTAGATAGCATATTAAAAAGCAGAGACATTACTTTGCCAACACAGGTCCATCTAATCAAGGCTATGGTTTTTCCAGTGGTCATGTATGGATGTGAGAGTTGGACTATGAAGAAAGCTGAGCGCCGAAGAACTGATGCTTTTGAGCTGTGGTGTTAGAGAAGACTCTTGAGAGTCCCTTGGACTGCAAGGAGATCCAACTAGTCCATTCTAAAAGAGATCAGCCCTGGGTGTTCATTGGAAGGACTGATGCTAAAGCTGAAACTCCAATACTTTGTCCATCTCATGCAAAGAGTTGACTCATTGGAAAAGACCCTGATGCTGGGAGGGATTGGGGGCAGGCAAAGGGGACGACAGAGGATGAGATGGCTGGATGGCATCACCGACTCGATGGATGTGAGTCTGAGTGAACTCCGGGAGTTGGTGATGGACAGGGAGGCCTGGTGTGCTGCGATTCATGGGGTCGCAAAGAGTCGGACACGACTGAGCGACTGAACTGAACTGAACTGATATGGGTTATGAGGATGAAACAGAGACTGTGCATCCTCTAGACAAGAACCTTGCCGAAGACACCCAGGGTGTTGGCACCAGGTGGTGAGCACACACAGCCCCCTGCCTGCAGGCTTGATCTCTGGCCTCCCCTGCTCTTGGAAACCAAGGGTGAGAACCACACCTGGGACTGTGATGTTTTGTGGAGAGACCTGTGCAGATGACACTCCTCTGGGCCTGCCTGGGGCCCAGCTATGCCTTCTCTGCCCAGTCTGGGCAGTGTACTGGGCACGTGGGCCCGCAAGGAGTACTAGTGGTTCTGTGTTGAATTATCACCGGGAATTAGAAAGGCGCCAGAGAACTCCTACTAAATGTGACCTCTTAGGAAGCATCTCTGAACACAAGCAGGAGTCCAATTTGGCAGGTCTTGGAGGCAAAAAGCATAGTCTTTTAGCTCCTATAAGGAGAACTGTCCATTTGTTCTAGAAGCAAGATAATCAAAAAGGGTAATGTTCATCTAATGGACATTGTGGCTTATGGCAGTTGTGTCAAAATTCCTAGCAAACCTGAATGTTTTCCGAATGGAGAAAGGGCAAGAGAGGATTTCTACAGTTAGGAGAGAGCTTGTGGGCTGTAATCCACCACATCTGGGGCCCTCCCTATCTTTTTAAAAATAAATAAAACCCAATATTTATTTATTTGACTGTGCCAGGTCTCCCATCTTCATTGGGGCTTGCAGGATCTTTAGCTGTAGCATGTGGGACCTAGTTTCTTGACCAGGGATTGAACTCGGGCCCCCTGGATTGGGAGCTTGGTGTCTTAGCTCCTGGTCCACCAGGAAGTCCTTCCCTTGATGCCTCTGCTCCACAGCAGGCTTGGTCTGAGGACGGTTCTCGCTGTCCTGCAAGTCCAGGCAAGAGGACAAGGCCAGTGGGGAGGCCAGAATGGCATATCTGGGTCCTGCCTTCTGCTCAGAGCCCTGGAGGGGGCTTGGCGGTGTTTGTATGAACTGCAAGCACTAGGCAGGTGTCTGGATGATGAGGTGCTGCAGAGGGAGGCTCATGGCTGTGCGACCCAAGGCAAATGTCTTCACTGCTCTCTGCTGCACTTTCTGTACTGAAAAGTGGGGAGAAGAATCTATCGATCATATACGGTCGTTGAGAAGCTGAACTTTGATAAACTCCCACAGTGCCCGGAGTGGTGTCTGGCACGCGTAGTCATACTCCAGCCGGGTCTGCTGCTTTTATGAACTCTGTGGACAGGGAAGTTTGGAGTCCGCAGACCTGGGACAAGGCCCATTCCCGCCACTCCGCGAGGCCCTGTCTGCACCGCTGTGTCCTCATCCGTGAACCGTGGCAGGTAATGAGGCCTGTCTTGAAGGTTGTTGGGACCCTTTGTAGAAAGTGTCTGAATCATTCAGCTCCTTACCACATGGTCACCTCCATCCGTCTCTCCCTGCCTTCTACAACTTAAGGAGATTCGCTCTTTCAGCGAATTTGTCTGTCTCCAGTCTTGATCTTTTAGGCTGTATAAGCCCACTGACTCCATCTATCATGGGTTCAGGGCTATGGGATGGGGGGAGAGAGGTATCATCAGACTCTGTCCTTGTCCCCAAGGATGTGGATTTCAGATACTCAACGAGCATCTCTGTTTAATTTAACTCTGTCCCCCAAACCATGTGAGACATCCTTATACTAAGAAAGTATTCACTGTTTCGGGCTTCCCAGGTGGCTGGTTATAATGAATCTGCCTGCAGTGGAGGAGCTGCAGGAGACTGGGGTTCAATCCCTGGGTTGGGAAGATCCCCTAGAGGAGGAATTGGCAACCACTTCAGTATTCTGACCGGGGAAATTCCATGCACAGAGAAGCCTGGAGTCCATGGGGTTACAAAGAGTTAGATGCGACTGAGCACGCATGCATCCATTGTTTATCTAAATTAGAATGTAACCAATCACCCTACATTTTTATTAGCTAAATCTGGCAACTCAATGGCTTCTCCTGCTCCATGAAAATGCCACGTTGAGGTCACCACCCATTGGTTTGGGGGAATCCCTCAAACCTAGATTGGGGCCTAGCATCTGACTTTGCTCTGTCCCTTCCTTGGTCCTGGGACCGTGGACAAGTCCTCCCCTCCCCCGTTCTGGGCCTTTGGCTTCCTCTTCCCCACTGGGTGATCTCTCCATGGTCCTTTCTGGTTTCTTTTCTTTGACTTCAGGGCTGGTGAAAGACATCCAGCCAACCCGGCATTTTGGTGTTGTGTAGACACAATAACGCGCTAGCTTGATTGCATCTTTCACTTCTCAAACACTTGTTTTGGCTTCATGTAGACACAATCCAAGTGCCTCTGACCTGCCCTTGCAGTCCCAATTCTCAGCACTTGTAAGAAAAAGTCTCTTTGTAACACAGTCCAGTCCCCAAGCTGGGTCTCTAAAGGGCATTTTGAAGCCCTTTTAATTTCCAATCCATTAAAAAAAATAAATCTTTGGAAGGTTTGCTTCCTACATAACAGTATGCTTTTTGGCTCGACAGCTGTCAAACTGAAAAACATTCCATGAATTCTCCAAGTAATTTAAAAGTTGCTCCAACTGAAATACGGAGTGCTATCCGTTCAGCTGAAAGAGTGCCATTTGTATGTAGGTAATTTAGTCCACTTGATTTTTTTTTTTTTCAGGGAATTACTTTCATAAGGAGAAGGAAGACAAGTACATTTTACTCAATTATTAAATGGATGTTGGGATTTGACTTGTGATTCTATTTCTAATCAGTTCTACCTTCCACCGGGCCTCTGGGAAGGGCAATCTCTTATACCATCGCTTGTCTTTGGCAATAATTACTTTTGGATGTGAACAAAAGGTCCATTTTGGGCTCTCTGTTCTGTGATGTCTGTGTATATATATATAAAACCCTTTAAAAATCTAAGCCTCCCACTCACATATGAGTTTCCTTCTCTTTAGAGATTAGAACACTGCAGCCACTATTTGTTTTGAGCAAACAGAGTGCTGTGAAGTCCTGTAATAGCTCATTGGGGGATTTGGAGCCACAGATTTTCTTATTAATCTCGTGAACACCTTAGAAATTACATGATGACTCCCAGATGCAAAAGCTTCATTCTCTTTAATTTCTCAGCAATTTCTCCTGCTGCCTTAAATTATGATTCTGACGGCTTTGTTTTCCACTCTTATCTCTCTCTCCCCCCTCTCTCCATTTTCTTTCCTTCCTTCTCTTCCTTTGTGGATTCAAACTTTTTAGTCTCAATAAAAGGGCTGATGTCTGCCATTGGGAAACCTTACTTCCATTTTTCCCCCCAGAAAAATGGAACAGGTTTCTTTTAACTAGTGCAAGGCTCTCCTCTCTAAAAGGTTTTTATTATTGAGTGCCCGGGGTCCTTAGTTTCAGACATTTATCTTCTAGCTAAGCAGGAACAAAAGAGGGAGGCAGCCGTCCGCACCTTCTGCACCCCGAGTTTCTGAGTAATCACCCAGCGGTTAAATTGAAGTGGCCACGACATCTTCATCGTGTCACTTTGGGCTTGCTCGTTAATTTATGAGCTTCGACTGTCAAAATAGTTTGTGCAACGGACCCTAAAAATGGTGATGGATCATATCAATCAATTGGCTTTTACAGCCCTCCTTTCCCTCGAAGCAGGCCTGCCTGCTGTATACAGCAGGTAAAGAAGGAAACCACATACACAGTAGATGTGTCCAAAATGAATACATAGTCCCCGAAAGTACACCCCTTCAGGAGGGCTGTAGGATGCTTCATGCACCAACAAATCTCCACCCCTCGTCCTTGTGATGACAGCCAGAAGTTCTTAGATCCCTTGGGAGGGGTGTCCTCACCCTGGGGTACCCCATTATTTCAAGCTTACTGCTTCCCATTATTGTTATGATAAGGTCATCTCAAAAGAGCATCTCTGAAGGCCAGCATGTGGTGAGGAGCTATGGCAGGTGAGGGCAAAGTTCAACTGTAATGGGATGGAAGTTTTAAAAAAATCTTTGTGAGTGTAGAATCTAAGTGTCTACTCAGTAATTAATAGAACCTCTTTGCAGTGCCTTCAGGTCCTGGCCTATTTTCCTGAGCATGGTTGTCAGGGGTGGGCCACTTGATAAGGTGGGGGCTCCTTCCTATGTTCTTTCTGTGTTTCTTCTGGATTCTATGCCTTGGCAAGGGTTTGTCTATTATGTGCATCTTTTTCACTTAAAAAAAATCACAAATGCAAGTTCATTATAGAAAAACTTGAACAATACAGAGAAGTATGGAAAAGAGAAGACCCTTCTTGTCCATGCGGGGCCCACTTTGGTAGCAGGTATTGTATTTTCTGCTTTCTGAGCATGTGATTTTACCTACTTGAGATATTCTGTCTATATACTTCTGTCTCTTGCTTTTAAAACAATTTTCTGAGCATCTTAATGTTTTGTGTTTGATCCCAGTAGTAGTTTATTTAGTCAGTTCTTTTGTGTTGAGTGCTTAAATAGTTGAGCATATTTTGTTGTTAGCAACGAAACGGGCCAGATTGAGAGCCTTTCTGAAACAATTCCAAATTTAATGACCTATAAAACTGGATACTTCCTGGTCTCCATATATCGTCTCTTATTCTGAGGAGAGCAAGTCCCAGTGCCCTCTGGATATGAACTCTCACTAGGGGAACCCTTTCCTAGTCTTCTGTATGGAGCTGATGAACTCCTATGCATCCTTCAATGCCTGGCTGAAGCAGCCTCTATCTGTAAATGCCTGATTCTCCCTCCCCATGGAGTTGGCCCCCTCTTTTCTGTGTTGTCCTCCGCGTGAGCTCATGCAGGACTCCCTGAATGGTATTTAGCCTTCTCTCTGGTCTCCCTCTGTGGGTCCGTAGAGGCACAGAGCAAGCTAACTTATTGGCTTTGGTGATTCTGGCACCCTTGGCTGCCCAGGACCACCGGGTTCGCATGGATCCTCCAGTTTCCTGAGCTGTGTCTGGAATGCCCACAGATACACAAGGCATGCAGAGGTACAACTCAGGTGTTTGAAGGACCGAAAAGAAGCAATACTAAAAAAAAAAAATCCCCTTTTCAAGCTCCCAGGACTCATCCTTGGTTTCCACTTTGGGCACAAAGACATTTCCTCCAAATGTCCCCGTTGTTGATGGCTGCTGTCAGAGTTCACGTTGGCATTTGCACAAAATTCCTAATTTGATATTTCTCTAGTGACTGTAATGAGGATGGAAAAGTGTCATTTAGAGCTAGTTTTCTCTTTGTGCTTTGAAAAATGAAACGCACGCGGTTATCTGTAAATGAGATAATTACCTGCCTACTTCACTAAAGGCACCTACTAGTGATTTTTTAGCTTGTTTCACTTAACGAAAGCTTTACAAAGTGGGGAGCCCAGAGCTGTTAATAGACTTGTTGTAATAGACTCTGAGAAAAGGGTGAAAAAACCCAGTTGTTCCAAACTAGTCAGAGAAATAGCCTGATGAAACGGCTGGTAGCTCAGGCATAAATTTAAGTCCTGGTTGCGTTGAGAGCAAATGTAATAATAGCCACAACCAATATTTTTTAATATTACTGATCTTTCAGCAATAATTACCTAGAACTTTTAATGTCTGCAATTAGAATGCTAGCAATTCAGTGGTACAGACCAGTGGTAAATGGCACGAAATTGGATACTTGCTGTAATTGGTAATTAATCACTTTTCATTACCAGGAAGGGATGTTGTAGTTATTCTGAATAGATACAGCGTGCTAATTATGGGAAATCACAGACCTACACATTCGAAGTTAGAGCTTTTAGGGAAATAAGCAACTCATGTCAATATTTTATATCTGAGAGAAAACTTGCTTCCCCCAATTAAATGATGAGGGAGCGGCAGTGTTTTGATAAGAACCTATAGGGCAAGAGGTCTCCTTTTCCTAAGGGTCTTGGTCACATTTCCATTCATTTCTGTGTGTAATTAAAGTTTTCCCCCTTTATGCAGACTTAGAAATGGTTCCAAGTAAACATTTATGTGTGTGTGCCTCGTTTGGTCAGCCCATGGGACCCCAGGGCTCCTCTACAGGGTCATCATCACAACTGTGGCTCCCACCTAGACCTTTCTCTCCGGGCCAGTTCTCCCCTGGGATGTCCATCAGCATCACGTCCGTTTCTGTGATTTTCCTCTGCTCTTAGGAGATGGGACCATCGTTTTCCCAGACTCGAGATGTCAGTATTTTTCTGGCCTTCCCTCTTTGTCCCAGACCTCCTCATCTGTGATCAGACTCTGTCCCATCTACCTTCAGGTCTCTGCTGCCTTTGCAGCCCCCCCCCCCTCCACCCCCCCTTCTCACTGCTGCCACTCATTCCAGGGGCTCAATAGGATCTGTTAAGACTGCATCCCAGGAAAGTGCAACCTATGGAAAAAGGACTTCTAAAGAGAAAGTATGTCTATGAGAATTAGTGTAAAAAACATTAATCTATGACTAGGTCCCTGTTCCCTATTAATACTACCTCTGACAGTCCATCATATAGAACATGCCTTCCATGGATGATGCAATAAGGACCGTGGGGACTAGCCAAGCTGTTTCACCAAAGTTGTGGCCATAAAGGCATATCCCTGGGGTGGAGTCCAGGGAGAGGGTGGGCTTATCCAGCTGTCTGCCCTGGCCACCTTCACACCTGCCTCTGGAAGCTCTGTATGAATGAAGAGCTCATCAAGGGTCTAAAAGCCCTGGGTTCTCTGTGTTCTTCTTTAGAGAGTAAAGAAGGAATGAAGTATTGACTGTTCTGTGAATACTAATATCCATTATAGGCCTGCGCTCTCCTGGCCAAAGCTGCCCATGCCCTAACTAACAATATCATCGCAAAGTTGGGTCATGATGGAGAAAGTGAAAGTCGCTCAGTTGTGTCTGACTCTTTGCGGCCCCATGGACAATATAGTCCATGGAATTCTCCAGGCCAGAATACTGAAGTGGGTAGCCTTTCCCTTCTCCAGGGGATCTTCCCAATCCAGGGATAGAACCCAGGTCTCCCACATTACAGGCGGGTTCTTTACCAGCTGAGCCACAAGGGAATGGGGCCAATATAGATAAACCATTATAGCAAAATGTGTACACAGAGGCCAACAGAAGCCACTGGTCCCACACCTCTCACAGTGATCTTCAGAGCCTCTCACCTCTTCTGCCATCACGAGAAGATGTCAAAGGTGTTTCTGAGCCATGGCAGTTCCACTTCAGCTCCACTGGTCTTGATTTAGATTCAGAGGGTTCCTTTCCTTTCTCTTGGCAGAAGAAAAAGAATTCCTTTTCATTTTGTATTGGAGTGTAGCTGATTAACAACGTTGTGATAGTTTCAGGTGGATAACAAAGGGACTCAGCCATATGTAAACATGTATCCATGCTCTCCTAAACTCCCCTCCCATCTAGGCTGCTGTATAACATTGAGCAGAGTTCCCTGTGCTATACAGCAGGTCCTTGTTGATTATCCATTTAAAATATAGCAGTGTGTAAATGTCGATCCCAAATTCCCTAACTATTCCTCATAGGCATAGAACAGGAGGGGAGGGGAAGCCTGATTTTGAAGTTGCAGGTGGTAAACCTGGCCTGCCCTTGAACTTTGGTAACGGACACCTTACCATTTCTGCCCTGGTGACCAGTTGCTTTCACTGACAGGCTCATCAGTGGCATCCTGGAATCAAGTAGACATACAGTCAGAATTCAAAAAATCAGGTGTGAAATAAAGAGCCATCCAGATAAAGCAAAAACCTCTTCCCATTTCCTCCTCAACATGACCCATTACACAGCACTTCTTTACCCAAATTTCATCTGCTCCCTCCTCCATCATCGCCAGGGGCCCTGAATTGGTTCCTCACCCCGCTGCACAATTTCAGCCTCGGAACTCTCTCCTCTGCCTTTGTCACAGAGCTGAGTAATGATGTGACAACATGTGATTGGGCGATTGATGTCAAATGTTAGCTGCAACATTCATTTTCCCCTGAAATGGACAAAGAAGAGTATTAGTCATTTAGAAACTTCATCTAGAAGCTACACCTCACGAGTGATAGTCCAAAATTGAATGGGTCTGAAATTTAAAGTGGCTTTTAAGTCCTTCTCCTTTGATTGCTCCTCAGGTCATGCAGCGTTGTGAGAGGCCAAAGGAGCAAGTTACTGATGGGAGCTGGGAATGTCATTTGTTAGCTCCTTGACTCCTCCCAGAAGCCCATTCCTCCTGTGACAGGATGCTCCTGAGACCTCGAGAGAAGAATCGTGGGCTCGGGAGGTGGGCAGATCTGTGCTCCAGGGTCAGCCCTATCACTTCTTCCTTTGTGAGCCTCAATTTCCCCATTTACGAAACAGGGTTCATAAGATGGACTTCCCTGGTGGTTTGGTGGTGAGGGCTCCATGCTTCCACTGCAAGGGGCAGAGGTTCAATTCCTGGTCGGGGAGCTGAGCTCCTCCATGCTGTGCGGTGCAGTCAAAAGCAAAAAGAAATCTCCCAAAAAACATGCAATAGGGTTAACAAGAATGATTATTGCCATCCTCATTTTGCAGAAATAAGAAAATAATATTTAGAGAGGTGAATAAGGGGCCCAAATACAGAGTGAATGGACAGACTACAACCCTCTCTGGGGCCATCGAGTCCCCAGAGAGATGGTGTCCTGCCTTCCAGCCTCACCAGGAGGTCACCGGGCTGTTCACATACACTTCCATGTGGATAGCAGCCCTTCTAACAATAACCAACCAGTGTGTGTCTATGCATGACCTGAGTTCAGAGACACGGCTCCCCCAGGGTCCCCCCAATGGTCCTTCCAGTGGAAGCCAAAATAGCCCTGGATGAGAGCTTAAAATTCCCGCTTTCTGTGATCAGCATTTTTCAAGGAAAAGAAATATGCAGCAGTCTGTGCAGGTTATTTAACATCTGGGAAGGTTCTTGCTCACTCTGAGCCCTCTGTGCGCTCCCAAGTTACTGATATCATCGTTAGAAATGGCTTCCACCTACGGCTCTGATTCATGGCCTGGTTATGAGTGTGATTCATAGGCTGCTAAGAAGCAGGCAGAGGCGGCTATGTTACCTAGAAGCAGTGCCTGGGAATAGGATCACCGATGTGATGCGTCAGATATGCTAATGAGATCAATGCGACATTATGTTAAAAAACCCAAACCTCATTTGCAAGTGAATGTTAATAAGGAGAAAAGGCTCAGCTCAGGTTGGACTGGAATCACTGGCGGGACTAGCTCTTCCTCAGTTAAGTAACATAATTTGTTCAATTTGTTTTATGTCAGTAAGTGAAGAACCTTTTTACTCACTTTGATTCATGGAAGGAGGTTAGACAATGGTACAGTAGAAAGGAAATTAACATTTAACCTGCCTGGCTGGGTTTTCTAACGGATGTCTCAATATGACTGAGGCAGTGTGCGTAAATTCTCCCGATAAACCAGAATGAAACAGCAGCTATTTAAATTCCAAAGAAAATCTGGATGGCAGATATAGTCCAAAGAGAAACCTGATGGGTGTTGGGTCAGGAACTGGAAGACTGGAATCCTGGTCTCACCTATTACTCATTACTTTGAGTCACAAACTTCCTGGGCCTCAGTTCTTGTATCTGTAAAATGGAGTTGATGCAAAAAAGATGTTGTGAGTTCATAAACTGTAATATACCCATCTAACAACTATTTATGGAATACCTACTATGTCCTGGGTACTGTGCTAGCTGCTGGGGTTACAGTGATGGTTAGAATTGTCAGGATCCTCGCTGTAAGGGAAATTACGTTCTGGCATCCTTTAAAATTTTTTATTATGAAAAAATTCAGACCTTCATGAAAGTGGGCAGAAGAGGATAATGAGCTTCATCTACCCATCACTCAGACTCAAGCACAAGAAAGATTTTGCTGTGTTTGCTTTGCCTGTCTCCCGTGTTTTTTGCTGAATTATTTTAAAGCAAATCACAGACGCTGTGTTCCTTGTCCATTGCTATATGACAAACAGCCATAGATTCAGCTGTTTAAACAATACACATTTGTTATCTCACGTTTTACAAGGTTTGGGAATCTGGACACAACTTAGCTGGATCTTCTGCTCTGTTTCACAAAGCTGTAATCCAGATGTCAGCCTGGCCTGAGGTCTGACCTGAGACTTAGAGGCCTGAGCCTAGTGGGGTTGTTGGCAGAATTCAGTTCCTTGTGGTTGTAGGGCTGAGGCCCTCAGCAACTAGAGGCAGTCCCATAGGCAGCTCACTGCTTTGCTGATTGCATCTCCTTTGAGGCCAGCAGGAGTATTTCTTTGACACTTTACCCTTGGCTAAGGGCTCACTAGATTAGACCAGGCCCACCCAGGGTAATTTTGCTTTTGATTAGCTCAAAGTTAGCTGACTTACACCCTCTCATGGGAGTGCTATGCCATCATATTCACAGGTTTTCTTCCCACTCAGATTGTTTTTGTTCAGTCACTAAGTCATGTCTGACTCTTTGGAACCCCATGGATTGCAGCATGCCAAGCTTCCCTGTTCTTCACTTTCTCCCAGAGTTTGCTCGAGCTCTTGTTCATTGAGTCCATGATGCTATCAAACCTCAGGGGGAGGGCGTTATTCAGAGTGGGACCAGCAGGGGGTATGAATCTTGGGGGCTATCTTGGAATTTTGCCCATTGTGTAGGCATTTCCTCCCTACCATCTTAAATATACACTTCTACAAATTATGCTGCTAAGTCACTTCAGTCGTGTTCAACTCTGTGCGACCCCATAGACGGCAGCCCACCAGGCTCCCCCGTCCATGGGATTCTCCAGGCAAGAACACTGGAGTGGGTTGCCATTTCCTTCTCCAGAGCATGAAAGTGAAAAGTGAAAGTGAAGTTGCTCAGTCATGTCTGACTCTTAGCGACCCCATGGACTGCAGCCCACTAGGCTCCTCCGTCCATGGGATTTTCCAGGCAAGAGTACTGGAGTGGGGTGCCATTGCCTTGTTCATCTACAAATTATGGGCATACTTTAATAACTACAATTTCATGTTAATATCTGATAGGGATTGCTATTACTCAGTTTAGGACATGTTATGCTTTCATAACCCCCACCCCGCCCCCAAAATCTCAGTGACTTCCAACCACAAAGGTTTCTTTCTTGGCTCACATTCCACATCCGTCGCAAAATGGCTTCAGCACTTAATCCTCAGGCCCAGCTTGAAGCAACAGCCCATTTCTGGGGAAAAGAGATGGAGTGACATGCAAAGGCATGTCAAGCTTCATCTGGGATGTGTCCGCGTCCCATATGCTTACCTTTCCTCTGCTTGTCCTACTCCCCAGGGGCTGACAGTACAGTCCTTCTACAGAGAGGAAGGCCATTAAGAAAGGTTTGACTGGGGGTCTATTTTAAAGCAAATAATGAAACCTCCCAGTTATCTCTTAAGTATCTTTTATTCTAGAATACTCTCACTCACACACCTTATTTTTCACAGGTTATTGACCCATTGGAGAAAATGATCAGTTGTCATCTGGAATTTTCTACACCCTGAATTGGTCTGTTTGCTTCCTTGTATATCATTCCGCTTGCGTCTGTATGCGCTCTATTTCCTGCGGGCTAGAAGTTAGGTTTAGTGAATATCTGGGGGCTAAGGATACTTCACAGGGAATGTTTGGCACTTTGTATTTTATCACATCAAAAAGCACTTGATATTTGGGGAGGAAATCTTTTTAAAAACTTCATATTTTTAAATTGAAATTCTTACTCTTACATCCTTACATCCACTTAGATACTCATTTCTACTAGTCAGGCCCTGTACCATTTGTGTGAACTGCCCAGAACAGGCAAATCTATAGAGGTGGGAAATAGATTAGTGCTTGACAGGTGCTGATGCAGGGGGAGGGGAATGGGGAGCAACAGCTAATGGGCACAGGTTTATTTTTGGGGTGATGAAAAATTTTGGGGAATTGATAATGGTTGCTATGCAACTTTGCAAAAATAAGTGGCTGCCAAGGTCCCTCCCAACTGCTAAATACCAGTTCAACCCACAAGGGACAGGGACTAACTCTGCTTGGGGGTGTCAAATAGAGGTGACCCTGGAGGAGGCCCACAAAGGATGGGGAAGAGCACAAGGGAGCCAGGCAGCAGGGACAGGTTGCAAGATCCAGACCAAACCATGTGTTTACTTAGTATTTGGGCTCTCCAGAGCTATCCTCATAGGAGCTGCTGGGGACAGCAGTTGGGTGATGGGCCCTGGGCCCCTCACTTCCTCTCCAACCAAAGCAGCTCTGCTCCTGTTTCACAGGTGAGACTTCTAAGTAAGACTTTGTTCCAATGAAGAATTCTGCCATGCAAAACCCCTGACTTGAGTGAACAATTCTCAGCACTGTCACTTATTCCATTAGAATATTAGTGAGTCTGCATCTAATAAGGAAGAAGATGACATTGTGAGCATCACTCACAATCACAGCCACCATTCATGGGACACTAGGCATACATCAGGCTCCATTCTAGGCATGTGATATTCATCATCTTATTTACATTTCACAAAACCCAAATGTGGTGTATAGTCTTAGTCTCATTATACAGGTGAGGAGACCCTCAGTGTCAAGTGTCTTAATTGAGTCCACAGTTAGGCCTGTTGATCTGGGAAACGAACTCAGATCTTTTTAGTTCAGAAACTGGTGCCCATGTTATCTTCCTCCCTTGTGCTCAAATGGTGCTTTACAGTTTGCAGAGCCCTTCACAAGCCGTTTCTCTGTGGAGAGCTGTAGCAGCCCTTGGAAGAAGAACTGCACAGTTATCTCCCTTCTGCAGTTGAAGAGAATGAGGCTTTGGGTCTTAGTCTGGGTTGCAGAATGCTGACGTGGGGTGGGTGCCCTGGGCTACCGTGAATCTACCCCGTTCCCTGTGCCAACTGCTCGGGAGCCACCAGAACAGAGATTTGACTGGTGCTTAGTGTGGCCACCCCTCCCTGGCCATCCTTCTCAGTATACATGAGATGCTCAAATGATGATGTTTTATTCTAATGACAAAGAGTATAACAAGCACAGGAAATGGCCTGGCATTAATCTCCACTCCATCTTGTGGCAGTGACTGCAATGAAAATGAGAAATAGTTTAAGCTTAACCCATTCTCATTACAATCATAATTACATTTTGTGGTCATTCTTAGTTTCTAGCAGAACCCAACTGCTCTTCATGTCAATTTGAAAGATACAGACAGCCCTTAATTTTTCTCCAGCATTCATCTGCCCGGCCATCTGCCGAGGACTGATCCTTGGGAAGCTGAAAATTAGGCTTAAGGAACTTATCTGTTTTATGTTTTAAATGGTTTGGCACAGACCTGCTAAACATCTGGACAAATGTAATTTACATGCATGTGTCTCAAAAATACATTGGATCAGGCAACTGATTTATCTTTCTAATAATATGTTTAATTGAGAATACTCAAATTGGGGCCCTGATTATATAGCTAATGGCACTGAAAGCTGGCCAGGAAGTGTGCTGGGTGTCACAAGAGGAGAGACTGGGGACCAAAACTTGCCAAGGTCAACCCTCCAATTCTCAAGCCATCGTTGGACTCCTGAGTGGCCATGTCCCCATAGACACTGTGCACCGATGGCATTCTCCGCATTAACTTCCTGGCACACAGCTCTGCAATGTTCTTCTGAGGCTGTTACATAACAACTCCATTTACCAATAAATACCTTTCTTAATGGTTCATCCTTTTTTTTTTCCTTTTTCTTTTGGTACATGTTAATTGAGCCCCTGTGATGTGCTAGGCATTGGTTAGGAGCTGGTGACACAAAGACAAATACTTTCAAGCAGTCTGCTTTCTAGAGGTCAGCACAGAAGGCTTTGGGGGTACAGAGGAGTGCCCTGATCTCTGCCTACCTCCTGGGGTGGAGAGTGGATTAGGAAGACCCTGCTGGCCCTCAGCCTCCTAGCCTAGCCTTGTCTTTGGGGCCATGGATGAATCACCGAGCATCTCTGGGCCTCAGTTTTTCCACCTTTAAATCAGCTTCCTGGGGCCATGGACAACGAAAATAGCTAATGTCATCCATGTGCTTAGCACAGAGCTTGGCATCTAGTTGTCTACCAGGGGCTCATAGGTAGCTGGTAGGGCTTTGCTAGGGGTGGGGACAGGAAGTGTGTTCCAGAGCAAGGGCTCAGCCTGTCCTAAGATCCAGCGCAGCAATAGAGCATTGAGCGTGGTTGGACCACAGAGGAGAGGCAGGGGCGGCAGCAGAGGCCTGGTCCTAGAGCCGCCTGTGAGCCAGGCTAAGATGGTGGACACTGCCCCAACGCCACGGGGAGCCTCATGGAGAGGGAGGCAGGGGCGAGGGGGATGATCAGAGGGGTGCTTTAGAAACATCATCTGGCCACAGAGTGGAGACTGGACCCCTCAAGCTCAGGGCAAGACGAGAGCCTGGGAGGTTGACAGCAATTCCAAAGGGGACCTTGGTGGTGGTTACAGTTTGATGGATTTTGTTGTCTCATGGATGATGTTTCACACAGTTTTCTTTAAAGGGTGCTTTTGGAGAATTAAGCTTGAGGCTGCACTTTCCATGCATGTGTCCTTTTTGGGCAAGAAATGGAATATGGTCCCCTAGAGCTGGGGTCCTGGGGGCTGTGGCCCAGATTGTAATCAGAGTCCTGGGTGTGCGGGCCCCTCCCACCTCCTCTGCAGAGCCCTCACCTGGCCCAGTGACCAGGGGCTCTAGGTGAACCCAGTGAGGTGTGGGAGGGGCTGAGGCTATGCACCTGTGCTGTGGGTCTGGGCATAGAACCTGAACAGCTGTGGAAAGAGCTCCCGGAGTGGTGGGTTTCAGAGCAGAGTCTCCCGGTATCTCTTTCTGCCTCGTGGACTGATTTTCTCCAATGGCTGAGTGGCCCGTGAGTCAACATGTGTATCACTCACCACCCTGCCACACTGGTCCAGACAGTACCCTGTTGTGTTCTGGACTGGTTTTGACATGTAACGGCAGGCCTCTTAACACTATTTAAAAATAAATTCACAGGTACAGGCAGGGCAGTTGGCAAAGGAGATCAGGACCGTGAATGAACGCTGAAAGGGAAAATGCTGTGATAAGAGTGGTAAAGTAGATGAGCCATTTGCCATGAGACCTGCCAGGAAACGAGACTGGCCCAAACTGACGCAGTGGGTCTCTGCACGACCCCACGGTCGCACATGGAGGCCGGCCCCTGCCTCGTTCTGCCGTCTCGTCCCGCCGGCCTGAGCCATCCTCCGCTGGCTCCGAGCTGCAGCCTTGGGTTTGGCGGCAGAATTAGATCTGACCTTTTCAATCGTGGCTTTTAAAAAAATTATTAAATTTAAAAATGGTTAAACCTCAAATGAGCTGAAATCTTTTGTGCGAAGAACCCGTCTATCATTTCTTTTGTCCATAAAATATATTTAACCTCAACCATGTAATTAACGCCAGTGAATCCACCAGGCTGGTTGGGTTTATTATGTGCTCAGGGAGCTCAGCTGTTCTCATCTGAAAAGGGCAGTGCCGGGCATTTTCTTGAGTTTCTTGGCAAAAGCTGTAGGCAGAAAGTTGGAGCTCATCTGGAATAGTTTCCACTTTGCCTCTTGCTGTTCCTTCCACAATCCAGGTTGAGCAGAAGAGGCTTCACAATTAGAGAGAAATGCTCAACAAAGGACAATTAGCCAGGCTCACAGCACAATCTTCGGGGGGGCGGTTGCGGCCATGTGTGTCTGGGGAGGAATTCAGAGGAGCCAAATCAGCTTCACCAAGCCCTCAGACACCGAGATGCAGTTTCCAAGCAGGGCAGAGAAAAGGTGAAAGTCTGGTGGCATCTAAAGCAGAGATTCTCAACACGATTCTGGGAATCTCGGCTTCCCAGTGAAACTGAAAGAGCACTGGCTTAACAGTCCAATAGATTTGAGTTAGGATTTGCATCTCTGCTGCTTATTTGGTGTTTGAATCTGGTAAGTCATGAAGCCATTCTGAACCTCGTTTTTCTTATTTATGAAATAAAGGTAAAAAAAAGATAAGTATCTTGCAGAGTTATTGTGATTTAAATGGGATCATATATGTCAGATTCTTAGCACAGAGCTTGGCACATAGAAATCAGCCTCCATTATTCTTTTCCTCTTATTCCTCCTTCTTCTTTTCCCTACTGGAAAATGGGTCGACCAAACTGAAAATAGCTAAATACATGTTGTGTGTGTGTGAAGGGAGTGGGGAGTGCCTGCTCAATCAAGCGTCAGGATCTATTATACAGCTATAATACTGTGGTACTGGCCCAGCAATAGACAAATGTCTAATGGAACTGAATAGGAAGCCTGAATGCAAACCACACACAAATGACGCTGCAGGCCACTGTGGGGAAGCGTGAACTACTCAGTAAAACGTGTGGGAGCACTGGCTAGCCACATGGGAGAAATGAGATGGGATTCCTACCTCCATGTACAGGATCGCTCTCCGATAGATGAAATGCGAAAGGCAACATTTGAGTATTTTAAGAATAAAATAGAGGAGATCTCTTTGTGACCTCAAGATAGGCTAGGGTTTCTTAGCAAAATGCAAAAAGGTTGATGTTAGACTACCTTAAAATTCAGAACTTCTTTCAACAAAAAGCTGGATAAGATATTTGCCACATAAATAACAAAAGATACGTATTCAGAGTATAGACAAATGGGAAATAAAAAGACACAATGTGATAGAAACATGGAAAAAAGACTTGTTTATAAAGACATTTTATGAAATAGTAGAAAAGCTTGGCCAGTTACATGCAAAAGGATGTTCAACTTCATTTGTAATTAGGAAAATGCAAATCAAAATCACAAAGAAACTAGGTGACATGAAGGATGGATTAACTAACCTTATTGTGATCATTTCACAATATGTACATAAATCGAATCATCACAAACATTTGAAATATTTGTTATATGTCTATTATATCTCAATACAGCTTAAAAAACTTATCAAGCCACCAGTAGCCTACTATGAGTAGTCTTGCTTTTTCCATATGATCACTTACTGAAGTTCTCTTTCTTCTTTGATTTTTTCCTGACTATTCCTCATCACATCAAGATAACAAAGATATATCTCTATTTAGACACACACACCAGTACATACACACAAACCTCACAGAAACCTACCATTTGTTCTCACTGGGTTGATAAAAACCCAAGAAGTCTGACAGCATGCATACATGAGGGCGTGGCGAATGGGAGCACTTACATATTGCTGGAGAGCGTAAATTGGAAAATAAATTGGCATCATCTTGTAAGTCTCTGTACATACAACCCAGCACCTGACTCATAGGTGTACGCCAGACCTCAGAGAAACTCCTGTTGGTGTGCAGCAGGACCTGTGCTCTGAGGGCTCTCATAGCTGCACTGGGGATAAACACCAAACATTGTAAACCATTTTAACATCCTTTGATAAGAAAATGGTTAAATAGACTATGAGCATTCTAGTGAAAATGAACGTGCTCCAGCTACCCACAAACACCTGCGTGAATCTTAGAAATGATTTGCTGAGTGAACCGAAATGTTGCAGAAGAGCATGTAGAGTAAAATGCCATTTTTATAAAATGAAACAACCAGTTAACACTGAAGAAGATTGTTTGAATGACGAAATGATAAGCAGACAATTCAAGATCCTGGCTACCCCTTTGGAAGAGGCAAGGGATGAACAGGCGTGGAGCAAATCGGTAACACTGCCCGTATTGGTAACATTCTGCTTCTCCTGGTGGGTGCTGGTTTCACAATGTGTATGTCGTTATTACGCTGCATAACTCACACACATGTTCCATCTATTCTTTTGTGTGTTGAGTATTGTGAAATTAAAAACAGAAATAACAAGAATGCATGGAAGGACTGGGACTTGACTGGCTGCAGTTACTGTCACCGGTAGACTCCCTGGAAGGTGAAGAGTGAGGAGACCGCTGCGCAATGTACCCAGACAGGCTGAGCTCATCTGGAGGGAGAGAAGAGGTGAATCTCATGAGAGTAAAGCCTGATAGGGGTTCCAGGCTTCTGCCAAGGTTGTGTAACATTTGGTGACATCCTGGGAAGGTGGGGGGCTACACATGGTGGCTCAGTCAGTAAATCCACCTGCAATGCAGGAGCCCCAGGTTTGATCCCTGGGTCGGGAAGATCCCCTGGAGGAGGAAATGGCAACCCACTCCAGTATTCTTGCCTGGGAAATCCCATGGACAGAGGAGCCTGATGGGCTACAGTCTATGGGGTCACAACAGTTGGACATGACTTAGCGAGTAAACCACCCCACATGGAAGTTGGTGCCCTGCAGGCATGGTCATATATGAAAGATAGCAGCCTGGAATTCTGGAGAATGGGAACTGGTTTGGCCAACTGTGATCTCTTGGGATTTCTCTTCCCACTTAATGTCTGACAGTAGTGTTGCACAGTATAGGCTGTTATTAGACTCTTCTAACATAAAAATAAAAGTGCTGCAATGGGGTAACGTCTGCAAGCTTCAGTCTCAAGACAGTTAATTTTTCTGTGAGAATGTGGTGCTGTCAGAATCAGCTACTGGGGCATTCTAATTTCTACATGTTTGGAGATACAGTGGCTTTGAGTGGGAGGGATCTAGTCTATCAAAACGGCAATTGTTCTGGAGAATTTTCAAGGAAGTAAAATTAAAGAATGGAAGTGCAGAGTATTCGTTCAATTTCAAGGCATGTGTAAAGGCTCTTTGCCCTGTGCAATTAGGTCCAGGTCCTAGTGGGGATAGGACATGGCAAGCCACTCCAGTATTCTTGCCTGGAGAATCCCATGGACAGAGGGGCTGGTGGGCTTCAGTCCATGGGGTCACAAAGAGTCGAACATGACTGACCACACATGCCCCATGGGGGAAGATGAGATGCCTGTTTCTTCTGCTCCCAACTCTCTTCTTTAAAAATGCCCTGCTCCTCAGTACAGTAGACCTGAAAGAATGTGGATGGTCCTCTGTTTCAAGAGAACGTGGAAAGATGCTATGGCCAGCCAACAGTAATGCCTTTTATAATGCCAGAAAGACATTGCAATGACCTGGAAATCATGGGTCAGTGAAAACATCTGGATTTTGGTGTGTTGTTTTCCTATCTGTTTATTCAAAAGCCCTCACTTCAGATTCTGTCCCTGGCCCATTATGAGCCATTGTCTATGTGAGACACATAGAGAGTCTATGTGACCAGCAGAAGGCTAGTCTGTCGAGAGTCTCGGTTTTCTGCTTATTCCAACACTGTTGAAACCACGTCCTTTAAAAAACAATTGCCATCCTGTGGACATTGCCAGCAGGGAGCAGCAGGAGGAATTTGCTGCTGATCATCCTATTTTTATCAATATTGGGGATTTTGCTTAATACTGTGAAGTTAAAGGAGGATTCTGCTCCCTCCCTCTGTCATTTTCCTGTCTTTCATATTATTTATTTTAAAATTAAAATATTTTTCTCTGGCAGCGCCACATGCATAGCATGTGGGATCTTAGTTTCCCGACCAGGGATTGAACCTGTGCCCCACTGCCTTGGAAGCGTGGCATCATAACCACTGGGCCACCAGGGAAGTCTCTTCCATATTTAAGACTGGTTAAAAATCTCTGCCCAAAATTGACTGAGCAGAGCTCAAGGTTCAAATTGCAAGTCCTAATCGGATCGTGCCTGGCTTCCCTGTGCTTTACAAAGACAGGTTTTTAAAATGCCTGTCACATCAGAATCTGGAAAGCCTTGGCCATCACCCACTGCCTGCTTCCCTGTCCCAGCCTTGAAACATTCTATTTACCCAACGCTTAAATATGGAAAAGGTAATAATTCACATTGTGCTCTCAGTGCAGGTGGTGGCTCTAAATAGCTTCCGGGCTCTAAGGATGTCTAAAAGCAGTGAAGCTGTGTTCGTTGTTATTGCATGAAATGAAAGAAGCACCTTGGATGATTACAGATGAAGATTTCTTTCCCAGTGGCCAGCAGAACCAAAGGGACGAGCCACCTCTCCTTCCCTTTGTAGATGGCCTAGGAGCTGGGAGGATGGGCAGAGAAGCCTGGAAAACCGGCCAGCTTCTAATTGTGTCTTTACAGCCAACTAGGCTACCAAAATGATTATCTTTTTCTCTCTGAGCCTTACTGACCTGTGGCTAATGAGATTTGTGCTTCGATTAGTTGTAGAACATAAATTAGCTAATCAATGGCAATGGATTCGCATTATTTCTCATACATGAGTTCTGCTGCAGTGATCTGTACTGAATATTCAAATCAATTTCGGATACTCTGAACGACTCCGTTAATGTGACCTGCTGGAATCTGGCTGCATCCGTAGCCTCCTTGGGAGCAGATGAAGACCAGGCTGAGCCCAGCTCATACCCCAGCCGCTCAGGCATCCAGAGCTCTGCAAACTACCTTGCTTTCCCTTTCACACAATGAGGGTCAAAGAGGATTGGGGAGAAAGTCATGCGGCTGGTGGGGGGAAGCAACAGAAACTCCGGAGAACTCACAGCCCCAGGTGGCCTCCTTTCCTGCAAAGGAACCAGGCTTAGTGGACATCAAAAAGCAGGAAGCTGTTTTCAGGTTTCTGGGGTACAAACTTTGCCAAGAGCAGGATCCTGGGTAGTCATCTTCGATTTTCAGCCCGGGGAAGAAAATCTTCACTCTTTGCTATAGTTGTCTCATCTGTACAATTAACCAGCATCTTGGCATAAAACGTGGAAATTTGTACAGTCTTCCAGGCATCTGTGGGCTTTATGGTACAAGTTCTGTTAGTACTGAAGCCACAGAAAATTAAATGTTCCCCAAAGAACTTCCAGATGTGCTTTATTCTAATGGGGTCATTATGCAGTAAATTAAAAAGCAGGGTAAATGGAACTGTAAAATTTAAATTACTCTAAAACCACATCTCTTTGCTTTGAGCATTCATTTGTGGGGTTGCATTTGCAATAAATGTGAATTAGGCAGCTGCAATAACTGTTAATCATATATTTATAAAATAGTAATGAGGAAATGAATAGCATAGTAAGACAGCTGCACATTTGTCTGAGAGTGTGTCAACTGTGAACATAATAAGATGTGGAACATTGTTTGGAGCTGGGCTGATAATACAGTGAATGTAAGAGATCGCTTCAGCCTCTTAACTTTACACGAAATTATACATAAAATCCATAAAAGCCCATAATAATGCATTATGCCCCTGAATTGTATTCAATATTTTTCTTTGCTTTGATTTTCTGAAATGAGCTCTACTTTCGCCAAAGCCATCTTCCAGGCATCAGTGAGGCTTTTGTTTCAGGCGATGTCGGGCTTCTAAGATTGCAATTGGATTTAAAGAAAGCAGGGCCGGTGCTGGCAAGGAGTTAATGGCGGTGCTTTGCTTTGTTTCCTCGGACCTGCCGTACGCGGCTGGAGGCATGCCTTGTCCTGGGCGGAGGACTGAGGGGCTCCCGGCCTCTGCAACTGACCCCTGAGATCAAGATGGGGGAGAGAGGCCACTGCCAGCCCACCAGAGCCCCTGGGCTGCACGCTGGACCTGGTGAGAGCAGGCACACGGCTTTCAGCCATGGTTCAGACGAGCATCTCCTTGGGGGCCATGCTGGGAGCTCCGGGCAGGTCTAGTAAAGGTCTGTGGCCTTGTGCTTGGGAAGGATGGCCATCCTGATGGCTGAAGTGATGACTGTTACTTGGAAACCTCCTTGCCTGGTGTTTGAACCAACCCCTCTGAAGGGAGCATTTATGAAGCAGAGCCTTTCTGAGCACGGAGAGGCAGGGAAGGGGCCAGCGATCGAGTGTCCACAAGCAGCTGATCCTGGCTGTCCTTGTATCCTGTTCTTTCCAGCTGACCCTGGCTCTCCTCCTATCCTTGTATCATGAGGCATGACCAGGATGAAGCCGGTGCCCCTTACTGAGCATTCGGGGCCCTGCCCGGCCTGGCCCAACCGCATCTCCCCCACCCCCACATTAAACACCCGCGGGGTCCCAGATCTGCCATAATCTGGAGTTTGACAGCTCTGAGTATGTGGTTCTCTTGGTCTGGAATATTCTTCCCTGCTTCAAAGATTCCAGTTGCTCCTGCATGTCCCTTGTGAAGCTGTCCCAGACTCCTGGACCCCTTTCCTTATTCCCCTGGCGTTCATCATGCTATGCGTACCTCACCATGACAACAGCAGTCTCATTGCATCTCTGGGGTACTGTAACTTAGTGTCCATGCACCTGTCAGACTCAGGGCCCCATGAGTGGACCCTCAGGTTTGGTGCTTTGCTACATCTTGTTTTGGGAGATGAGCACAGAATGCAGCCACTGGATGTTGGTGTAGGATTAAGGACAGTGGGCTGGGAGGGTCCAACGTGAGCTCTCTTGGTGTTTCTACAATTAGGCCAGGCCACCCTTTTCTCTGGGCAGCCCCCAGCTCTTGGGATGAATGACGATTGTCTGTAAGGAGCTGGAGAAGGAGCAGGTCTAACAGGAAGAGTGGCTCCAGGAAGTTCAATGTGGGATGTTTCAAAATAGAATGTTGGGTTCATAACCGTCCTCCCATCGCTCAGGATTTTGTAAGACCCTCACTGAAGGTAGTTTATTGTAGGGAACTGGGATTCACCATTCTTTCTCGGAAAGAGCGAGGAGAGGGAGAGAGACAAAAGCAGAGACAGAGGCAAGGAAAGACACAGAAAAGAGGAAGAGGAGGTGGAGGAAAAAGCTTATTATACACACGTGCAAAGAACATTCTGTAAATCTCTTCCCAACCCACATTCAGTTCCCAGTATTTCAGTGCTGTTTTTCTTTAACCAACATTTTTTTTTTCTTGTTACAAAAATGCTATATGGTCATTTTTATAATGTGCAGCATAAAGAATGTCATAATTTATTTAACCATTCCCTTATTTGTTTAAAAATTCCTGTTTATTTAACCATTCTCTATATGTTTATTCTCTTATTGTTCTTCATTCATTCTTCATTCATTGAATATTTATGAATATTTTTTGCTCCTTTAAATTATGTTGTTAAAATCCTTAAAATCTTTGCCAGTTTCATAAGTATAGTATGATGCTTCATTATTATTTTAATTTCAGTTTATTTCTAGTAAAGTAGAATTTCTCTCTCTCTCTCTCTTTTTTTTTTTTTTTTTGCTTATTTATGTGTATTTTTTCTCCGGAATGATTAAGTACAGCTTTCACTGACAAGGGAACAGTGTCATCACTGAATGTCTTATGGGTTGCATTATTTCATTTCACCTTCATATTAACCCCGTTCATAGACCCTATGGCTTGTGTGAGCTTTGGTGACGTTGAGGAGCCTCCCTGAGATGCATGGTTAGTAGGCGCTGGATCCTGCTGTGCTGCAGGCACATCCTTTCATTTTTCTACTGGGGGCTGACAGCTTTCTCTTTAACTTACTGGAGCTGTTTGCATATTGAGTGTTTAATTCATCGTCTGTGTACCTATAGGCTTTTTTTCTTTTAATGCAGTATAGCTGATTTACAATGCTGTGTTATTTTGGGTATACAGCAGAGTGATTCGATTATATATATATGTATATAGAGAGGTTTCCCAGGTGGTGCAATGGTAAAGAATTTACCTCCCAGTGCAGGAGATGCAGGTTCGATCCCTGGGTTGGGAAGGCCCCTTGGAGGAGGAAAGGCAACCCACTCCAGTATTCTTGTCTGGAGAATCCCATGGATAGAGGAGCCTGGTGGGCTATAGTCCACAGGGTTGCAGAGTCAGACATGACTGAGCATGTATGTACATATATATTTTCTATTTGATTCTTTCCCCTGTAAATTATTACAAATATTGAGCAGTGTTCCCTATGTTATATAGTAACTCCTTGTTGATTATCTATTTTATATATAGTAGTGTGTATCTGTTAATCCTAAGCTCCTAATTCATTTCCTCCCTCTTCTTTCCCCTTTGGTAACCATAAAAAATATGGACACTTCACAAATTTGCATGTCATCCTTGTGCAGGAGCCGTGCTAATCTTCACTGTATCATTCCCATTTTCGTATATGTGCTGGGGAAGACAGCACCGGCATGGTCTTTTAAACAGAGGGCTCATGTCCCAGGGTTCCCATCAAAGAAGGGGAAATGGCTCCCCTAAGGAACGCACTGCTCTCCCCATTTTGTCTTCATTCAGAGTCACCTCTTGGTGGCTTTGCTTCCAGGTTTCTTCCCTCTCGTCATCTTCTGATGTCTCCTCCCTTTGAAAGGTGGGTGAATGATGGCTGTTAGTCATCTCACTCGTTTGAGAAAGCTGAGGACTGCCCCAGGTAAGAGATACGGCAGGGAAGCTGATAAAAAACAAAACCTAAACCAGCATTAACAAAACCAGACCAAATCAATCCAAGCTGAACAAATATCCCAACATGGTGAGTAAGTCAGTTTGGATTTGGGATAGAGTTGCCAGGTAAAATATAAAATGCCCAAGTAAATGAATTTCAGATAAACAACACTAAAATTACTAAAAATATTTTTAAAAATGCTAAAAAATATCCTATGCACTGTTTGGAACATACTTATTCCCCCAAATTATTTTTTGTTAGAAATTTCTTAGAAGGCTTTAGTCCTTTTTCAAACCTAATTTTATTGGGATAACTAACATCTAACATTCAGAAAACGAAGATCATGGCATCTGCTCCCATCACTTCATGGGAAATAGATGGGGAAACAGTAGAAACAGTGTCAGAGTTTATTTTTGGGGGCTCCAGAATCACTGCAGATGGTGACTGCAGCCATGAAATTAAAAGACACTTACTCCTTGGAAGAAAAGTTATGACTAACCTAGATAGTCTATTCAAAAGCAGAGACATTACTTTGCCAACTAAGGTCCGTCTAGTCAAGGCTATGGTTTTTCCTGTGGTCATGTGTGGATGTGAGAGTTGGACTGTGAAGAAGGCTGAGTGCCGAAGAATTGATGCTTTTGAACTGTGGTGTTGGAGAAGACTCTTGAGAGTCCCTTGGACTGCCAGGAGATCCAACCAGTCCCTTCTGAAGGAGATCAACCCTGGGATTTCTTTGGAAGGAATGATGCTAAAGCTGAAGTTCCAGTACTTTGGCCACCTCATGTGAAGAGTTGACTCATTGGAAAAGACTCTGATGCTGGGAGGGATTGGGGGCAGGAGGAGAAGGGGACGACAGAGGATGAGATGGCTGGATGGCATCATGGACTCGATGGACGTGAGTCTGAGTGAACTCCAGGAGATGGTGATGGACAGGGAGGCCTGGCGTGCTGCGATTCATGGGGTCACAAAGAGTCGGACATGACTGAGCGACTGAACTGAACTGAACTGAACATCTGTTATATAGATAGAAAGGACAGTTTAGCAGTATAAATTTATTTTAGAAGTTCAAGTGAACAATATTTAAAAATCAATCAATATGAACCATAAAACTGTTTTGAATTTGAGTTTATGAGTTACCTTTGCAACCTACAGCAGCCTCAGCTCCAGTTCAGGTTAGGTTATTTATTTATTTTTTTGGTAGCAGTGAATAAATCCTGTTTGCAAATGGTAAAAAAAAAAAAAAAAAAAAGGCATACCTTAAGATTTAAGCATAGCGGTGAAACGGCCAAGAGGAGATACCCCACGTCCAAGGTAAGGAGCAGCGGTTGCACTTTGCTGGAGCAGCTGTGAAGAGATACCCCATGTCCAAGGTAAGAGAAACCCCACAAAGACAGTAGGCACTGAGAGAGGGCATCAGAAGGCAGACAGACTGAAACCACAACACAGAAAACTAGCCAATCTGATCACACGGACCACAGCCCTGTCTAACTCAATGAAACTAAGCCATGTCATGTAGGGCCAGCCAAGATGGATGGGTCCTGGTGGAGAGGTCTGACAGAATGTGGTCCACTGGAGAAGGGAACAGCAAACCACTTCAGTGTTCTTGGCTTGCGAACCTCATGAACAGTATGAAAAGGCAAAAAAAAAAAGGACACTGAAAGATGAACCCCCCAGGTGGGTAGGTGCCCAATATGCTACTGGAGATCAGTGGAGAAATAACTCCAGAAAGAATGAAGGGATGGAGCCAAAGCAAAAACAACACCCAGTTGTGGATGTGACTGGTGATAGAAGCAAGGTCCGATGCTGTAAAGAACAACATTGCATAGGAACCCGGAATGTTAGGTCCAGGAATCAAGGCAAGTTGGGAGTGGTCAAACAGGAGATGGCAAGAGTGAACGTCGACATTCTAGGAATCAGTGAACTAAAATGGACAGGAGTGGGTGAATTTAACTCAGATGACCATTATATCTACTACTGTGGGCAGGAATCTCTTAGAAGAAATGGAGTAGCCATCATGGTCAACAAAAGAGTCCGAAATGCAGTACTTGGATGCAGTCTCAAAAATGACAGAATGATCTCTGTTCATTTTTCCAAGGCAAACCATTCAATATCATGGTAATCCAAGTCTGTGCCCTGACCAGTAACGCTGAAGAAGCCAAAGTTGAACAGTTCTGTGAAGACCTCCAAGACCTTCTAGAACTAACATCCCCAAAAGATGTCCTTTTCATTATAGGGGACTGGAATGCAAAAGTAGGAAGTCAAGAAACACCTGGAGTAACAGGCACATTTGCCTTGGAGCACAGAATGAAGCAGGGCAAAGGCTAATAGAGTTTTCTTAAGAGAACACACTGGTCATAGCAAACACCCTCCTCCAACGACACAAGAGAAGACTCTACACATGGACATCACCAGATGGCCAACACAGAAATCAGACTGATTGTATTATTTGCAGTCAAAGATGCAGGAGCTCTATACAGTCAGCAAAAACAAGACTGGGAGCAGACTGTGGCTCAGATCATGAACTCCTTATTGCCAAATTCAGCTTAAATTGAAGAAAGTGGGGAAAACCACTAGACCAGTCAGGTATGATCTAAATAAAATCCCTTATGATTATACAGTGGAAGTGACAAATAGATTTAAGGGCCTAGATCTGATAGTCAGAGTGCCTGATGAACTATGGATGGAGGTTTGTGATATTGTACAAGAGACAGGGAACAAGACCAACCCCAAGAAAAAGAAATGCAAAAAAGCAAAATAGCTGTCTGAGGAGGGCTTACAAATAGCTGTGAAAAGAAGAGAAGTGAAAAGCAAAGGAGAAAAGGAAAGATACACCCATTTGAATGCACAGTTCCAAAGAAAAGCAAGGAGAGACAAGAAAGCCTTTCTCGGTGATCAATGCAAAGAAATAGAGGAAAATAATAGAATGGGAAAGACTAGAGATCTCTTCAAGAAAATTAGAGATACCAAGGGAATATTTCATGCCAAGATGGGCTCAATAAAGGACAGAAATGATATGGACCTAACAGAAGCAGAAGATATTAAGAACAGGTGGCAAGAATACACAGAAGAACTGTACAAAAAAGATCTTCATGACCCAGATAATCACGACGGTGTGATCACTCACCTAGAGCCAGACATCCTGGAATGTGAAGTCAAGTGGGTCTTAGGAAGCATCACTGTGAACAAAGCTAGTGGAGGTGATGGAATTCCAGTTGAGCTACTTCAAATCCTGGAAGATGATGCTGTGAAAGTGCTGCACTCAATATGTCAGCAAATTTGGAAAACTCAGCAGGGGCCACAGGACTGGAAAAGGTCAGTTTTCATTCCAATCCCAAAGAAAAGCAATGCAAAGAATGCTCAAACTACCACACAATTGCACTCATCTCACACGCTAGTAAAGTAATGCTCAAAATTTTCCAAGCCAGGCTTTAGCAGTATGTGAACTGTGAACCTGCAGATGTTCAAGCTGGTTTTAGAAAAGGCAGAGAAACCAGAGATCAAATTACCAGTATCTGCTGGATCATCGAAAAAGCAAGAGAGTTCCAGAAAAACATCTACTTCCGCTTTATTGACTATGCCAAAATCTTTGACTGTGCAGGTCACAACAAACTGTGGAAAATTCTGAAAGAGATGGTAATACCAGACCACCTGACCTGCCTCTTGAGAAACCTATATGCAGGTCAGGAAGCAACAGTTAGAACTGGACATGGAACAACAGACTGGTTCCAAATAGGAAAAGGAGTACATCAAGGCTATATATTGTCACCCTGCTTATTTAACTTATATGCAGAGTACATCACGAGAAATGCTGGGCTGGAGGAAGCACAAACTGGAATCAAGATTCCCAGGAGAAATATCAATGACCTCAGATATGCAGATAACACCACTCTTATGGCAGAAAATGAAGAACTAAAGAGTCTCTTGATGAAAGTGAAAGAGGAGAGTGAAAAAGTTGGCTTAAAACTCAACATTAATAAAACTAAGATCATGGCATCTGGTCCCATCACTTCATGGGAAATAGATGGGGAACAGTGGAAACAGTGTCAAACTTAATTTTTCTGGGCTCCAAATCATTGCAGATGGTGATTGCAGCCATGAAATTAAAAGACGCTTACTCCTTGGAAGGAAAGTTTGACCAACCTAGACAGCATATTAAAAAGCAGAGATATTACTTTGTCAACGAAGGTCTGTCTAGTCAAGGTTATGGTTTTTCCAATGGTCATGTATGGGTGTGAGAGTTGGACTGTGATGAAAGCTGACCGCTGAAGAATTGATGCTTTTGAACTGTGGTGTTGGAGAAGACTCTTGAGAGTCCCTTGGACTGCAAGGAAATCAAACCAGTCCATCATAAAGGAGAGCAGTCCTGGGTATTCATTGGAAGGACTGATGTTGAAGCTGAAACTCCAATAATTTGGCCACCTGAAGAGATGACTCATCTGAAAAGATCTGATGCTGGGAAAGATTGAGGGCAGGAAGAAAAGGGGACGACAGAGGATGAGATGGTTGGATGGCATCACCAACTCAATGGACATGGGTTTGGGTGGACTCCAGGAATTGGTGATGGACAGGGAGGCCTGGCATGCTGTGGTTCATGGGGTCACAAAGAGTTGGACATGACTGCATGACTGAAGTGAAAACTCCTTGGAAGGAAAGTTATGACCAACCTAGACAGCATATTAAAAAACAGAGACATTACTTTGCCAACAAAGTTCCGTCTAGTCAAGGCTATGGTTTTTCCAGTATTCATATATGGATGTGAGATTTGGACTGTAAATCAAGCTGAGCGCCGAAGAATTGATGCTTTTGAACTGTGGTGTTGGAGAAGACTCTTGAGAATCCCTGGGACTGCAAGGAGATCCAACCAGTCCATCCTAAAGGAGATCAGTCCTGAATGTTCATTGGAAGGACTGATGCTAAAGCTGAAACTCCAGTACTTTGGCCACCTAATGAGAAGAGCTGACTCACTGGAAAAGACCCTGATGCTGGGAAAGATTGAAGGTGAGAGGAGAAGGGGCCGACAGAGGATGAGGTGGTTGGATGGCATCACCAACTCAATGGACATGAGTTGAGTAAACTCCGGGTGTTGGTGATGGACAGGAAGTCCTGACATGCTGCAGTCCATGGGGTTGCAAATGGTTGGACATGACTGAGCTGCTGAACTGAACTGAACTGAATCAATTAAACAGTAATAAAAGAGAACCTTTTTCCTGAAGTGTGCTCAAAAACAAGTTGCAACCCTAGTTGATGTATTAGAGTGTCTCCCCTGTGTTTCCCAAGTGGCATAGTGGTGAAGGAATCTGCCTGCAATTTAGGAGATTCAGGAGACCTGCATTTGATCCCTGGGTTGGGAAGATCCCCTGGAGGAGGAAATGGCAACCCATCCCAGTGTTCTTGCCTGGAAAGTTCCACGGACAGAGAGGCCTAGTGGGCTGCAGTCCATGGGGTCACAAAGAGTTGGACACAACTGAGCACACACACTGCACTCAGTTTTGGAAGGTGTGCGGTTATGCTAAAAAAAGGCTTCAGTTCAGTTCAGTTCAGTTGCTCAGTCGTGTCCGACTCATTGCGACCCCATGAATTGCAGCACGCCAGGCCTCCCTGTCACAGGACTGGAAAAGGTCAGTTTTCATTCCAATTCCAAAGAAAGGCAATGCCAAAGAATGCTCAAACTACCGCACAATTGCACTCATCTCACATGCTAGTAAAGTAATGCACAAAAGTCTCCAAGCCAGGCTTCAGCAATACGTGAACTGTGAACTTCCTAATGTTCAAGCTGGTTTTAGAAAAGGCAGAGGAACCAGAGATCAAATTACCAACATCCGCTGGATCATTGAAAAAGCAAGAGAGTTCCAGAAAAACATCTATTTCTGCTTTCCTGACTATGCCAAAGCCTTTGACTGTGTGGATCACAATAAACTGTGGAAAATTCTGAAAGAGATGGGAATACCAGACCACCTGACCTGCCTCTTGAGAAATCTGTATGCAGGTCAGGAAGCAACAGTTAGAACTCAACGTGGAACAACAGACTGGTTCCAAATAGGAAAAGGAGTATGTCAAGGCTGTATATTGTCACCATGCTTATTTAACTTATATGCAGAGAACATCATGAGAAATGCTGGACTGGAAGAAGCACAAGCTGGAATCAAGATTGCTGGGAGAAATATCAATGACCTCAGATATGCAGATGACACCACCTTTATGGCAGAAAGTGAAGAGGAACTAGAAAGCCTCTTGATGAAAGTGAAAGAGGAGAGTGAAAAAGTTGGCCTAAAGCTCAATATTCAGAAAAAAAAAGGCTTAGTTTCAGTCAAATATTGGAAGGCCCTCTTAGGACACAGAAGAACCCTGAGCTAGACAAGGCTTGGGGTATCCTGCCCCGTCCCTTCCTCTTAGACAACAAGAGTGTGTTGTGAGTCAGGCTGGCCAGTGCCCAGTCTGCAGCGGTTGGTCATGTTGGCACCAAGAGGCTCTCGTTGGAGCCCGAGCGCAAGGCTTGGTGTGAAAGCATCAGCGCTGGCCCCGATGTGGCCTCGACCTCTAGGAGCCTGGAGGGTGCTCCATCAGTGTTTATTTTTCCCTTCGTAACAGTAATGGGTCTTCTCTGCTGACTCAGCTGGTGAAGACTGCCTGCAACGTGGGAGACCTGGGTTCCATCCCTGGGTCAGAAAGGTCCCCTAGAGAAGGGAATGGCTACTCACTCCAGTATTCTTGCCTGGAGAATTCTATGAATAGAGGACATGCGGGCTACAGTCCATGGGGTCGCAAAGAGTCAGACACGACTGAGTGACTAACACTTTCAGACCTTTCAGAACTGTAGTGGCTGCCATTGACTGAGAAACTACTAATGCTAGGCCCTGTGAAGTGACTTCACACTGATGGAAACATACCGTGAAAGAGAAATTCAGGGCTCTTACACTGCTCCCAGGCAGAGGAGTGAATGAGGCTGGAAGGAACACTCTGGAAAGCCTGTTGGGGTATGTGTGTGTGTGTGGGGGGGGGGGGCGGCGGCAAATCTGAGTGATCAGAGCTAATGAACTTTCTGGGAGGGCGGGTCTGGCAGACCACACGGCCTTGGTTTTGACAATGGGCGAGCCCAGTGCGTAGGCTTCCCAGGTGACTTAGTGGTAAAGAATCCACCCGCCAATTTAGGAGATGCGAGTTTGATCCCTGAGTGGGGAAGATCCCTTGGAGAAGGAAATGGCAACCCACTCTAGTATTCTTGCCTGGAGACTTCCATGGACAGAGGAGCCTGGCGGGCCCCAGTCCATGGCATCATAAAAAGTCATCATAAAAAGTCGACTGAGCAGCTAAACAGGAACTGGTCCAGTGCCGGGCACGATGCTGTCTCATGGCGTCCCTTCTCTCCCTGGCCAAGACAGGCCTCTGGGCACAATTGCTGAGGAATGGATGAATGGTGTAAACCATTAGCCTGCCAGGGTGTGTACACACACAGCCCAGCCCTAATGGGGCATAAGCAAGGCAGTAGCTTGAAGAAGATTGATGTTAGAGGCCACCCCTCATGGCTGTGAGCCTGGCATGTAACCTTTCTGAAGTTCACTTTCTTCAAGTTAGAAAAAATGGGGCAAACAAAAATAATGGTGACGATAGTCAGCAGTTGTAAGGAATACATTCCCTGTGCCATCTATTTAGATGTAGTTCTAAAAGTGTTTCCTCTATCAGCTCATTTAATCCCCACGTTAACCTTCCCTATAAAATAAGGGGGCTAAAAACCCACCTGCCAATGCAAGAGACCTAACAGATGTGGGTTCAGTCCCTGGGTTGGGAAGATCCCCTCGAGGAGGGCAACCCACTACTCCAGTATTCTTGCCTGGAGAATCCCATGGACAGAGGAGCCTGGTGGGCTTTGGTCCACTGGGTCACAAAGAGTCAGATAAGACTGAAGCGACTTAGTACAGTGCATGGGATAGGTGACTTTATCACCCCGATTTACAGGTAAAGAAACAGAGGTGCACAGGGGTTAAGACCCTTGCTCACGATCACACAGCTGGGAAATCTGGCATTTGAATTCATGCTTTTAATTTTTGTGTTCCTCTGCTCTGGGCAAAAGATATTTTTGAGATGTCTTCCTGGCCCTTCTCCCCTTCTCTGAGGATTACCCCCATCTCCCCCATGTTCTTGCAGCCACGTTTATGTAATGTGATCTCTTCCCTGACCATGGGTTGGACCAAAGTGGACATTAGACCAAGCTAGGTCTTCAGGTTCCCTATAGGAGCTGGGATTCTGAGAGATGAGTTGATCTCCACTGTCTCCTTCAACATGTAGAGTCAGGTGGTGGGGGTGTCCCTGCTTGCCTAGGTGGTGTCCAAAGCAGAGAAAGGAGAGAGTGGGTATCTTTTTCTTTCGAGAAAAGGGGCTCTGATGTGAAGACCACATTAAACAATGTCTGTGAAAAATGTTTTGTATACTTTGGTCTTGCGACAAAATATCATAATGCTTTACAAGTTAATAGGTATTACACCTTGGCATCCTGTATAATTTAAGTTTGGCCAAGATCAACCCTCAGCACTGCATTAACATGCTAAAAGTTTCTTTATTTTATCGAGGGGATAGTATGCCCTCAAGGCCATTTTGCCACATGGGGTGGGTGCGGACACCAATGAGACTCCCTAATAAAGCCCGTCTCCCCAGCAGACTCTTTGGCACGTTGTCTGAGTTCCATTAGTAATGTTCTGGCTATGACAAAGAACGAAGGATAAGTAGGTGGTGTGGGCCCTTTGTGGAGGACTGTTAATCTCCCCAGATTATTGTCCTTTGAATCTCAGACTGTTGCCAGCTTTCTTTTTGTATATTTGTTCCAGTTAAAGTGATTAAAGTAGAGATCTGATTGGATAAGGTCATCCAAATTCTGTAAACGCCACTTCCTCACAAATGAATGCTTGCAATCAATTTAATTTTTCAAATAAAATGATTAAATTGCTATTATTGTGGGATCATTTTTTATTAAGAAAACCTTTTAAAATGTTAATTATTGGGCCTCCTGAAACACTTTTATCTCTCCCGACTTTGCTCTTGAGAAGAAAGTGTCTGCTTGTTTCCAACACCCACCCACGGGAAATGCAGGCTTCCTTTTTTTACACCTGTAACATTTTCCTTACCTCTAATATTTGTGTGAATTTAACTTTAATTTTTCTGCCTTTCATCTTCTGAATTAGTCATATAATGCACAGATCACTCCTTCACCGCTTCTTTCCTGTTTATTTGCCTTAAAAATAGATTCATTAACTGGATTTGGGTGCTCAAGCCATGCGACCGCATCTATTTCAAAGGAAGATTTAATGGCATTTCATATTTTTCTACATTAAGGAAGATTAAAGTATATTACAATACCCTTTACTGCCCTATTTTCTTCATTTTAGAAGTGGTCAGTTTTAAATTTTTTTCCCCTCTCTTTCTTTCATCTGCAGTGTTCGATAAATTGTCCAGGCCTTTCAGATGCCAGTCCCAGCAAATTGAGTTCTATATTACAACTCAGATGCATTGTTTAGCCCATCAGCAGTCAGATAAAGCACCCCTATTCACACAGGACATCAAAAGAACAAATATATGTTCGAAGTGGCTAAAAAGAGCACTGAGACTCAGATACTTCATTTTCTTAATTGTCAGTGATTATTTGGCTAGTTTCAGGGCGATCACGCTGCTGATTCTGAACCATACTTCCTTGCCTGATGTAATAATGGAGTGAAATCTACATGCTTATCTGCATAGATCTCGATCTGGAATCCTGATCACAAATCACAAGTTTGTAGACAGGTCAGGCGCATCATCTTTTAATAGCCCAAGGGGCAGACACACTAACATTTTAATAGCAGACAGTCTTGCAAAATGCAAGATCTGGGCTTATGCCTTTTTATTTCAGCCATGTACCATCTTGTGAAATAGTTGGAAGACTTTAAGGCATTTACAAGCTAGAACAAGGGAGATATTAAGATTTAAGCTTTTTTATTTTTATTTTTCTGTAGAGGTATAGGAGGTCGAAGTTGTCAGGTGCCCCTTGGGCTGAAGTTTTATTCGGTGTGACCCCTATTGGCTTAAATCATCTCAGGAAGCCCTCCCCCATCTCAACAAATGTAGTACAACCTTGCAGGACCCTCAGACTTTCTCTAAACAAAGTTTGGGTATGTTGATCAGATGTGGGAGGAAGGAGCAGAAGACAGATTTTACAACAGTATGATCATGGGGTGTGGGTTTTAGGCAATAAGCAGGTAGCCTAGTTTTCTGAAAAGAAAAAAGAAAATAATGGAAAAGTGTAACATTCATTCAGAGCCCTCAAAGGCATAAAAAACCCAATTCCAACTGTTATAGGTCCCTGCAGGAGTCTACAGAAGAACTAAGCTTTTTAAGTAAGAAAACTAGATTCTGGCCCACAGGGCCCTGTCACTGCTGCCTAATGGATGAAACTCTTTGGATATAAATATGCTGTTTACTTCCCAGCTTCAGCTTTCATAAAATATAACCTTTCTATGATTTACGACCCACAGAAAAACCAGAGGATGGATTTTTAGCTCTGAATTGGTTGGATGTCAACAAGAAAAATATAGATAACATATCGAAGTAGCGGGGTGTTAATGCCACACAAAATGATGAAATTATTTTTGTTTAGAAAAGTTAAGTTTGTTCTTAAAGTTGTTGTTGGATGGCAGCTGTGAGAGGCAGGGTTGAGGAAAACCTCTGAAATGTCTCTCATTTTTAAGTCCTTGTCCAGTGGCTTATATGTTTGGGTATATTGACTTCGGTTCTCAATCAATAACGTCTTGTTGAAAAGTTTGGGCTAACCACAGATTCTTCACAAGCAGGAATGGTCGTTCTTTGTCTAAATCACTTAGGATTTTCAAGTGCTAGATTTCCGTTACATCTTTCAACATCAAATATAGAAGCTGTCCCCAGTCTTGCTGACAGGAGATGACAGAGCCAGGCTTTTCTTCACAACGTAGATTGGAAACAGTGAAAAGCAAAAAATAAATAAACTAGCCCTGCAAATAAGCAAGCAAACAAGCAAAAGCAAAACCCTCAAATTAAAAGCAACCACAAAACCCTCCCCACCACACGCTCAACAAAAGCCAACCCCATCCTTGGATGCTGGGCTGGAAAAAGATTGCATGCCAATTTGTCATTCAGAGATCTGTATTCATTTTATAGCTTTCCGGTCTGGTTTGATGCTCAAAAAAGCCTGATTCCAGATGAACTGGCAAGGAAGTCTGCTTGTACCATCACCAGCCAAAGGGATGAAGCTGTTAAAACTGAAAAGGTTTTCTCGTTTGATGGTTCTGAGCACTGAAGGAAGGGAAATTACTCTGTTTTTCAAGGCTGCACTCAGCAAATTAAAATCTCATGCACTAGAGGCTGGAAGGCTAGATCTTCAGTCTTCCTACAACCTAGGAAAACCAGAGGTGTGAGGCCATGCTAGGGGACTGTCCCATGGTGACCAGAATGGAAGGGGTCCTTCTTAGCACTGGTCTCTTGGTTTTAGATGAAAGGGCCCACTGAGAGGAACCCTAACATATCCACTCCCTTGGGTGGCCATGTACAACCCTCAGTATCTGAAAAGACACGTAGCCTCAGAAGGTAGAACCTCCATAGGCCATGCGGTTTATAGAAGAAACAATATGGGTCAGAATTTTTATGCTGAGTTTCAGCATCAGCCTGAAGAATATCTCAACTCTCCTGTGATCGTCCATCAATCAAGGTACAGAAGGAAATCTCAGAAAGTCTGCTGGATTGCTGTCTTACTTTTCAGAGAAACAGGCCTCCCATCTTCATGCTGCTTGTCTTTGGCTGTAAGTTTCCCAAGTAGAAAGAGGGCCTGTGTATTTTCAGGCAGGAGCACTCAGTCAAGTCAAGAGTCATTCTTGAGTTCTTCCAATGTTCTGTGAGCAGCATGGAGTGCCCTAGGGATCCCAGGATCTGAACTGCTTGTTGGGGAGATGCTATGATAAATTTCCTCATATACTCAGTCCGTTTTGTTTTCTTGGGCTCCAAAGTCACCATGGATGATGACTGCAGCCTTTGAATCAAAAGATGCTTGCTCCTTGGAAAAAAAGCTATGACAAACCTAGACAGCATATTAAAAAGCAGAGACATCACTTTGCCAAAAAAAGGTCCTTATAATCAAAGCTATGGTTTTTCGAGCAGTAATGCATGGATGTGAGAGTTGGACCATAAAGAAGCCTGAGCATTGAAGAACTGATGCTTTCAAATTGTGGTGCTGGAGAAGACTCTTGAGAGTCCCTTGGACTACAAGGAAATCACAGCAGTCAATCCTAATGGAAGTCAGTCCTGAATATTCATTGCAAGGACTGACGCTGAAGCTGAAGCTCCAGTACTTTGGCCACCTGATGTGAACAGCTGACTTTTTGGAAAAAACCCTGATGCTGGGAAAGAGTGAAGGCAAAAAGAGAAGGAGATGACAGAGGATGAGATGATTAGATAACATCACCGCCTCAATGGACATGAATCTGAGGAAACTCCAGAAGATAGTGGAGGGCAGAGGAGTCTGGCATCCTACAGCCCATGGGTTGCAAAGAGTCAGACACAACTTAGTGGTTGATCAACAATAACATATTCAGTCTATAGAGACTGATTTTTTTGTTGTTTAGTCGATCAGTGTGTCTGACTCTTTGTGACTCCATGGACTGTAACCCAACAGGCTCCTCTGTCCATGGGGATTCTCCAGGCAAGAATACTGGAGTGGGTTGCCAAGCCCTCCTCCAGGGGCAGAGTGGAAAGCAACTCTGGGGACCCATGAGGGATGAGTCTTCTTGGGTAAGACCATCATTTATTTCTCTTGTTCATTCCTGGGTGTGGTTGGAGCAATGAGATGGGGCTGGGAGTGAGATAACTTGTTTCAGAATAAAAGTCTCAGTTCTTTCTTTTCTCCTGGAGTTCTTTCATCTTGGCGCACAGGGAGGTTTTGGAAGCTGGGAGCTCAGATTCCCATCGTGTAAGTCTCCTTTGTTTGAACTTTGGGAAAACTTGTCCCCACTGCTCTCTGACCTTCAGCTGTCCTCAGAATCTTAGGCCCGATTTCCAGGATAGCCCTGACATGTCTAGCTGATACCCAAAAGGAACAATTGGTAGGGAAAAAAAAAATCTTGGTGCTTTAATTAAAAATCCATGTTTGGCTTGTGTTCAGAGGCATATTTTTGCATCTTAAAATGTTTCTTTTCTCTTTGTAGTTGGGCTTTGCTTATAAATAGAGCTGGCTTGGAGTCACATTAATTTAATTTTATCTGTGATCCAGATCAGCCTAGAATGCTATTAATTTGGATTTGACTGCCAGCCGAAAACAACATCCACTAATATCCACTCTTTAGCTACGTAATCGTGTAGTAATTAGGATGTGTGTTGTACATAATCTTGATTTAAATAATCCTCGCTTAGTTTTTTGTCTACATAGATAAAAAAGCTATTTTGTCAGTATTTTGGAAGTAGGAAATCATCTTGATGATTTTAATCAAAATCAGCATTTGTGAATTGGGGCTTTCTTTTAGGAACAATTAATGTACAAGACAGAGATTGGTCTCTCTGCCCCATGTTGTAGATCTGCCGTGAATGCATGAAGATAGGGCAGAAGTGAAAGTCTTGGGGACCCAAACATGCCCTGGCTTCATCTCTAGGTCTTGGTGGCCTGAGGATTCGCTTTAGAGGAAATACTATGTCGTCTCAAATCCCGGCCTGGCCACTTAGGAGTTGGGACCTTGGGCAGCACTTGAATGATTACACCCCAGTTTCCTCAATTGTAAATGGGGAGACTGATACCTGTGTTGGGGGGGTTGGTTACAGCCGGCTGGACTCCCCCACAGCACAGTTTCTCTCTGGTTTCATCACCGAGAGGCAACATCTCAGAGTGGTCGGGAGCAGGGATGCCCAAGCTTCACTGAGAAGAGCTGGAAAGTGATCGTTTTAGCCTCTGGGGGCCAGAGTTCTCTCTTGTAGCCACTCGATTCTGCCCTGGCAGCACAAAAGCAGCATAGATGATGCGTAGATGAGCAGGCCTAGGTTTGGTTCACAGGTCGTAGTTTGGTAAGCCTTGATCTAGAGTGAGATTCCAGATCAACAAAGATAGTTTGGAATTGGAATTTGGTAATCGGAATTACCAAACAAAGATAATTTGGAATCTGCCTGACACTCAACTCTCAAAGGTGACCTTGGACAAAGTACATAACTTCTCACTTTTGTGTGTCCAGTGCAAGGCTAGAGATGAGCAGATCAAGCGATGCGGGGAGCCCTTAGCACAGAATCAGGCACAGCTCTGTAGTTGCCACTTATTCTCACCTGTGTCTCTTTTCTTGCGCTTCCTCCCTTTCTTTCACTTGCTCTAGTTGATAGGCGGTGAAGTGGGGGGAGTCTCAGGGCCAGGGGTCTGGGCCCCAGTACTCGGGCTGGAGAAGCTGCACCTGGACACGTGGGACAGTGAGGCTGCTCCCCCGACTGCTTTCCTGCTTGGCGGAGTCCACGGTAGCTTGTAATAAGTGTCCTTTTCCATCTGTTTAGTGCCACGAGTTTTACATTGTTTGTGCTTTGGTTGGTGATCGTAAAACAACCTGTGAGTTTGTGCTGAAGTGTGTGTAGTGTTCCTAAGTGCAGGAAGGCTATGATGGGCCTTACAATGAAAATACATATGTACGGTACGTTGCATTCAGGCATGAGTTATAATGCTGCTGGCCATGAGTTCAGTGTTAATAAATAAACCATATGTATTAAATAATATGCCTTTAATCAGAAACACACATACAACAAGGCTGTGTATATACTGATATTTGAAAATGTGCCCAGAGGCTTGCAGGAACCTAACTCTGTATTTCCCATAGAAGCTGTGATTCAGTATTTGCTAATTCAATATTCATAATGATTTCATGGAACATGGCTATCACAAATAATGAGTGTAGACTGTATTCAGTTGTCATGTACCTTGGCAAGAATGGTTCTGGTCACACAATAAAGAGTAGGGACCAGACGATGGTGTTTGAGGATTGAATGGCAAGTGTAGACACAGGCTCCAAGAAGCAGGAGGGAGACAGGGAGACTAGAGAGATTGTCTACATGTGGGCGGTGCCTCTTTGATTGAACTGAGAGACAAACCTGAAATTTAGCTTTCTTAGTAGATTTTTATGTCACTTTGGAGACTGTTTCACCTTAAGTAAATAACTAAATTCCTATCAAGAATTACCTGAAGCATATTATGTAGGGTTGCCCATGTGAGAAGCAGTTTGGTTTCAAAATGACAGTTTGGAGCAGCTATTTTTGTAGCTTTCAATTTGGGATTTACATTTGAAGGTTGTATTTTTAAAACCTATTTGGTTAGGGTTGTCAGATGAAATGTAGAACTCCCAGTTACATTTGAACAATGTATGTATACTGTTTTTTAGTATATGTATATTTCATGTACAGCTTGCTACACCTGGAAACTTGCTGCATATGACTTAATATGTTTGACTTCATAGGCTTGACCTCACTGCCTGGGTTGGTGTTCCCCTGACATGCTGTGGGACTCCTGCTCAGGGGGTTTCCTCAACACTTCCCCCTGAGTAAATTTCAGTCTCACATAGGCCACCTATTAAGTCAGACCATTGCAAACATACTGAAAGTCCAGCCTGCCAATTGTGGGTGATACACAAACATTCAGAAAGAAGCCTTATTTCATTTTCCTTCCCAAGATGCTTTTTTTTTTTCCCCCTGGCAACACAGTAAGAAAGGAGACACAGTATATTGAGGATCTGGAAGCCTGTGGTTCAACTCAGGTGCATCTCTAACAAGCTATGTGACCTTAGGTAGGTCACTTCATCCTTTTGGGCTCTGGTTCTTTGGATCTGAAAGTCAAGGCATTTTCCAGCTCTAAAACCGAATGAAACATTGAAAAGTAGGCTGATACGATGGTCTTAATTTAAAAATCTAGAGTTTTTCCATCTGGAGGGGAACTTACTTGGTCATGATTAAGAAAAAGAAAAAAATAGATGCATTGTATTTGTTTCCTAAATGCTTCAAAACATGATTAACTGTAAGAAAGAAAATCCACAAACCCTTAAGGAAATGTTATATTTTATAGTGTATCCTCTTTCCCATTGAGGAAAAATTTGCAATCTGTTTAGGGTAGAGGAGTGTCTGAATCATTACCACCCCTCTGCACCAAAGGCAAGAATTTTCTCCTGCTGAAGAACGCCTGGAAACAGATGCTGATGCCAGGGGGCAGCCATGTAAATAGATCCTGGTGGAGCAGCCTGAAAAGGCACCAAGGCTGAAGGCCACACACCACGAGTCGTTAGCATGGAGATGGAAACAGCAAAGGCTTCCCTGTGCCCGGCTGACTTCGTACTGTTCCAGGACGTCACTACAGTCCCTGGGGTCGCAAAGACTCAGACATGACTTAGCGACTGAACAACAAAAGGAGGCCCTTTGCACGTGTTATCTCCTGTTCCCACAACAACAGCCATCACACAACAATCACTTAACACCATCCTGGTTTCTTTGTCTTTCCTCTTCGGGAAGTGGAGCTGGGTTGGGAGACAAGGCAAGGGAAGAATGATTCATCTTCTAAGGCTCTGAAAGAGAGACAAAGTGATCATTATCTTTGTGTTTTACAGATGAGGAAACTGAGGCTCAGAGAGTTGCTGCTAGGACCTGTCGGTCCCATGATCATCATCAGCAGAGCAGATTCTAGAACCCAAGACTCTGGCTCTAAAGCCCCCTTGTCTCAGCTGTATCTTCAGCCTGCTCACAAGTAGGAGGAAATTCAAATGGTCTTTCTGATGTTGATACGTTTCTCCTTGGAGTGTTGGCTTGATGACCAGCTCCAGGAGATGAAAGCCTATTTGTATTTCACACACAGGTTGGATTTCTTGAATCAGACCTGGCAAATACTTTCATGGAGTTGGACTCTGATTTAAGGAAGAAAGCTGCAATGAAACATAATGATCCTTGTGAACCATGACAGACATACAATGCGCTAGTAGGTCTCTCCTGGGGTGCGTACCTTGCATCTTTAAGGATAACTGGTGCCACATTCACATTTATTTGCATACCAACTTGAGGTTGTGAAACATCGCATCGCCTCAGGGATGGATTGCCTCATTCCCAAGGGCTCTAGTGGTGCAAATGAAGCCATGTCTTCCATTTTGAGGAGGTAATAATAAAGCCGAGAATAGCGCTCATGGGGCCAGGACCTGAAGGTCTGGTCTTGCCTTGGGCCCTTCACCTCTCTTAAGCTGGACAGCATGGACTTCTGCCTCCAGGCAGGGCCTTTGCACAGGTCGGTCCCCTGGCCTGGGATGCTCTCATCACATCTGCTCTCAGACATTCATGGGATGAGGAAGGGGTGATCCTGGGCTGAGCTGAAGGAATCTCCTCCCCATATCACATTAGCAGGCTTTCCCTCTGTCTCCTCAAGGGGAGCTGACCTGGGTGCTCTGAGAAGGCAAAGAGGACTTACTTCTGAAGCTACCAGAAGTCAGGCTCAAAACATGGATGGTGAAGGAGGTGACCCTTCCTCCAGAAAGAGATTCCAGCTGAGAGGAGATGAGGTGCAGGTGTCCGGCTAGGGGAGGACAGAGGGGAGGAGAGAGAAGAGTCTTTGGAGATTTGGAGAAGGGGTGCTGGGTTCACAGATTTTACCCAGGGGCTGTTTCTGTCTGTGCAATTAATTGTGAGAGTGTGACTCCTCACTTGGAAATGTGAGAAGTGGGCTAGATTCCTCTGTCAGGTATAAACCTCCTATAGAAGATGTGGTTCCATGTAATTGAAAAACCCAAGGTATACATCTGGTTTAATAAAAATGATCCAGTGGAATTCCAAAGAGATCACGCTGATAGTGGGGGCTAGACCTGCTCAGTGCTTCACAGGAGGCATCTTACTTCTCACCACACTTCTGAAGACCTAGATGCTTATGTCCATTTTATGGGTGAGGAAACTAAGGCTCAGAGGCTCAAGTAACTTCCTCAAGATCACACGGCTAGGTAACTAATGAAGCCAGGTTAGAAACTCAAGTCTGTTTGGTTCCTAAACTCAAGCTCTTTATCACTGTAATAAACCACTTTAAAAAAGTGTGGAGGTTGATTTGACAAAATATGTAGGGCTCTGCTTGAGGTGGAGTATCTAAAAATCAGCATTATAAAGTGCATTTAAGAGTTAAGAGTTTGCATTTGACTTTTAATTTTTAGATGTTAATTTATTATATTATTTGTCTTCCCTGGGTCTTAGTTGTGGCATGCAGGATCTTTAGTTGCATCAGGTGAACTCCCAGTTGCAGCCTGTGGGATCTAGTTCCCTGACCAGGATCGAACCTGGGCCCACTGCGTTCAGAGCCTTAATCACTGGACCACCAGGGAGGTCCCTAATTTAAATTAAAAGCAAAACAAAACAACACAACAATTATGCCGAAGGTGGAAAGGTTTCACCCACAGTAGCAGATTCTCTGAATTCTCATCTAGAGGCAGAGAAGACCTGGAGAAGATAACTCATCCCATCAGGACTCCTCCTTCTAAGAGGCAGCTAAGCTGCAAGGGGCTTCAGAACCTTGGAAGTCATCTTGTCCTGTGGGTCCCAGGGTTTCCAGCTCAGAGATGCCCTTTGAGCATCAGCTTTTTCCTGGGACGACAGCTGTCCTTTCATTTAGTCTCTAGACAAGGCTTCATGAGTTAGTGGCTCCTGAGCCCTACCAGCAGTAACTTTGCAGATGCCCCAACCCATTGGGAGCCTCAGGAGTCCAGTCCTTCTGAGAGTCCAGGGTGGGACTGGCTCAGGGCCAGGGGATGCCATCCCTAGAGCCACTCAGGAAAGTGTGGGCAGAGCTGGCTCTCCATGCCTGGGTTTGTGGGCTTTCTGCAATATCACACGGACACCTAGTAAGCACAGCGGACAACTAGGAAGGAGCTTGCATGGCTGAGTTCCTGCAGAATTGGGAGCTCCTTCTAAGACAACACAGTGTTACTTGTTTGCTTGTGAATTTGGAAGAGTCAAGAGCATCCCCCTTTTGTTGACTCTTGAAAGCCTTGAGAGTGGTTATCAGAGGCTCCTAGGCTTTCCTTCTCCAGGGTTAAGTTTCCATATTTTAGATGAGGGTGGAATGATGACAGACACGGAACATGCCAGAGGAAAGAAAGGGGACGGTGAAGAATCCAGGAGCCCAGAAACACATAAAAACAGAGATCGCCCTGTGTGGCGACAGCTCGGGGTGGCTGGACACAGTGGTTCTCTTCAAGTACATGGTGGATACTGCGATTCAGGAGACTTGGTTTATTACTTAATGGCCATTTAAAGGACTGAACTGGGACCCCTTGTAGACCAGGCGAGCCTTGAACTACCTCTCACGTCTGAGACTTTGTGACTTGTGCTCTGCACAATTTCTGTATCTTCCCTTTAATTACTCTGTTCTTCTTCAGACTCTCTCCCTCCCACATCATAGAAATCAGCATGGATCCTCATACTCTAATGTCTGATTTAAAATAAAATAACCAGAGATGCTATTATAACTGGCACAGGAGCTACAAGACAGCACAATCCAGCTCGTTCATTTTCCTAATAATGAATAAAATCACACCAGCAATTTCCCCTTGAATGCATTTGTCAATCAAAGACCCAACACTTAGAGAGCACCCCCTCCCAAGAGTGTCCTCCAGGCGCTATCTGCAAGCGAGAGGAAGCATACTCCTCAGCATGGCTATAACTGGAGCAAATAGGCTGAGAGCTTGTTTAATTTTTTAAAAGAGGGTTCTCCAGCTTTTGGCTGGTCTAATGAACACTGGTCTGGGTCTACTGTGACTGCATCCTTTGCACAATGACACTGCCCCTGGTCTATAATTTCTGCTAATTGCCACTTGAACAAAAGCCACATTGTATAGCTTTGCGGCTGCTCTATCCTCTCAGAGTAGAACTGGCCGGCATGTTTAAAGCTGTCCTATCGTGAAAACTTCTTCCCCAGAACTGGCGGTACTTATCTACACTGCAGAAGCTGAAAGCATATTTTCTAACTGGGTCTAAGTATGTTCCAGAAAAGAAGAATTTAAGCAGAGACCGTGAGTTGGCAACTCAAATATTTATACACTGATGCCATCACATTTTAACATTTCATTAGGGTAAGAATAATTGTGACTTAATAAACGAAGGATGGGAGAGTTTCTGTTCTGAGATGATCTCATTCACTCTAGGAATTTAAGAGATTTACTCTGGAGTTTGGAGTATTCAGGGAGAGTCTTAGGTGAGAGGAAGTTAGAGAGAGGTGGATCTCCTTTATACCCTTGGGTTCTCAGTGACTTCATGAATGTTCTCTGACTGCCCAGGGCTCCCTAAGTGTGTTCAGATAACTATCCATGCACAGAGAGCTATCCGTACTTCAGGTTTTGAAAACAGTTGGAATTGTAGACTTGGGAAGAGATCTTAGAGGTCATTTCAGTTCAGTCATTCAAACTAACTTCCATATTCTCAGACTAAATTAGGCGTTGGTCATCTTTGAAGATCTGATAAAAACTATGAAGACTACTCCCTGGTTTAGGTATTTCATAGACAGGCAGAAATCTAGACATAATCTGTTTCAATTCCTCCCCCTCCGCACCCCACTACCCCATGGAATACACTTTAAAAAGATCTAGTTCAGGTAAATATAATTTGTATCTGTGTAGTTGCTAAGTCATGTCCCACTCTTGGTGACCCCATGGACTGTAGCCTGCCAGGCTTCCCTGTCCATGAGACTCTTCAGGCAAAAATACTGGAGTGGGTTGCCATTTCCTCCTCCATAAGTTATATACAAGTTGGCTGATACAAATACAAGGTCCTCATGGTGACCTAGCTACGTGGCCTACACTTTGTATTTTACAGAGCAATAACTGGGACTTCCCTGGTGGGGTAGCGGATAAGAATCTGCCTGTCAGTGCAGGGGACGTCGGTTTGATCCCTGATCTGGGAAGATTCCACATGACTCAGAGCCACAAAGCCCGTGTGCCACAACTACTGAGCCTGCTCTCTAGAGCCAGCAAGCCACAGCTACTGTACCCACAGGCTGCAACTACTGAAACCTGTGGACCTACAGCTTGTGCCCCCCAACAAGAAAAGCCGCTGCAGTGAGAAGCCCCTGCGTCACAGCTAGAGAGTGTTCTCCACTTACTGCAACTGAGAAGACCTGCAACAAGGGCCCAGTGCAACCGAAAATAATAATAAAATAAAAACAAATTAGTTAATAACTGTAAAAAATGAAAGTTTGAGATAGAGTCGCCAATTTTAATTTTGTTGGGTAAACACATAAAAACTAGATCATCTACCATCACCAACATTCCATAAAAGACATTTCAGCACCAGGTGAAAAGCAGAAAGGGCATAATCTCGGCATAAAGGAGAATCCTTCAAGTGAACAAATTTGATTTTATGAAAGACAGATGGGATAGTTCTATTTTTAAAAATTCACCAAAACTTTATCAAACATTTGTCTTGGTGTTTGGCAACCACAGCTGTAAGGATTTGGGCCATTTTTCTTTCTTGGGCAAACAGTGTGGAAGCTACACAGAAATGCTTTTGTTCAAGGAGCAATTGACAGGCATGACAGAACAGGGCTGGGGCGCCATGTGAAGTATTTAGCCAAAGCAGATTCAAATTCTCTATTCGGCATCTACCATTGGCTGGGCTACCTCTTCCTGAACTCAGGGAGACTTACTGTACCTGAGGCTGGGTTTTGGGGTGGCCATAGTGCTTACAAAGCCCTTGATCTACCCTCTAGGGCCAGAGGAAACGAGTTTAATTCCTTTCCTTCATGACCACCCTTCACAAAGCTGAAGACAGCCAGCCTGTCCTTCCTCCTCACTCTCTTGCCCTTCACTGGCGGAGCATTTCTAATCCTTTCATAATTTCAAGGCCATTTGTCATCCTGGTGGTGGTACCTTGGAATTCAGTCCAATTTGTCTTTAAGTGTGGTGTGCAGAACTGAACTCTGGACCATGGAGAGATTCATCTGTTTTAGAGGAGAGGGGAGTTAATTATTGCCTTCTTAGTTATGGATGTTGTTTTTTGTTTTATTTTAAAGTAAAACCAGTCCAATATTGAGTTCATATTTTAAAACTCAAATTGAAATTGTAACTAAGACCCAGTAAAGTTTCCATTTATATATGGCCATTCAGTTGGGTCTCATTTTATAAATGTGCTCATTTCACCTCGCTTTTCCTTCCCTGTTTCTGCCCTTATCACTCCCTGATAGCTGAGTTGGTAAAGAATCTGCCTGCAATGGAGATCCCGGTTTGATTCCTGCATCGGGAAGATCCCTTGGAGAAGGGATAGGCTACCCACTCCAGTATTCTTCAGCTTCTCTATGGCTCAGCTGGTAAAGAATCTGCCTGCAATGCGGGAGACCTGGGTTGGGAAGATCCTTTGGGGAAGGAAAGGATACCCACTTCAGTATTCTGGCCTGGAGAATTCCATGGACTACATAGTCCATGGGGTCACAAAGAGTTGGACACAACTGAACAACTTTCACTTTCACTCTTGTTATCCAGATTTATCTCTCATTAAACTGTGGTTATCCTGATTAAAAATCAGACGAAGACATTACAAGAACAAACCAAAACTATAGTTCAGTAATTTTTATGAATATAGAGGCAAAAATCCTTAACAAAATATTAACGAACTGAATTTAACAATATATAGAGAAGATAATACATTATAATTGATTGGGATTTAAACCAAAAATATAGGATTAATTTAACATTAAAAATATGTTAAACTGGAAATCACGTTTTACATTGATAAAGTAGAGAAGTCATAGGATTCTCTCAGAAGATGCAGGAAAAATACTTGAAAAAATTGAACACCCATTAATGATGAAAAATTCAGTATAACATTACTGATATATTTTTAAAAACTCTAAATAAGTGGGGAGATATACCATACTTGTGGATAGAAAGTCAACACTGCCAGTTCTCCCCCAATAAATCTACTGATTCAGTGGAATCACAAAGGCTCACAGTTCTTTTTTTTTCTTTTCTTTTTTAAAGAAATGGACAGCCCAACATATTTTTTTTAAAGAAAAAAGTTGGAGAAATTACATTATTTAATTTTAGGACTTATCATAAGCCTACAGTAAACAGGAGACTGCAGTATCAGCACAAGTGTAGAAATACATCAGTATAACAGAATAAAGAGTTCAGAAATACACCCACATATTTAAGGACAACTGATTGGACAAAGATGCCTGAAAAATCCAGCAGAGTAACGGTAGTCTTTTTCAACAATGGTGTTGGAAGAGCCTGATATTCATACGGACAAAATGAACTTCAACCCTAACTCATACCATGGCAAATTATTAACTCAAATGGATCTATCCTAAATGGAAAAGTTAAAACTATAAAACTTCTAGAAAAAAAATACGAAAAAATTTTGTTATTTGGAAGTAGGCAAAGTTTCTTGGACCACCCAAACTGCAGACCTTAAAAAAATTTGATAAATTGAACCTCATTAAAATGTGAAACTTCTGCTCTTTGAAAGATATGATTAAGAAAATGAATAGAAAAGTCCTAGACAGAAAATATTTGCAGCATATGTGTTTGACAAAGGTCTAATATTCAGGATATACAAATAACTCTTACAACTCAATAATAAGAAAAACAAATTTATTATTAATTTTTCATTTCTTTGGCCTTACCACATGGTACGGGGAATCTTAGTTCCCTGACTAGGGGTCAAACCTGTACCCCCTGCAATGGGAATACAGAGTCTTATCCACTGGACCATCAGGGAAGTCCCGCAACTTACTTTTAAAACTCTTTGAAAAGCTATTTGACAGAAGCAGATAAGTGAAGAGTCAATAAGTGCATCAGAAGCAGTGCGGCTTCAATAGTCCCCAGGGAAGTGCAAATTAAAATCATGAGCTACCCTACTCATTCACTAGAGTGGCTGAAATGAAAATGACTGACAATATTACTAATAATATTACTAATGTATATTGGTGAGAATACAAAAGCAACTGGAACTCTCACACATTTTTGGTGGGAGTGCATAATGGACTCTTTGCCACCCCGTGGACTCTGGCCCACTAGCTTTCTCCATCCATGTAATTTCCCGGGCAAGAATACTGGAGTGGGTTGCCATTTCATACTTCAGGGGATTTTTCCAACCCAGGAATCAAACTGGCATCTCTTGCATCTCCTGCATTGGCAGGTGGATTTTTTACCACTAGTGCCACCTGGGACAACCACTTTATAAAGTATCTTCAACAAACATTTACCTTATGACCTCACATTCCACTTCTTAGTATTTATGAAGGAGAAATGAAATCGTATGCCCACAAGATGACTTGTCCAAGAATATGCACAGAAGCTTTATTCATAATAGATTCAAATATCCATCAAAGGTAAATGGATAAACAAATTGTGCTGGATCCACACAAAGGAATACTGTTTAGCAATAAAAATACCGTTGGTCCAGGCAACATGGATGACGCCTAACAGAAGCCAGGCACAAATAGTACCTAATGTGTGATTCCATGCACTTGAACTTCTAGATTAGGCAAAGCTAACCTGGTCAGTGGTTGCCTAGGGCTGGGACTTTGTATTCGGACCAACTGCAAAGTCACATAAGGAAATTTTTTGGGCTGATGAAAATGTTCTAGCTTTAGATTTTGATGATGGTTATTTGGATGTATATACTTATCAAAATTCATTTCAGGGTACAGTTAATACGGGTGTATTTTATTATATGTAAATTATGCCTTGATAAAGATGCAAAAAAACTCTTACACCCCCCATATCTCAATTCACCTGAACTCTTACTGTAGGAGAGAATGGTAAATGGTTAACTCGGTCAATCAATCCCTTAATGTGAGTTGTTTAATTTTTATTAGTCACTCAGTCGTGTCCGACTCTTTGTGACCCCACTGACAGTACCCCTGCCAGGCTCCTCTGTCCATGGAATTTTTCAGGCAAGAATACTTGAGGAGGGTAGTCATTTCCTTTTCCAGGGAATCTTTCCAACCCAGGAATTGAAGCTGAGTCTCCTGCATTTGCAGGCAGATTCTTTACCATCTGAGCCACTAGGGAAGCCCAACGTAAGAGTTAAGAGACGAGAAAGAGCAGAGTTTTGGGAGTATTCTCTGGCTGGCCAGGGTGAACACAGTCTTGGTTGATCCGGGATGGTCTCACTTTCCTCTGATGTCTCTGCCTTAAAAGTAATAGTGCTGTTTCACGCTCTCAACTGTTTCTGGTTTGGGTGATGAGTCATTTGGCTGTCCATTTGTCCCAGACCCATCCTTAAGGTGCTGAGAAATCAGGTCCTCAGCCAGGTGATGACGAGCCCGTGGGCTGCTGACGAACTTCTCTTTGGATGCCCTTATTCAGACACAAGAACTGGACTCCCTTCTACCAGCTCATGACTACATGTAGCTGGGCACACCATCGCTGAGTGCTTCGTGTGGCCTGATGGCTTTCGGTCCTCAAACCCCACTTTGTAGACCAGGATATTGAAGTTTAGAGATGCTAAATAGCTACTCCCAGTCATCACATAGCTAGGTGTGTGGTGGTGGTGGTGGTGGACCCTGGATTTGAGCCCCAGAGCCCACATGCTTGATCATTCAATATATAGCACACTCTTTGTTTTTTTGGCCTCCGTATGGCATGCAGGATCTTGGTTCCTTGACCAGGGATTGAACCTTCACCCCCTGCCCTGGAAGCAAGAAGTTTTAACCACTGGATCACCAGGGAAGTCCCATAACACACTCTTTGCTGCTAAGTCACTTCAGTCGTGTCCGACTCTGTGCAACCCCATAGACGGCAGCCCACCAGGCTCCCCCGTCCCTGGGATTCTCCAGGCAAGAACACTGGAGTGGGTTGCCATTTCCTTCTCCAATGCAGGAAAGTGAAAAGTGGAAGTGAAGTCGCTCAGTCGTGTCCGACCCTCAGCAACCCCATGGACTGCAGCCTTCCAGGCTCCTCCGTCCATGGGATTTTCCAGGAAAGAGTACTGGAGTGGGTTGCCATTGCCTTCTCCAACACTCTTTATTCAGACAGAAATGCACTCTGATTTGGTGCAGTCATAAGATTATTTTTTAAGCAAATTAATCTTGTGCAGATAACAGTGATATCATTGGATAACAGTGATGTCATAATGACCTCTGGGTCAAACTCCTCAACGTAGTGTTGAAAGTGCTGGTTGTTCAGTCGTGTCTGACTCTTTGCAACCCCATGGGCTGTAGCCTGCCAGGCTCCACTGTCCATGGGATTTCCTGGGCAAGAATACTGGAGTGGGTTGCAATTCTCTTTGCCATGGACTCTTCCCGACCCTGGGATTGAACCCTGGTCTCCCACATTGCAGGCAGATTCTTTACCGTCTAAGGCACCAGGGAAGCTCCCACTGCTCAGTGTAAACCCTAATCAAGGTTTCCCTTTGGGTCTGGGGCTCAGGAGTTCGGTGACTCCATACAACGGGCTGAAGGGGGCCCAGGCAGGGAGGAGGATGCATCTGGGGTCGAGTGGAGATATAATTCTTTCTCCTACTTCAGTGAGAAATAGAGAATTCCTTCTTTTTCTTTTTTATGGAAAATATATATTTTCTTTCATCTTGTTTGTTTTTATCCCCTGGGCTGTTTGTCTTTCCTGCCAAGTGCTTTGTGCATGCTAAGTCACTTCAGTTGTGTCTGACTCTTTGTGACTCTATGGACTATAGCCCTTCAGGCTCCTCTGTCCATGGGATTCTCCAGGCAAGAATACTAAAGTGGGTTGCTATGCCCTTCTCCAGGGGATCTTCCCAATCCAGGGATTGAACCCGAGTCTCTTACAGTCTCCTGCATTTTCATTGCCATCACATAGACAGCATTTTCATTGCATCTCACAGACAGAAATGCACTCCAACTTGCTGCAGTCATAAGATTATTTTCAAAGCAAAATATTATTATCCTCCCTCCTTCTCATGGGCGAAGAAGTCCCCTTTGGGATGGGAATCCCACTTTCACCCTGAAGAGAGAGAAGGTGTTTCTATGCCCTGCTTGCTCAGCTCCTGCAAGAATAGTCAGAACAGGAGTGTCAGGCTGCACACATGGACACACGGCAAGAGACACCCAGCTGCTGGTCCTGCCAGGGCCTCCAGAGAGCGGGTGTGGGCAGGACCGTGGGCTTTACAAAAGTCCCAAATACGTGCATACGGGGGGAAAGTTATTCACTTCTAACTTTTCTCCCAAATTTTCTGATCAACTGAAGGAAAAAGGCTCAGTTTGGGCTGACGTGTCTTCAGCTTGTCTCTAGTTTTTCCTGGCGCCATTTTGTTTGTCATTCTTGCTTTTAAACAAAGAAAGCAAGCCTCGGGCCAGAACCTTCCTCAGGTGTTCCTCTCTGGCTAGAATTCTCAGTCAGTTTTATGGCTTTCTGGGCTTCCCTGGCGGCTCAGACTGTAAAGAATCTGCCTCCAATGCAGGAGACCTGAGTTCAAGCCCTGGACTGGGAAGATTCCCTGAAGAAGGGAATGGCTACCCACTCCAGTCTTCTTGCCTGAAGAATCCCATGGACAAAGGAGCCTAAGAGGCTACAGTTCATGGGGTCACAAAGAGTCAGACACGATTGAGCAACTAACACTTTCATTTTCACTTTATGGCTACCTGTGATTAATAAAACCACTTTTCAAAATTATAGATTTTTTATATGTATGAAAATAGTGTTGATATTTTAGAAAAAAATGAAAAGTATAGAAAAAATAGAAGAAATATAATCATTCATAAGACCACCCACTGTAATTTCTGATTCCTTTCTTTTAAATACAAAAATTGAAATCATATTCATCTTTTTGTTTTTTCCACTAATATATAACTGCACACCTATTTATACATTATCATAAGTGCTCTGTAAATATAGTATTAAAGGCTTATTTCTTTTTTGATGGTAAGGATGATATGTAAAAAAGTCAAATAAGAATATAAGAAATAAAACTGATACAAGTTCTTAGAGAATGCCACTGCTAGAATTTTAATTTTAATTAATTAAAATTTAATTTTAATTTATTTTTCTTTGTGTTCTTTTTTCTTATATTTGTGTATTTGTAGCAAACACATGTAACTGAAAAAACTGAATCTCACACACCATTTTACAGTTACTGTTTTCATGGTTGCCTAATATTTTATTATATTCTATTTTTTATGTGTTATATCACATATTACTTAACCATTATATACTATTGTGGCTTGGGGTTATTTCATGTTTTGTGTATATATATTGCTATAAATATGATTTCATTAAACAAAGCTGTAAACAAAGCATTTTTAAAATCTCAGATTATTTGGTTGGGTTAGGGCCCCAAATGAATTGTTGATTCAAAAGGTGAGCATTTTTAAGTTTCTTTTATATATTACTTCCCTGGTGGTTCAGATGGTAAAGAATCCACCTGCAACACAGGACACCTGGGTTTAATCCCTGGGTCTGGAAGATCCCCTGGAGAAGGGAATGGCAACCCACTCCAGTATTCTTGCCTGGAGAATCCCATGGACAGAGGAGCCTGGCAGGCTACAGTCCATGGGGTTGCAAAGAGTCGGACATGACTGAGCGACTGACACACTTGTGTATTACCAAACTATTCTCTAAAAGAGATGTACTAATTTATTTTCCCACAAGCAAAGTTTATCATTTCCTTTCAATGTGTAGTCCTAATATTTATGAAATTTTTACTGATTTGATAGATAGGCAAAAATCCTATTTTCAGTTTTTTAATTTGCATCTTTTAATTACTACTGTGGCTGACCCTTTCCCCTCAAGTTTGCACATTTTCTCTTTTCTTAATATATGCGGATGCTATGGGTCCTTGCTGGGCTTTTCAGGTCAGGAGCTTGGGGTTTGTCTTAGTAACTGGGTAGCACGTGGACCCATGGGAAGATACCAGGAATGCAGGCTTCACCACGTTTCATATCACCAGTAAGTGGTCATGACCTTTGCCTCTTCACCTAGAGTCTCAAAAGTAGACGTTGTAAACCACACTTTTTTGGTATCCTGTGATGAAGAGGTGAGAGAGCAGTGGATGAATGAGCAGAAGTGACAGATACTCAGGCTGATGAAGATTTATGAAAACAAAATTTAAAAACTCCTCCTGTGATAGAAAAAAGTCACTATTCCAGGCTGTGTAAGGGTTGGTATGATTTCATCCTAAACATCAGGATATTCTAAGGAGATAGAGTGGATTGGAGGAGAATCCCAGGGACAAGGGAGCCTGATGGGCTGCCGTCTATGGGGTCTCACAGAGTCAGACATGACTGAAGCGACTTAGCAGCAGCAGCAGGATGTATAGACGGACCTGGGTTAGAATCCTGATCCTTCCCCCACTGAGCAGCATACACCAGGACTGGTTATTTGACCTGAACCCAGACTCTGCAAACAGGCTAATGACCCCTCCTCTCAGGGCTTTGGATAATTAGGTCAAACAACCTTCATTAAATGGTTAAAACCAAGGCTAGTGCATGTAGGCATTCAATCGACGGGCTCTTTAAAAACAATTTCAGGTCCAGGGTTTTGTGGTGTTAACAGTGGTTGCCTGGAGGAATGATAAGTTTTGAACTGTGTTCTGATTTGTCTAAGGGGCTTCCCAGGTGGCTCAAATGGTAAAGAATCGACCAGGCACTGCAGGAGACGTAGGAGACTCTGTTTCGATCCCTGGATTGGGAAGATGTCCTGGAGAAGGAAATGACAACCCACTGCAATATTCTTGCTTGGAAAATCCCATGGACAGAGGAGCCTGGTGGGCTATAGTCCATGGACTTGCAGAGTTGGACACGACTGAGTGACTGTGGGCCCGCACACACACACACCGAATTATCAAAAAAAGAAATAAAAGGAGCCCATTGTACCTTTGTAATTTAAGTCTAAGTATCTTCATTGTATTTTGATACTTGAGCAAATTGGTGAGACCCTGATGTTAGAATTTTATATTCTCAGGAGATTTCAATTTCCCCATCACGGATAAAAGTAGACATATCAATATTTATTCCAAATCTGCTGGAATTTTCAGGAGATGACTTATCACTACTGAGAGTAATTGCATTTAGTTTTCTTGAAACACCAGGCAAGTTACTTTTTCTAAAATTTTGTCTTTTTAATCATTCAACAGACCCGTGTTGTACCGTTAAATTGCTTTCATTACTAGTCAGGTTTCATTAAGTGGAAGAACAGTATTTCCTGCTGGCCACACCCCCTCCCCCCCACACACATCCACTTACCTCTTGGGAACTCACTGAAGTCAGGATAACAAAAGGGCATTTAGTAATGCCACTCAAGGCAGAGCAAGATGCATCCTAGGACTCAACAGAGGTGTTCAGGGGAGCCATCCTTGGGGTGTTAAAATCTGATGGTCCAGCAGGTGTGCCAGTCCTGACCTTCAAAGAGCCCCATTCCCTCTCTGCTGGGTCTCCTTCCCTCCCCTCAGCATGGGAAGAGTTGGAGAGGGGTCAAGGCTGATACTGGTGTGCATCAGGGGCTGGGAAAAAGAAAGGGGTGGGGTCCAGGGAGAGGAGGGGAAGGGGATAAGGAGAAGAGAGTCTCCTGGAGAGGGCGTTTGGTTTCTAGTGACTGTGTAGGTGTGTTGGGCAGGGGGCCTGAGACAGAATAGCTTACGCCTCCCAAGGGGCTGTGAGTGCAAGAGAGCCAGGAAGCCTGTCTCCAGTCCCCACCTGCCTGGAGTGCTGTGTGGGTGGAAGGTCTGGCTGGAACTAAAGGCAAGGGCCGCTCCGCACCCCCAGAATTAGCCCCTGGAGTTAGGGTTTGGCAGATCCACTGGATCCTTTCCACTGAGATTTCGGGGCATCTGCCCTGCAGCAGGCTAGGGGTACACACACGAGAGCCTCGGGTAGGGCGCGGACACGAATCTAGCGCAGTGAGGTAGCGGTGGCCAGAGGGACTCGGGGGCGGTGCTGTGAGAGACAGGACTAAGTCAGCAAGTCTTCAAGGACAGACTGGTGTTCCCCATGCAGAGGGGGACACGGGACACACTTCCTGACTTACCTTTGCAGAGCTGGTGGATGAGAGACATTACTCTGGAAGCAGATGGAGGTGGGTTGGAATCTGCGGGGGCCTCTGTCACTAGTTGTGTGACCTCAGACAAATGACTTAACCCTCTGAACTTCAGTTTTCTCACCTGTAAATTGGTTGCTGTCGGGTCATTTCAAAGACTCTGGAAATTGAACTACAGCACATGGCACACAGCATCATAGTACACGGTCAGTGGAACAGTTGTGGCTCTGATTATCCCGCAGTCTAAGAAAGTCACTTTGAATCTGATTCCTCATCTGTAAAATGGGCATATTTGAGTAAATGACCTTCAAGCTTCTTTCAGTTTGAACATCTTACGATATATTGCTTTGCATTACTAATTATCTTCTTCTGTAGAATCTTTCTCTCCAAGAAGCTCTATGACCCTTTGTTTGAGCCTAGTACAGTGCCTTGCTCACAATTGCACCTTAATAAATATGAGTTGAGTAATTATCACAAATATGCTATTTGCTTAAATACCCATGGTCATAGACATTGTTCTTGTTTAAGAGTTTCTGTAATTTTTAACATTTATTTTATCAAACATAGTTGATTTATAATGCTGTGTTAATTTCTGGTGTACAGGTTAGTGATTTAGTTATACATATAAATATCATACTGTTCATGGAGTTCTCAAAGCAAGAATACTGAAGTGGTTTGCCATTCCCTCCTCCAGTGGGCCACATTCTGTCAGACCTCTCCACCACGACCCATCCGTCTTGGCTGGCCCCACATGGCATGGCTTAGTTTCATTGAGTTAGACAACGCTGTGGTCTGTGTGATCAGATTGGCTAGTTGTCTGTGATTGTGGTTTCAGTCTGTCTGCCTTCTAATGCCCTCTCTCAGCGCCTACCATCTTACTTAGGTTTCTCTTACCTTGGACGTAGGATATCTCTTCACAGCTGCTCCTTACCTTGGACATGTGGTAGCTCCTCTCGGCCACCGCCCCTGACCTTGGACGCGGGGTAGCTCCTCTTGGCTGCTCCTGTGCCATCGCAGCCGAGTTCGTGACACTGTACAGGAGACAGGGATCAAGACCATCCCAAAGAAAAAGAAATGCAAAAAAGCAAAATGGCTGTCTGAGGAGGCCTTACAAATAGCTGTGAAAAGAAGAGAAGTGAAAAGCAAAGGAGAAAAGGAAAGATATACCCATTTGAATACAGAATTCCAAAGAAGAGCAAGGAGAGACAAGAAAGACTTCCTCAGTGATCAGTGCAAAGAAATAGAGGAAAAAATAATAGAACGGGAAAGACTAGTGATCTCTTCAAGAAAATTAGAGATATCAAGGAAACATTTCATGCAAAGATGGGCTCAATAAAGGGCAGAAATGATATGGATCTAACAGAAGCAGAAGATATTAAGAATAGGTGGCAAGAATACACAGAAGAACTGTACAAAAAAGATCTTCATGACCCAGATAATCACGACGGTGTGATCACTCACCTAGAGCCAGACATCCTGGAATGTGAAGTCAAGTGGGCCTTAGGAAGCATCAGTGCAAACAAAGCTAGTGGAGGTGATGGAATTCCAGTTGAGCTATTTCAAATCCAGAAAGATGATGCTGTGAAAGTGCTGCCCTCAATATGCCAGCAAATTTGAAAAACTCAGCAGTGGCCACAGGACTGGAAAAGGTCAGTTTTCATTTCAATCCCGAAAAAAAGCAATGCCAAAGAATGCTCAAACTACCGCACAATTGCACTCATCTCACACGCTAGTAAAGTAATGCTTAAAATTCTCCAAGCCAGACTTCAGCAGTACCTGAATCGTGAACTTCCAGATGTTCAAGCTGGTTTTAGAAAAGGCAGAGGAACCAGAGATCAAATTACCAGTATCCGCTGGATCATGGAAAAAGCAAGAGAGTTCCAGAAAACCATCTACTTCTGCTTTCTTGACTATGCCAAAGCCTTTGACTGTGTGGATCACAATAAACTGTGGAAAACTGAAAGAGATGGGAATAACAGACCACCTGACCTGCCTCTTGAGAAATCTGTATGCAGGTCAGGAAGCAACAGTTAGAACTGGACATGGAACAACAGACTGGTTCTGAATAGGAAAAGGAGTATGTCAAGGCTATATATTGTCACCCTGCTTATTTAACTTATATGAAGAGTACACCATGAGAAACGCTGGGCTGAAAGAAACACAAGCTGGAATCAAGATTGCCGGGAGAAATATCAATAACCTCAGATATGCAGATGACACCACCCTTATGGCAGAAAGTGAAGAGGAACTAAAAAGCCTCTTGATGAAAGTGAAAGAGGAGAGTGAAAAAGTTGGCTTAAAGCTCAACATTCAGAAAATGAAGATCATGGCTTTCGGTCCCATCACTTCATGGGAAATAGATGGGGAAACAGTGAGAACAGTGTCAGACTTTATTTTTTTGGGCTCCAAAATCACTGCAGGTGGTGACTGCAGCCATGAAATTAAAAGACGCTTACTCCTTGGAGGGAAAGTTATGACCAACCTAGATAGTATATTCAAAGGCAGAGACATTACTTTGTCAACAGAGGTCCATCTAGTCAAGGCTGTGGTTTTTCCAGTGGTCACATATGGATGTGAGAGTTGGACTATAAAGAAAGCTGAGCACTGAAGAATTAATACTTTTGAACTGTGGTGTTGGAGAAGACTCTTGAGAGTCCCTTGGACTGCAGGGAAATCCAACCAGTCCATCCTAAAGGAGATCAGTCCTGGGTGTTCACTGGAAGGACTGATGTTGAAGCTGAAACTCCAATACTTTGGCTACCAGATGCGAAGAGCTGACTCATTTGATAAGACTCTGATGCTGGGAAAGATTGAGGGCAGGAGGAGAAGGGGACGACAGAGGATAAGATGGTTGGATCGCATCACCGACTCAATGGACGTGGGTTTGGGTGGACTCCGGAGTTGGTGATGGACAGGGAGGCCTGACGTGCTGCGGTTCATGGGGTCGCAAAGAGTCGGACTCAACTGAGCGACTGAACTGAACTGAACTGATATCATTCTTTTTCATATTCTTTTCCATTACAGTTTATCACAAGATGTTGAATATAGCTCCCTGTGCTATGCAATAGGACCTTGTTCTTTATTCATATTATATATAATAGTTTGCATTTTGCATGTGTGCTAAGTTGATTCAATCATGTCTGACTCTTTGCAACCCTGAGGACTCTCTGCAACTCAGGTACACACTATGATGATTACTCACAACTGGGCTTCCCAGGTGGCACAGTGGTAAAGAATCCACCTGCCAATGCAAGAAACACAGGAGATGTGGGTTTGATCTTTGGGTTGAGAAGATTCCCTGGAGTAGGAAATAGCAAACCATTCCAGTATTTGTGCCTGGAAAATTCTATAGACAGAAGAGCCCAGCAGGCTACAGTCCATGGGGTTGCAAAGAGTCGGACATGATTGAGCATGCACACACTATGGACCGTAGCCGCCAGGCTCCTCTGTCCATGGGATTCTCCAGGAAAGAATACTGGAGTGGGTTGCCATGCCCTTCTCCAGGGGCTCTTCCTAACCCAGGGATTGAACCCGTGTCTCTTAAGGCTCCTGCATTGGCAGGCGGGTTCTTTACCACTAGCGTCACCTGGGAAGCCCATCGTTTGCATCTGTTTATCCCAACTTCCAATCCATCCTTCCTCCCTTCCCCCTCTTGGCAACCACCAGCGTGTGCTCTCTGTATATGAGACTGTTTTGTAGATAAGTTAAATTGTGTCATGTTTTAGATTGTATGTGTAAGTAATATCACATGATGTATTTGTCTTTCTGACTTCACTTAGTATGACAATCTCTAGGTCCCTCCATGTTGCTACAGATCTTTTAATGGCTGAGTAATATTTCATTGTATATCTGCACCACATCTTCTTGATCCATTCATGTGTCCATGGAGATTTAGTTTGTCTCCATGTCTTGGCTATAGTAAATAGTGCTGCTACGAACATAGGGGTGCATGCATCTTTTCGAATTTCAGTTTTGTCTGGATATATGCCCAGGAGTGGGATCGCTGAATTGTATGGTAGTTTTATTCTTAGTCTTTTTGAAGACCCTTCATACTGTTTTGCACAGTAGCTGTACAAGCTTACATTCCCACCAACTGTGTAGGAGGGTTCCTGTTTAAAGATTTCTTAAGGCATATGTCAAACTTCAGCTTTTAAAACAGATTGAATATGTTCTTTACCTGACTGAAAAGAATGTGAAGTTTTGAACTTGAAGAATCTGATATACCTATATCTATCTATATTCTCAGGGCCAGTATAGGCAAAATGCTTGTTTCTGGAACCCAGAGCAACATGTGAAGAAAAGCGCAAAAATGGTATTGATTGCAGGCGCTGTCTGTTCTGTTTGAGGAACCGCATGGGAACTTTGAGCAGTAGCTGGCACCACCCCTCCCCTCCACATGTGCAGGGCGGTGAGCTCTGCTCCCTGGTTGTTATTCCCTGGTTATTTTCCTGCCTTCTTAGCTCAATGTGTAGGTGTTTCAGGCTCTAAAGGACTATCCTATGGGTTTCTGGGCACTGTCAAGCCAAATTTCTATGTCCTTGACCATGAATTTTCTTTTTAAAAAAATATTTTTATTGGAGTATGGTTGATGTACAATGTTGTGATAGTTTCAGGTGTACAGCAAAGTGAATCAGTTATACATATACATATATCTACTCTTTTTTTAAGTTTCTTTTCCCGTATAGATGAATTTTCAACCACAGAGAGCCTATAGCCAAAAGTTTTCAAAAGCAGCAATCTCAGTAAATGAATGAGGTCTCACAAAAAGTTGACGGGGAATAATATCTAGATTAGGAGCTTTGAAGAAGCACACAAAAAGGAGAATAAAGTTGTGATGGTTGGTATTGTTCAGATCCCACCCTTTCCAGATCCCCTATCAGGAGACACGGAGTGGGGCTGGCCTTTGTTTGAATGCTCCGAGTCACCTACACGATTTCACTATGTTTGTAGGTGGATGAAAAATGCATCCTATTAATGAATGTTCTCGGACTTTATTAAAATTGATACCACTTTCCCCTCAATAAGAATAAAAATGACCTAAATTTGAATCTATTCTCATCAGGAAGCTTGTATCAAGATCTGAAAATGGAACAAACTTTTCTCCCCCTTATTTCAGCATTCACATTCTCATCTTGAGGACTTCGTAGGGTCCCGTCATTCCTTGCTTTCACCCAGTCACCGTGTTTACTGTGCGATGCAATGATACGGTTTTTTTCCTCTTGTCATTGCTCTGACATCTTGTGTGTCTGGGAGGCCTCAGGGCATCCTCCAAGTTGAATAACTCTGCAGTGGGTAAGAAAACACTCTGCCATTCCTGGGATGCGACTTTGCATTAAATGGCTACTGAATAATCCCACATAGAAGCAAGGACAGGATGAGTTTTTACATGCAGGTGGCCATGTCTACTCATAGCACTGGGGTTACTGGGATTTTGGGGTTATGCGGATACCGGGTCTCTTGGCTTTAAGTAAAAGGAGAGGGGAGAAACCCACCAAAATGCCTAAAACCTTTGCGACATCCGTAATGTCCCATTTCTGCCAACCAGAATCTCATGCCAGTGATTTGCTCAAGAGCCGGGTGATGACATGCTTTTTGGGTACGATATATACACTAGGCCATTAGTCTGCAAGCAGCAGTTGTCAGCTTTGTTCCCATTTAGAGTAATTTTCTCACTAATATGGCATATTCTTCAGGGCTAAAATGCATTTTCCAGCCAGATATTCCCCCTAATAGTCAAGTTGGTTTAATGATCAAATTTCAGCCAAAGGAAGGTAAGCCTGTGATTGCTGCTGGTTGTATATTGAAGCTACCCAAAATGAAAAGGCTTATTTTAAAACACATTCACATGAACAGATTCCTTTCCAGATGAATGAAGCTCATTTGAGGGAAAACTGAGGCACAAATTTAAGAGCTAAGTAAGGTACTTAGAACCTTTTGGTGCAAAGCAGTAGATAGGTCTGTATTTTTGAACTGTAAGGATGGATGGTGGGGTTTTAATAGGGTCAGTGATCACCAGCGAGCTATGAAAAGGGCAGGTGTCTTCAGGCCAATCGTTCCTAAAATGGCAACATATTTTTCTTTCCCCTCTGCGTTTAGGTCTTGAATATTCAAATCAATTAAACAATTAATTCCCACCCTGCAAACCTGCATGTCAAGCTTCAGCCCATGGCCAATTTATTTGGTTGAATTATAGTCCCCCGGAAGAGCAGCAGTTCCTAATGGAAAAGCTGACGGAGTCTTAAGTACATGTGGCGAGTGGAGCTGCTATAATTAACTCTGTTTCAGATTCCCCTCCCCCATTAATATTTTAAAGATTTTTAATTAAAATAATTACATGAATTTGTGAAAAATACTCAAGCACCTAAACTAGTCTTACTTTGCCCCAGTCTCTGAGGCTCCCTTTCCTTGTCAATATTACCCCTGGCTTCCCAGGTGGCGCTAGTGGTAAAGAACCCGCCTGCCAAAGAAGGGTACTTAAGAGAGGCGGGTTCGATTCTTGGGTCAGGAAGAACCCCTGGAGGAGGGCATGGCAACCCGCTCCAGTATTCTTGCCTGGAGAATCCCACGGACAGAGGAGCCTGGTGGACTATATAGTCCACGGGATCTCAAAAGAGTAGGACATGATGAAGCAAATAACATACATATTAGCAGTAAAGAACCTGCCTGTCAATGCAGGAGCAATCCCTGGGTTGGGAAGATCCCCTGGAGGAAGGCATGGCAACCCACTCCAGTATTTTTTTTTTTTTACTTAAAAAAATACATTTTTTTAAAATTGATTGACCATTGGTGTATAATATTGGTCTGATTTCTGTCATATGTCAACATGAATTAGGCTTAGGTGTACATTTGTCCCCGCCTCTTGAATCGCCCCTCCACCTCCCGCCCGTCCCCGCCTTGCTAGGTTAGCACAGGGCCCCAGTCTGAGTTTCCTGAGTCATACAGCAGATGCCCATTGGTTCCCTATTTATGTCTGTTAGTGTGCATCCATGCTACTCGGTATTCTTGCCTGGAGAATCCCGTGGACAGAGGAGACTGGCGGGCTGCCGTCCATAGGGTCACAAAGAGTCGGACACGACTGAAGTGACTTGGCAGGCAATATCACCCTGGTCCCCGCATTGGGGGTGGGATTTAGTTCTGAATCTGCGACCTTCTTCTTCCTTTACATCTGAAATTTTGGTGTTTGGCCAGGCGTGTCCGCAACTGGCTTTCTTGTCTTGTTCAACATAGATAGTTCCTTTTCTGTCGCCTTTTGTTTCTCTTTCGCTTTTATTCTCACTTCTTTTACTCTCCTGGGATGATACTCTGGAGACAAAAGCCCTTTCTTTTCCCTTCATCACTTTGCTAACTGAACTTCCGGGGCAGCGTAGGGATCACAGGCTTTCTCTGTAAAGGGCCGGATAGGAAAGGTTGTAAACTTTGTGGGTCCCCGCTGGACTCTGTTGCTCCAGTGCAGAATCAGACATAGGCTATGCCTAAATAAATGAGCCTGACTGTGTGCCAATCTATTCACAGACTTGGGCATTGGAATTTCATGCAATTTTTACATGCAATGCAATATTCTTTAAAATATTCACGCAATATTCTTCCAACCATTTACAAATGTAAAAACTATTCTTTGCTCACCAGCCATTATGCAATATACAGCAGACGGAATGTGGCCCTTGTACTTTAGTTTGCTGACCCACTGCGGGTACGAGCTTGATTTAGAACATCACTCTTCATCAGGGGTCAGACTGCTTGGCTGTTCTAAGCTTCTAGCTGGGTGACAAAGGACCAGGGGTTAGCCATCTCTGTGCCTTGGTGTGCTCCTATAGAACACGGCTGTGATGACGATGGTGAAACCTGGCAGTCTGGGTTTGATCATTCGATGTGATGACTTAATGACTGTCAGGCAGCACGTGGCCCAGCACGTCCTAAAGCAACCAGAGGGCTCACTGAGGGGACATCTCATCTTACTCTGGCTTTAACTTGCTGTGTGACCTTGACTAAGTGACCAGATGTTTCTGGACCTTGGATTTCATATTTATTAAAACAAACCAAAAACCCCAAGCCAAAATCCCAGGCTGGGAAGAGAACATCTGGGTGTCACATCCGGCCCCAGGGGACCTAATCCCTTTGGATGAGTTAGTGGCATCAGAATGGTGGTCCGTGGGGAGCTTTGCTTCAAAATGTGCTCCAATTCTGCCGTTGTTGATCAAATACGGCCCAAACACCAGACACTGAGTCCTGACCTGGCATCTCTGGGGCGCTCTTGGGAGAAAGCCCTAGGGTCTCTTTGTGTTTGTGACTGGCCCTGTTTGCTGAGCATCCCCTGCTGCTGCTAAGTCACTTCAGTCGTGTCTGACTCTGTGCGACCCCACAGACGGCAGCCCATGAGGCTCTGCCGTCCCTGGAATTCTCCAGGCAAGAACACTGGAGTGGGTTGCCATTTCCTTCTCCAATGCATGAAAGTGAAAAGTGAAAGTGAAAGTGAAGTCATGTCCGACTCTTAGCGACCCCATGGACTGCGGCCCACCAGGCTCCTCCACCCATGGGATTTTCCAGGCAAGAATGCTGGAGTGGGGTGCCATTGCCTTCAGCCAGGCAGATATTCGAATGTCTCCCTTGCTGCCATCCCAGCCCTGTGTGATGCACAAGGAAATAAACTTAGAGAGATAAAGACCTACCCAAACCAGGTGGGAATTTGAACCAAGGTTGTCCTGACTCCAAAACCCAAGCTTTAACCATTCTTTTTGACTGTCACCATGTCTCTATATCATCTGTACTGTGACTTGAAAGTGAAGGTGAAAGTCTCTCAGTCATGTCTGACTCTTTCCGACCCCAAGGATACAGTCCATGGAATTCTCTAGGCCAGAACACAGGCGCAGGTAGCCTTTCCTTTCTCCCGGGAATCTTCCCAACCCAGGGGTCGAACCTAGGTCTCCCACAGTGAAGCCGGGTTCTTTACCAGCTGAGCCACAAGGGAAGCCCAAGTGTACTGGAGTGGGTAGCCTATCCCTTCTCCAGTGGATCTTCCTGACCCAGGAATTGAACCGGGGTTTCCTGCATTGCAGGCGGATTCTTTACCAACTGAGCTATCAGGGAAAACTTACTTAATACTTAAAAAAATAGTTTTACTTTGGTTTCTTTTTTAAAGACTTTCTTTAAAACCAAATCTATTTTGTACTATGGATTTGATGTGCTATTTATAGCTTTATTAGTAAACATTAAAATAAATAAGGTAAAAATGAGTTCGCGATGTGGACCGCTAGAAAAACATCATCTTAAAGACAGTCAGTCGTATATGTCTGCTCTTTAAAAAACATTGCACAAGGCTTCTGTGCTCTCGGCTAAATGTGGCTAGAGGCTTGGCATCTGGCCGGCCCTCTGGGTGGCCCAGCCCTTCCTATGACCTCAGCTGCCTCCCCCAATTCATGTCTGTCTTGTGCTGGGACAAGCACTTGTCAAAGGGCTTCCTCCATGCCCTCACTGGCCTGTCCCCAAAGCCAGCTTCTGCAGCTGCCGGTTAGATGAGATCCCTCGTCACCAGGCTAGATTCTAGAACTGGTCCAGCCATCCTTCCTGCCCCCACCCCCATCCCCAACGCACATACAATACACAGTCCAGACAGGAAGTTCTTGACTTCTGAGTGGCAGAGGGCTGTGTTTGGTTCCACCTGCTCAACAGCTTTGTGCCATGGAAAGATGTCCGGATTTCCACTGAAACCTGTGTTCTGATCCCACCTGGCCTCTCGCCAGCTATGGGATCTCACTCAATGCAAGTGCATCCTCCTCGAAGCCTCAGCCTGTTCAGCTGGAGTATTAATGGGGGGGGGGGGCGGTATTAGCAACACCTATTTCCCAGAGATATCCTGAGAACATAAGAGAGAAATGCTTTGAAAGTGCTCTGGAAGTAAAAGGAAGCACTGCAGATTAGTAAAACGCTGAGGCTCTGGAGACAGAAGTGGGATCCACTCCCCACCCCTCCAGGGATGTAACCTGCGGGTGATGATGTGCCCCTCCAGGGATGTAACCTGCGGGTGATGATGTGATGATGGTCTGACAATGGACTAACAGATGCCCCAACACCTCCTTTGCCATCTTCCTTTCCCCCAGGGCACTTCTTTGGCTAAACATGGCTCCTCTTTGGATTCCCCTGGAACCCTGGAGACATCCAAGCAACCAAGTGAAGCCCCCATAGTCTCCCACCTACCCGCCCCCACCCACCCCCCCTCCAATCTGAGAAAGCAGGTGGGGGCATCCCTCTGCCGCTCCACTTGGGCCAGACCCCAGCCCAGGGCTACCATTGACTCATACTTGAATCCAACTCATCTCGATTTTATGAGAACCATCCCCGAAAAAATCCCCCTGTTTGAAAGACGACACCGGGGAACCATGGAGCAGGCTGGTGATTTGAATAATCAGCCATTTAGTGACATGTCTAGCCTGGTTTAATGACTGAATCAGTGGAAGTATGACCCCGAGTGCCGGTTAACTTTTAAAATAGCTGTGCCTACTGCATGACACAGCCAACAGGAAGCCATTAAGGCGCTAGCAATTACCACTTCCATCCATCGGCGAAGTCCCTATTTTATTTTAATCTGTGTAAGTGCATTTTCTGCACGAGGTTAAAATATAAATCCCTTCTCCTGAACAAGACTGGTTTTCTGGCTGACTTGAGAGCACAATTTACAACTGATTTAATTTGTTCTTCACAAACATTCCTAATGACATTACCCCGGTGCATATACAGACTGCCTCCTCTTATTCCATTAACTCCCAAATCGGGTTTAAAGACCATATTGATGCTAGATGTTATTATGGGTGATTATCAAAACAACAGACAACTCGGCAAAGTGTTTACTAACTGGTTTATATATAATTTCTGTAATAACGACAACAGATGGTAATGCTACAAGCACTAAATCACGCTTTTCGCCGCTGAAACAAATTGGCAGGCTGCAGTACAGAAATGGTGTACAGGAGCTACACCCAGATGCTTCACTCATCAGCTATAGTGTTCATCTTATTAGGAAATGGGCCTGTTACCGCTATTACAGGTAATCTTTCCATTTACAATTACAAAATGTATATTTTCAATGAAAATGGTTTTCTGTGGCTAAGCTGCCTGAAGGATACTTCCCCCGCTAATTACCACCCGGGTGACTGCGTGCCCGGGGCCGAGCCACGCGCAATGCTGTGTTTGTCCTAGTTAATGGTGGTGGCTGCATTTCAGCTGTGTGGAGACCAGTCTCCTCGCTAAGATCCTTCACCTCCCGTCGGAAAGGCCATGATGAAGCGGGTCCATCAGGGCCTTAGAAGCGGTGGGTGAGCAGGGTGAAAAGCAGCTCAGCACAGAGGGGATGCTCGCTCACATTACGTGTATGTCGTCTGCGATTCTCCAATCCCGGGAGAAGGAGGTCTTGGCTGTGGGCGGGACTCTATCCTTGATAAGCTCCACCCCCACCATTCCCGGATGGGAACCGGAAGTGCAGTAGGCCCGGGGCAGAAGGGATCTTACCCGGTCTTGGGGTGGTGGGGCTAGGATGCTTACTACAGGCCTCGATTTTCAGCCGTGGTGTTTCTCTTGCCCCACGGGTGTCCCTCTGCCCTGCCAGGCACTGTGGGTGCTGCCTCGGGGTACCCAAGGGCAAAAAAGATGGCAGCACCCCGAGCCTCCCTGGCCCCATCCTGAGAACCGCACATGTGTTTTTTTCACTGAATCCTGCAGCTGGTCCGGGCAGGTGAATGTCTCTGATCCCCGTTTCCAGGTGAGGAAGCCACACGGCCCCAGGGTGAAATCAGTTGCCTGGGCTCCTGTGAAGCTGCAGGGCTGGAATCTGAACTCAGACTAGTAACTGATTCCACAGTCGGTGGTCCCAACCTCTTTGCAATACTGCCTTTGCAGAGCTGGGCCTCTGTGGGTCTGTTCTCCTAGAAAAAGCAAAACAGAACAAGGTAGAGTTGAACCTGGGGTCAAAGGCAGGCCACCCTGGGGGCCTATCCTGCTGGGTAGAGACTAGCCCTTAGTTCACTGACTTTTGTTTTTCTGCATCACAGTGTCAGTTAATGCAGAAGCTGAGTGGGAGAAGAGGCCGTGGGGACATTAAGGGAACACAGGATTGAGAGAGGAGATTAGGGCCTGCCCGCCTGTGTCCGATTAGGCTACTGGCCCACAGTGGTCCCTTCCGCCCTCACCTCCACCTCTGAGGCCTTGTCTGCAGAGAGGGGCTAACTGGGGTCCCCACTCCTAACAGCAGAGGAGGAGAGAGGTGGTGACCCCCACAGTTCATAAGCAGGTTGTGGGCAGGGTGCTGATTGTTCGTAATGGAATGGAGTCCTCTGTGGGGTCTACGGGGATAGTTTAGGAGCTCAGGGAGTCAGAACAATACCCCGTCCAGAGCAGGGGCTCCGAGGGTGTGGCCCAGCTGCTGTGACCGCCCTTGGCTGGGATGACCGCTCTTGGCTTCTGACAGCCCCTCCTGGGGTCGGGGATGCTTGCCTTTGCTAGCGTGGCCCCCATTTCTTGCCACCTCCCCTCATCACCTGGTCCCTCGGATCCTATATTAATCTTCTGTGCCTTTTGGTGACTCAATGCCTTTCTTTCTTTCCTATTTGAGGTCCTCCCTGGTTTGACCCCTGATCCTTGGCCTGAGCCCGAGATCAGGGGGAGACAGGATACAGCCCACCGACTGTGGAATCAGTTACTAGTCTGAATTCAGATCCCAGCCCTGCACAAGGAGCGTGTCTCAGGTCACAGACGCAGAAGGTGTCATGGAAAGCATTATCCAGATGAGGAAACTGAGGCCCAGAGTAGAGGCGGCTCGCTCCAGGTCCTGCAGAGTGGACCCCAACCTTCCCCCCCGCCCCACCCCGCCCTCCACGTGTCATGAGGACAAAAGGGGAGCACGGATGAGCATGCCCGGGCATTGTGGTCACTGGGGAAGTGTCCAGCCCTGCACCTCCTCCTGCCAGCGTGTAAACGAGAGTGGCCGGTGGGGTCCTCGTAGAGCTGGGGCTGCATCTGCTGCTCTCTGTGGCCCACATGGCCTGAGTCCCCGTGGTCCTCAGCAAGATGCCCAGTCACCAGGCCAGCAGGGTTCCCCTTGGCTGGGGGAGCAGCTTCTTTCTCATCTCTGGAGCATAGGCCGATGCCTCTTGGTCCCTCCCACAGTCCTTTCTGGAGGCAGCGACGTGCCTGCCCCTGAGCCAGGACCAAGAGCTCAAGACAACCCCCGAAGGAGATGCCAGAGGCAGGCGAGTCAGAGAGGCGTTTCCTGGCACTCCAGGCACTGGTGACCAGAGCCCTCAGCCTTCAGTCGGCCCCTCCGCCGCCTTTTATCTGGGAGGCTCTGATGTGCCTTTGTGTGAAACATGTTTCTCAGCCCCTCCTGGGCGATGAGAGTTGAAGGCGATTAAGCGCTTCCGGTGTTCAGTTCATGCGCCTTGCGGCTGGGGCAGCGGGGGGGCCCTGTGGAACCAGGGGGCCCTGTGGAGTCGCCCTGAGGATTGACCCTGGACAGGGCCCCGCCACGCTCCAGCGATGAGCACTTTGTGAAGGGACCGTGAATCGTCTCCTCCCTGTAATTTTCTGCTTGGAGGTCTCCCTACTGTCCCCCCGGCCACTCCCCTCTGACCTCGGAGGTGACTCTGCACCCGGGCCATGCAGCACCTCCGCTCAGCTGCACAAGGAGCTGCTGTTCTGAGGGTTTGTCACCAAAGAGTGGTGCTGTCCGCAGGGACGGGGAGGAAGGCCCTGGTCTGGGTAAATGCCCGGAAGGACCCGGCCTGGGCCTCCACCTGGGCCAGGGCTTTGCCAGGAAGAGACTGGACTCACAGGGCAGGGTGCACAGGCCTTCTCTCTCTTTCTACTCTGGAACTGGTCATTTGCTTTAGGAGGGCCCTACAGCTGGTGGGAGAAACTGGCACCGAATTTGAGTTTAAAGCCCAGCTCGTGGCTTATTTGACTACGGGCATATGACTTCTTCTGAGTCTCAGTCTTTTCATCTTCAAAGTGGGGATAATAGAACTACCTGGGACAGACAACTTAGCACAAAATAGGATCTCAGCAAATGGAGCTCTTATTATGAGCCACCTCCCTGAGAGTCTTGGCATTTTAATGCATGTGTGCTCAGTTGCATCCAACTCTTAGCGACCCCATGGACTGTAGCCCACCAGGCTCCTTTGCCCATGGAATTTTCCAAGCAAGAGTACTGAGGTGGGTTGTCATTATTTGACATTTGCCCCCAGACTCCAAGCTAATGGGAAGGTCATCTCTGCCTCTACTATGTGTTCCTTCCACAGAAGGCATGATCTTGAAAAACTTTCCTTGGCCACATCCTAGCTGAACTCATAGTCATCAGCTGATTTTTGAGGGGAGGAGGCTCTTTGTATTAAATGTTAAATGTAATGTATTACTTTGGGGCATGTGAAATCATTACCTGGGTTACTTGAATAGCTCGGTTATAGGAAATAACTTGTAGTGAAATTTAATCCCATATGACAATATTTTCTTTCAGTGGTAATGGTTTCCATGAAATGCCACGATATGAAGTATTATGACAGAGTAGACTGGAATTTGCCAAAAAATAGACCTAGAAAAAGTCCTTGCTGTACTGTCTTCTAAGCTGGGGACCTTGGGCCTCAGTTTCCCTATCCATAAAATCGGTAGACTATTTAATACCTAGGGATCTTGAAGCTCTGACATTTCCTGTATCAGTGACTGTTGGGAAGTCTAGTAAAATTCCAGTTGGCAGAAGCTGCACTTGGGACCCACTGTCTAAACAGAAACCAGGTTCTGTGACTCTTCTGGGCTGCCCCAGCTAGCTGAGAACAGCCTTGGATGGATGGCCTGAGATGGTTGAAGTTCTGGCCTGGAGAGTGCTGTGTTGGCATAATTAAGAGTTGTTGCAAAGTGTATCTAGCCTAGCTAGCAGTCTTTTTAAAATACCACCCAAAGATGATAAAAGACTGTAATTAGAATCTCACAAAGGTGCAGTCTGAGGGTTTGCTAATTGCCATTCCAGATTTTTTCCAGTGCTCGGCACGGCTTCAGAGATAGGACAGAGCGAACCTTGTTTTAAGGCCATGGTACAATGTGACAACAGTGATAGATATGCTAATTTCTTCATTCACTCCACTTCACTTCTTTTATTCTTTCCAATTAAAGCAAATGCTACTGAAACTGTAATTAAGCTAGGGCTGGGCCCTGATTGCCTGCTGTTTTAATGAAGCCCTATTGATTTTTCTTTTCTTTCTAATGGCCACACGTGGCGTTCTATGGTCAAACACATGCCCTGCTGTAGAGTCCCCAGCAAAATTTGATTTTGGCCTGGTAAGCTGGGGGCCGTTACTCGGTGTGCAAGGCTCCACCTGGGAGGCTTCACTGGGAGGAGAAATACCCACAGCTCTGACCATCCATCCGGAAGGAGGAAAGGCCTTTGCGAAGAGCTCTGATGTCCATCCTTCTAGTGCTGTTTCCACAGGAAGCAGCATGTTAGTTAAACTCTAGAGGCTAACTAAGCTGGGTGTTAAATTCTGAGTGATTTGGAGCCCTGGAAATACATATTCTTGACAAGAGGTTCACAAGCCAGAGAGCAGTTTGAGAGACAAAGTATCGGAAGAACATGTTACTTCTCTTTGGCAATAATTCCAGACGAGTTTTCCAGGAAGTGTCTTTCTGAGATGGTGCTTTCACCCACACCCCCACCCTTGCCGTGTATCCATCATTGTTGTTGTTTATTTGCTCAGTCATGCCCAACTCTTTTCTACCCCATGGACTGTAGCTGGCGAGGCTCCTCTGTCCATGGGACTTCCCAGGCAAGAATGCTGGAGTGGGTTGCCATTTCCTTCTCCAAGGGATCTTTCTGACCCGGGGATTGAACCTGCATTAGCAGGCGGATTCTTTACCACTGAGCCACCAGGGAAGCCCAGTGAATCTGTAGAATTAATGCAAATAAAATGGGCGAGGGTATTGGGAATCGAGAGCTTATTATTTAAGGGTACAAACTCATATTCTGATCAGAAAGAATGATTTCAGATAGTGGTGGTTTTCTACGCTTAGCAACAGAGTTCACCATGCAAGTCTTGAATAAAAGCATGAAGCTGTGTTTTTGAAAGAGTCCGAGGTTGCTGATGGACCAGGGTCATTGCTCAGGGTTATGGGCCAGATTCAGGCAACTGCAAGCAGAACTCACCCCTTGCGTGGCCCCGTGAGCTGGTTCCCATCAGCTTTGTTGATGCCTCTCTGGGTGGGGACCACGTGGAGCAGGGAGGAGGCCCCCACACCCTGACAGGCTGTATCTTCTTTTCTCTTTCTCTTGAGCCTCTTCCCATCAGATTCTTGCAGGTCTCTGAACTTCTTCCCTTAATGGGATGGTTGCCGGAGATTCCTAGAGACTTTGAGTAGACAGATGCTAGGTGTCCTGATCAAAAGCTGCTGGATCGTGAGACTCATGGTCTCCTCATCTCGGCTGAAGCAGCAGGTGGCAGCCTTGTCATCATCAGATTCCAATTCAGTGGCTGCCCCTTGTGTGCTGGGTCCTCGCTAGGGTATCTCACTGTGTTTCCACTATTATTTACCATTTAGATTTATTTACTATTTATTTACTATTTATTATTTACATACATTGGAAGGACTGATGCTGAAGCTGAAACTCCAATAGTTTGGCCACCTGATGCAAAGAGCCAACTCATTTGAAAAGGCCCGGATGCTGGGAAAGACTGAAGGCGGGAGAAGGGGACAACAGAGGATGAGACGGTTGGATGGCATCAGAGACTCGATGGACCTGAGTCTGAATAAAGGGAGTTGGTGATGGACAGGGAGGCCTGGCGCGCTGCAGTGCATGCGGTCACAGTCGGACACGACTGAGCGACTGAACTGATCTGTTTACTATTTACTACACCTCCACTGTTTACTGTTTAGAATAGTAAACAGAAGAGTGAACAGGCCAAAGGAAGTCAACATCGTTACTAAAGCTCTGCAGCAGAGGCCAGGAAAGTGAGCAAAAGCCAGTTGCTCTCCAGGCATTGGTGACATGATCCAGCCCTTTCTCTCTTACAAGGCAGTCCTTCTCTCCTCTCGTGAGTAAGATGTAAGCCCCCTGAGGGCAAGCTGAGGCAGGGGTGGGGGCTAGATTTCGGTGGTTGGGGGCCATTTGCTCTTCTGTAGGCTGCAGCAGAATGAGCCATACTCCTGGCTTCAACCCATTAGATGCCAGGAGCACACCCTCCAACATGACAATAGAAATGTCCCAGATGTTGCCAGATGTCTCCCAGGGGAAGAAAATCACTGGTCTAGACATCTATGTTTCATTTGCTTGAAACACAGGACCACTTAAAAACATGCACAGCAAGTGCTTTGTTTTCATCTAATGGCTTATGCCAAACAATTGTGGAGCAACATCCTTGTTTTAAATAAAAATGGAAAGTCAAAATTCAGATTTAAAGACTGTAAAGAAGACCACTCTGATTTATTTTGTTTTTTGGATGGACCTTAGGAGCTTCTTCTGGGCTTCCCAGGTGGTGCTAGTGGTAAAGAATCCTCCAGGAGATGTAATGCGATGTGGGTTCTATCCCTGGGTTGGGAATATCCCCTGGAGGAAGGCACGGCAACCCACTCCAGTATTCTTGCCTGGAGAATCTGATGGACAGAGGAGATTGGCAGGCTACAGTCCATGGGGTCACAAAGAATAGGATATGACTGAAGGGACTTAGCAAGCACGCACAGAGGAACTTCTCCAAGGAAATGTTCAGGGAAGAGCATGAACCAAGTGTTGGAAGCCTTGTGCAGCCTTAGTTTGCTCCATCGCCAGTTGGTTGGGATCGAGTCCCGAGTTGCTGGTGCCATGTGTTTTTGTCATTCATGAGAGGAGGAGGATGTTGTAGTGATTCATCCCTGAGGGTCCTGGTAGGACTGACATCCTTAAGAACTGAACAGAAGCATATGGGCAGGACAAATGTAGAATCAAGGAATTTGCAACTAGGGGCAAAATTCAGAAGGTCTGAGAAAGGTAGGGAAGGAGGGAGAGAGATGGGGGAAGGGCGGGAGAGAGATGGACTTCACTGATGGGAGAAGCTGCATCACAGACTCACTACAAATTATGAGTATTCACTCAAGAACCTGGGCTCCAATCATCTCAAGGTTTCCATGCAGACTCCTGGATACCCACATCTCTCTGTATAAAAAATGTCATACAGATGATGAGGTTCACTTTTCAGAGATTCACTTTACTGCTCTGTCAGGAAGGCATAACTTGTTCAGAAAACAAACAAGCAAACAAAACAATGTGTTATTTCCTTATGGTCTCCCACATCCCTGCCGGCTCTGCGCAGGCTCGGGAAGAGGCCTGGTTCTGAGATGCTGCAAGATTCTGGAAGTAAAGAAGCAGATGGTACCTTGAGAGTGGTCATCGGGGCAAAATTTCCCCAAAGAGAGGAAATTTGGAGTTGTTTAAAAAGCAAGGGTAAGTAGTCTTAAAGCTGCTATATCAGGGCTGACCACCCCCCCACCCCCTCCCCACACACACACACCAAAGTAGAGCATGTAAGGCTGCTTCCCCACTAAGTATGGGTGAAATAGAAGGAACATGGCTTCTCTTTCATAACATCTATTCGGAAAGAGCCCTACATGGGCAAAACAAACCCTCCTTTCTCACTTGCTCTGACTTCATTTCATCTTTCAGGATCCACACCTATAGGAACAAGCCATTTCTGAAAACCCCTGAGAGCCAGAGACCTTCTTTTTACAGATAAAGAAGAAAGCCAGATTTTTAAATTGGTTTTTAAAAAATTGCATGTACTTTTGACAGAGACGAAAGACCCTTCTCTTGGGTGTTACCTCTGACGTCTTGCTTGTTAGGACCGGAGAGAGAAAAAAATGGACCCCAGGAACAGAGCTGCAGGGAACCTGGAAAAAGGGGACACCATCACGCCACTGTCGAGTTCTGTCAACTGTCAAGTTAATTAGAACGAAATTAAAAACACATTTGCCAAGATGTTCCGCAGCCAAACCAGTTAAATAGAGATTTTAACAAAATTGAAAGCATATTATACTGAGATTTGTGGATCCTGGCCCGGTGAGTGAGTGCTGAAAGTGTGATAAAATAACAAAATTGCTGCCTAATAATCTATAGAATAATATTGTCAACTAATGGATTATAATAAAATAAAAGCTGTTATTAGGGTAAAACATAACAAAAAATCCAACTTTTATTTGCAGCACCCTCCCCCTTAATGGTTTTGAGCATTTTGAAAGGTAATTTAAACAAGTACATTGTATCCTTATTGAAACTGCTTCATCTCGCTGACTGCTGAAAATGGCTTTAACCATCTCTCTGAACAAAAGCACCCCTAATAAGACAACAAAAAGCCCCAAGCAATGGCCCAGCGGCCTCGTGCTCTTCGGAGGAGCCGAGCCTCTAAGGCAGCAGCTTTCTCCCTGCATGTAATTAGATGAATTAAAAGGACAAAGTGGTTAATGTAACTGTTGTGGGGGTGGGGAGGGGGTGGGGCCCAGCCCTTTTCATCCCATCCATTTCATACAAGAGCCCCGTAGCTTTTGCTTCAGCAATGCAGAGAAGAATGTTGGCGGGGAGGGAAATTAACAAGCTTAATCTGCGAGGAATCTGCTCTGAGTCACGGATGAAATGTATCTCGAGCAACGAAGGGCTAGTCATTCCTGCTTCCTTTTATATGCCTAATAAAACTTATAATAAATCAACTGCATTCTAGTTTGCAGCCAGGCTTTAATCAGGGATGAGGCAGCAGGTAGTCAAGTTACGAGGAGCCTTCAACCGGTGCATCTCAGCTATGTCGGAGGGAGGGTAGGGGTCCACGTTAATTAGTCTTCCTTCTGCGGTTGATATTTCCGAATACTGCTTCATCCTAGGGGTTCGTGTCTGTCAATAACAGGGTAGTGAGAAGGCAGGTGTATATTATCAATCCAGGTCACTTGACTGGAGGGGAGCAGAGTTCTTGGGAGGAAAGCTTTCTGAGACAAATTGATTCTCTTATACTTCTATATCCAATTGAGTCTATGACGTCACCTTGATAACTTTACGCATTCTTTTTTATGAGCGACTCCTGTCCTTCGTGCTGACCTATTGGCAATGCTACTGCTGTGGTAATATCTCATGGGTAAAAAGAAAAATGAATTCTTGTCCAGGCACTGAGTTTCACTCTCTATAGAACTGAGAAAGTGATCCAGCTGGGTTTAGTGCTCAAGAAACAGCAATAATATTGGCGGGATTATTGAGAGGGATCGACTCCATCCTCGTCTCCCATTTTGTACTCTTGACTGCCTCAAAAACAGCAACTCGGAGCCTTCCTTGACCTGTGGGCAGATTACGACTTTGTTTTATTATAAAAAATAGAAAGTAGAAAATTAAATTCATTTGCTCCAATTACTAAATGATTCATCTGGCTGGTTAATGAAGCTGCACATTATGCTAACAAGATAAAGGCAAAGGATAACATGTGGGGATCAGGGCTACAGGCAAGCTGTGCACGGCGCCATTGGAAACACACAGCTGAAGAGCCTGTGCCTGGAGATGGATGAATGGTACATGTGGTGTGCTGGCTCGGGGAGACAGGAGGGGGAGACAGGCTAGGGGGCCCCATCTGCTTCTCAGAGACCAATGGCCATGAGATGGCTCTGTCACTATCCCCATGGCTTTAACAGAATCGATCCGATCCTCATTCTATTAAAAAGAAATTCATCAAATAGTAAGAATAACATCAATTTAAGGTTTTATTTTATTTATTTTTGGCTGCACCGGATAGCATGTGGGATCTTAAGGCCCCGACCAGGGATTAAACCCGTGCCCCTGGCAGTGGAGGGGCAGAGTCTCACCCGCTGGGAAGGGAAGTCACAGAATAACCTTGATTTTAAAGGCGGCCTGTTTCTTAGCTGCATGGTGAAAGGAACCTCTGATTTTGAGTTTGAATTCCGACCGCATGACTTTGGGCAAGTCCTTTCACTTCCTGAGGACTGGTGACAATGATGTGTCTTGCTGCTGTTGGGTCATTGCGAGCAAGGTGCTTGTGAAATAGTGAGGTGTTCGAACAGATGTTCATGTCCGCAGGTGAGTTCCCTATTCTCCAGAGTGGTGGGAAAGTGGAGTCTGTCTTGTGTCGATCAGGTGCCTGCTTCCTAGAAGCAGGCCCAGGAACTGGGCTGGTGAACCTTAGCTTTGATGCTTCCTGTGCCACGGACCCAGCACCCAGCACAGCCAGCCCCATTGCTCATGCAGAGGAGTAGTGCCAAGGGAACCCTGCCTAGAGCCTTCCCCATGCCCTTCACCCACCTGGACGTCAACCCTGCCACTCCCCTGCCCCCAGAATTAGCATCTGTACTGCTTCCATTGTCATCAGAACTGTCCTAACTCAGTCATGATCATCTTGGCCATGATTGGTTGAGCATTTACTATGTGCAAAAGACTTTCCAGATGAGATCTCCCTTTAAGCCTCAACAATAAGTTTTAAAAATTCAAGCATTTCTTGCTCCCAGTTTGGAAAGATTTCTTTCTGTCTACCTCTGCTAAGCTGTTAAGTCCCTTCAGTCGTGTCCGACTCTGTGCGACACCATAGACGGCAGCCCACCAGGCTCCCCCGTCCCTGGGATTCTCCAGGCAAAAACACTGGAGTGGGTTGCCATTTCCTTCTCCAGTGCGTGAAAGTGAAAAGTGAAAGTGAAGTCGCTCAGTCGTGTCTGACTCTTAGCGACCCCATGGACTGCAGCCTACCAGGCTCCTCCATCCCTGGGATTTTCCAGGCAAGAGTACTGGAGTGGGGTGCCATCTCCTCTAAAAGGTGTCAAATAAGCAAGACATCTTAATGCTGGGAAGGGTGTGAGTCCGAGAACCTTTGGATAACGGAGGTTCACCGTGCCCCTCACTGCCATCACTCTTGCGTGCAGTCTCTACTCCAGGTATTGTAAGAATGGGATGGCAATCCAGGGGCAAAATTTGGGGCTGGGGTGGGGGCTCTCTGGACAATTCTGAGTATGGCCAATAGTTTGTGGCAATCTGGCTCCTGCAGACATTAAATACTTTGTACTAAAAAAAAAAGATTATAATTTTGGCAAAGTGTGTTAAGCCAATTAGCAATGTGAATGGACTGAGGACTTTGTGTAAAATGGTCCTTTTAAAATCGAAGTTGAGTTGGAATACAATATTATGTTAGTTTTAGGTGTACGACATGGTGATTTGACATTTATATACATTACAAATTGATCACCACAATAAGTCTAGCAGCCATCTGTCACCATACGAAGTTATTACAATATTATTGACTGCATTCCTTATGCTGTTCATTACATCCTCATGACTTATTTATTCTGTAACTGGAAGTTTTTACATCTTAATCCCCTTCATCTCCTTTGCCCAACCATCACCCTTTCCCCTCTGGCTACCACTGGTTTCTCCTCTTTCAATTTCTGGTTTTATTTATTTGGTCCCACTTTCGTTTTTCTTGATGAGTCTGGCTAACATTTTATCAATTTTGTTTATCTTTTCAAAGAATTAGCTTAGTTTGATTGATCTTTTCTACTGTTTTTTAAAGTCACCAACCTATAGTATATTGAAAAGCAGAGATATTACTTTGCCGACTAAGGTCTGTCTAGTCAAGGCTATGGTTTTTCCTGTGGTCATGTATGGATGTGAGAGTTGGACTGTGAAGAAAGCTGAGCACCGAAGCATTGACGCTTTTGAACTGTGGTGTTGGAGAAGACTCCCGAGAGTCCCTTGGACTGCAACGAGATCCAACCAGTCCATTCTAAAGGAGATCAGTCCTGGGTGTTCATTGGAAGGACTGATGCTAAAGCTGAAACTCCAGTACTTTGGCCGCCTCATGCGAAGAGTTGACTCATTGGAAAAGACTCTGATGCTGGGAGGGATTGAGGGCAGGAGGAGAAGGGGATGACAGAGGATGAGATGGCTGGATGGCATCACTGACTCGATGGACGTGAGTCTGAGTAGACTCCGGGAGTTGGTGATAGACAGGGAGGCCTGGGATGCTGCGATTCATGGGGTTGCAAACCGTCGGACACGACCGAGCAACTGAACTGAACTGAGCTGAACTTTATCATTTCTTTCCTTCTGGTATGTGTTCAGCTGCTCAGTCGTGTCCAACTCTTTGGGATGCCATGGATGTAGCCTGCCAGGCTCCTCTGTCCATGGAATTTTCCAGGCAAGAATACTGGAGTGGATTACCATTTCCTTCGCCAAGGGATCTTCCCAACCAGGGATGGAACCCATGTCTCCTGCATCCTGCATTGGTAGGTGGTTTCTTTACCACTAGCGCCATCCAACTTGGGGTTTTGTTTGCTCTTTTTTTTAGTTCCTTCCTGGACAATGGGGGCTTCCCTGATGGCTCAGATGGTAAACAATCTGCCTGCAATGCGGGAGACCCGGGTTTGATCTCGGGACTGAGAAGATCCCCTGGAGGGGGAAATGGCAACCAACTCCAGTATCTTGCCTGGAGAATTGCATGGGCAGAGGAGCCTGGAGGGCTACAGTCCATAGGGTCGCACAGAGTCGGACATGGCTGAGTGGCTAACGCTTTCGGGTGAGATCTTTCTTGCTCGCTGAGAGAGCCCTGCATCACTAGGCACTTCCCTCTCAGAACTGCTTTTGCTGCCTCCTTTGTGTTTTCGTTTCCATTTGTCTCAAGATATTTTTTGATTTCCTCTTTGATTTTTTGTTGACCCATTGGTTTGTATATGTCTATTAAGCTCACCTGATCTAACAGGCTTAAGGCCAATGCTTCTTTATTGATCTTCTGTTCGGATGGTCTATCCATTGATGTAAGTGGGGTGTTAAAGTCCCCTTACTATTATTGTATCACTGTCAATTTCTCCTTTTATGTGTGTAAATATCTGATTTATAGATTTAGATGCTCCTATGTTGGGTGCATAGACAAGCGTTATGTCCTCTTGTTGGACTGATTTTTTTTTTTATCATTGCATAGTACCCTTCTTTGCCTTTTGTTACAGTCTTTGTTTTAAAATCTGTTTTGTCAGATACAAGCACTACTACCTGGCTTTCTTTTCATTTCTATTTGCATGGAATGATTTTTCCCGCTCTCTCACTTTCAGACTGTGTATGTGTGTGTGTCTTTAAGTCTGGAGTAAGTCTTTTGAAGGCAGCATGTATATGAGTCTCGACTTTTAAAAAAATCCATTCAAGCACCTCGTGTTTTTTGATTGAACCATCTAGTCCATTTAAGGCTTCCCAAGTGGCGCAGTGGTAAAGAAATGGCCTGCCAATGCAGGAGACAAAAGGTACATGGGTTCAATCCCTGGGCCCGGAAGATCCCCTGGAGTAGGAAACAGTAACCCCTTCCTGTATTCTTGCCTCGGAAACTCCATGGACAGAGGAGCCCAGTGGGCCACAGTCCATGGGGTCGCACAGAGTTGAACGTGACTGAACGCACACATGCTTGTACTTGCTGGCGTTCCATTTCATTCTGGTTGCTTTCTGCTTCTTATCTGTTCCTCTCTTCTCCTGTTCTCTTCCCTTATGATTTGATGACTTTCTTTAGCGCTATGTTTGTATTCCCTAATCTTTATTTTGTGCGTCTCCGTTATAGGTTATTGGTTTGTGGTTACCTTGAGTTTCATATATAACAACTCATGTATGTAACTGTCTATTTTAAATTGATGGTCGCTTATGTTTGAGTGTACCATAAAATGACTACATTTTAACTCTGCCACCATATTTTATGTCTTTGACATCATGTTTTATGCCTTTTAATTTTGTGTATCATTTAGCGGACTGTTTTAGATATAGATGGTTTTACCACTTTTGTCTTTTAACCTTCAGGCTAGTTTTACAGGTTGTTGACCCACTCCCTTCACCGTCTGTTTGCCCATACTAGCAAGGCTTTTTTTTTTCTTTCACAGTTTTCTTGTTTCTAGCTGTGGCCTTTTATTTTTATGTTTAAATTCGTTACCAGCTGAGCCACCAGGGAACCGCAAGGATACTGGAGTGGGTAGCCCATCCCTTCTCCAGTGGATCTTCTGACCCAGGAATTGAACCAGGGTCTCCTGCATTGCAGATGGATTCTTTACCAATGAGCAAATTAACCCCTTTCATACGTCCTATAGGATTGGTTTGGTGGTGATGAATTCCTTTAGCATTTGCTTGTCTGGGAAACTCTATCTCTCCTTCAATTCTGCATGATAATCTTGCTAAGTAGAGTATTCTTGGTTGTAAGTTTTTCCTTTTAGTTCTTTGAATATATTATGCCAGTCCCTTCTGGCCTGATAAATTTCTACTGAAAAAATCAGCTGATAGTCTTATGAGGGCTCCCTTGTAAATGACTAGTTTTTTTTTTTTTTTTTTAAATCTTGTTGTTTTTAAGCGTTAATTTTATTGTTTACGCTTTATCTTTACCTTTGGGCCTTTTCACTGTACCATGTTTTGGTCTCTTTGGGTTCAACTTGTTGGGGGCTATCTGCGTTTCCTGGACTTGATGTCCCTTTCCTTTGCCAAGTTAGTTTTCAGCCATTATTTCTTCAAAGAGGTTTTCTGTCCCTTTCTCTCTCTTTTCTTCTGGGACCCTTATAATGTGAATGTTAGTATGCTTGTATAGCGCTCTTAAACGATCCTTGTTTTTTAAATTAATTTTTTCTCTCCACTATTCTGATGAGTGATGTCTGCCACTCTGCCTTCCAGATCACTGATCTGTTCCTCTGCGTCGGATAGATCCTGTAATCTTCTGATGATTCCCTCTGGTGTATCTTTCATTTCAGTGATTGTATTCTTCAGTTACGATTACTTTCTTTTACTATTTCCTGTCTCTTTTATGAAGTTCTCACTGAGTCCATCCACTCTTCTCCTGAGTTTGGTGGGCATCCATACGACCATCCCCAGCTGGGGATCTGGACATGGGGCTTGGAGCCCTCACTGCTCATCAGGGACGTTGGTGATTCTGACACCCCTCCCAGTCATGGGTTTCCACCATGGGGATGTGGGTTCTGGCTAGACTGCCTCTCTGCCCTCCCTACCCATCTCCTGGGGCCTTTTCTTTGTACCCTTAGCTGTAGAGAATCTGTTCTGCTAGTCTCCAGGTTGTTCCAGACACAGTTGCTCTACGTACATGTCATTGTAGTTTAGGTATGACTGTGGGATGGCGTGAGCTCAGGGTCTTCCTGCTCTGCCATCTTGATGCATCCTCCGCTTAACGTGTACAGTGTGTGCACGCATGCTCAGTTGTGTCTGACTCTTGCAACCCCTTGGACTGTAGCCCGCCAGGCTCCTGTGTCCATGGGATTCTCCAGGCAAGCATACTGGAGTGGGTTGCTATTTCCTGCTCCTGGCGATCTTCCCAACCCAGGGATCAAACCTGCATCTCCTACATGGCAGATGGGTTTTTTACCACCCCAACATAATTTAATATAAACAAGTGCTTTACAGGATGAAAGCCTTCATGTCCCATATTCCTAGAAAGTCAGCGGAAAGTGAAACTGATATCTACGTGAACCTTACAATTAAGAAGCATGAATAATATGCTGCTTTGGAGTGTGGGGTTTTACTTTGATTGTTTTTTTTTTTTATTACTTTGATTGTTTTTATTCTTTTTTTCTACTCCTTGATAACAATGTGATATCAAGATTCATTTGGAAGATGAAGGAGCCTCAGGGGAGGGGAAGGCAAAGAAGGGGCTGCCATGAACGGTTCATGGGTGTTGAGAGAGGATGTAGGTGAGAACTTAAGCGAAATGTGCTTTTGCACTTGCAGAGGGGTTAGATCTTGAGTTGGATCCCTAGGCAGGGCTCTCAGGGAGGTTTGGGTCCAGAGTCCATATTCTGAGCAGCGCTTGGGCCTTCAGGCCAGTCCTGTGGCCTCGGATGTCTGCACGCAACCCGAGAGTCAGAGCTTCAGGACAGAGTGGGCAGTGGGTCCGGGGCAGGGGGTCAGGCAAGGGCAATGCTGACCAGTTGGTGAACCCCAGAGTGTGGAGATTGCTGCTCTAGAGAGTGAGAGGTTGGCCTCCTTGGCCTTCTGTCTGTGTGTCCATGACCTTCAGCCTACAGGTGTGTGCCAGGGTGCTGGTCCCAGACAGGGGAGCCTGGGGCCATAGGAATCCATGATTCCGGGAGGCAGGGAAACATGCTGACTTCCTACACCTGCTTCTGCCTTCTGGTAGCAGATCGCCAGATCTTTCATCTCAGAGACTGGGCTTTTAGGAGGGCAGGGAGGGGAGTCTGCACACTAGAGCAGTCACTCTTGCATAGAAGCAGAATCAGGACCGGCAGAGGGAGCAGTGAATTCCTTGGTGAATTTAATGTGCACAGATTTGAAAAACACAGACGAAGCAGACGCTGCTGACTGAAGGCCGTGCTGCTCTGATACATCATCCCAGAAACCAGTCATTAAGGCTCCGATGGTTCAGTTCCGCTGTGGACCAGCTTGTTCCTCTGCTCCCAGTTAGAAAGCTCAGGAACCTGGAAGGCTGGTTGATTGGAGGTGGGAGGGATGGAGGGTGGGCGTAGGGAGTGACTCAGCAGTTCCCTGAGGCTCTTGTGCAGGCCTACAGCTGACTTCTCTTGGGCTGAGGTCATCCATTTGTAGCTCTAGAAGTTTCAGAAGCATCTGCTGCTGGTCTTTCCCCTCTGTTTAAGAGGTCTTTTCTCAGTGCCTTTCCTGGAGGTGAAGGTTTCCCTCTGGGATGCTCTGGAAGCAGGCACTGAGTCGCTGTTCCTTCCCTTCCCTCCTCTACTCACCTTTCAAAGGTCACCAAGCAGTCAGCTGGGAGCTCCACAAGGCTCTGGAAAAGATGGGCTCCAGGTACGCAGGTCTTCTGAACTCTCGGTTGGCGTGAGCAGTTCACCCCTTTGGCCTCACTGAATTAATTGATGGCCTCACTTTCGGAAGAGAAACAGCAAATGGGGGGGGGGTGGTGGTTTTGGAGAGGGCTGTTGAGAGAGAGCCATTCAGGCACAGAGAACAGAGTACAGGGAAGGCCCAGAGACGGGGCGTATCCTGGCATAGCTGATGAATTAAGCGAAGACAGCCATTGCTTCCTCCCTTCAAGCCTAGTCCTTGTTGGAGACTCCTGCTCCTTTCTCTGAGGTTTTCAGATGGACTTGCCTTTCCCCACACTTCCTGAACTTGGCTATTTGAATCTTCCAGAATGTTCTTGACACCTTTGGAACTCCATGACTTCTTTAGATCCTTTGTGGCTGTGAAGCTCTATGCAGGGAAGAACTGGTAGCCAGAATCCTTTCCCTGGATAGCTTTCTGTCTCTGCACCACAGCCCAGAGCTTCTGGAAATCTCTCCAGTGACATCTCCGCTCCATTTCTTGAGGAAATGTTCAATTAAAGGGTTATTGTACTGGAGGTGTGAAAACTAAAAGCTGCCAACGGCTGACACAACGATACCCCTTTTACTGACCGAGTGATAGAGCATGGAATTGACATTCTAGAGCTTCTAACATAGCATGCCTTTTTTAATATGTAAAATATAAATCCCAACTGTATGCTAATTATTTAATAATATACTTAGTTAGGTCTGAGTTGTGAAAATCCTGACCTGGGTAATTACAGTGCATAATGCTGTAATTAATGGCTTTAGAAAATCTGTTTTGAAAAATTAGATTCTTTCTGTGACTGTCATGAGCAATGACACCATGCTGGTGGAGGGACCTTCGTGGCTATTTCTAACTGATTGTCCTTAACCACCTGGAGGGGAGGAGTAGCTGCCCCACAGACCACCTGACTGTCAGGATAGAGAGCATCTCTAAGTCACAGTGTCATCTTTCTAGCAAAAGGGGAGTGATGATAAATGTCATTCTGCCTGGGTCTCACCGGCAAAGCCAGGCAGCGGACACCTTTATCCTACAACAGGAATCAGCCCCAGGGCCTGTGTAGGTGATTCATGCCTGTAGGTGCTGAAGGGCAAATATGTTCCAACATGTCTCTGCTTTTGAAGAGTGCCCAGCAATTCGTTCCCTGGTTTCCCTGGTGGCTCAGGTGGTGAAGAGTCTGCCTGCAATGCAGGAGACCATGGTTCAGTTCCTGGGTCAGGAAGATCCCCTGGAGAAGGAGATGGCAACCCACTCCAGTATTCTTGCCTGGAAAATCCCATTAATGGAGGAGCCTGGTGGGCTACAGTCCATGGGATACAAGAGTTGGATATGTCTGAGCAGCTAACACACACAGTCATTCATTCAGGGCTTCCCTGGTGGCTCAGTGGTAAAGAATCCATCTGCAATGCAGGAGACGTGGGTTTGATCCCTGGTCCAGGGGATCCCTGGAGAAAGAAATGGCAACCCACACCAGTATTCTTGCCTGGAAAATCCCATGGACAGAGGAGTATGGAGGGCTACAGTCCATGGGCTTGCAAGAGTCGGACACGACTAAACCACAACCACAACCGACCACAACCAGCCATTCATTCATTTTGCAAAGGTAGTTTTTGGGCTCCTGCTGACTCCCAGGCTCTACGAGAGAGTTCCTGCCCTGGGGTTGCTTCTTGGTGGTAGGAGAGGCTGGGCGGGGAACACACACTGAGCTCTAAGTGTGGGTACAGGGCGTGCATGGCCTCGTCTCCATCCTGAGCACCGCCCAGACCTGAGAGAGTGGCCCCTGGCCCCTCAGATATCCAGAGCCAGGGAGGTTGAGCCAAGTTGGGAGAGAAAGAGGAGGATGGGGGTAATTTCAGTATTTCTAAATCCCTAATGGTCAGCCCACATTTCCTGCTGTTAAGGGGGCACACACTGGTGGACATGTTATTAAAAAAAAGTTGGAGGCTGAAAGTATGTTAATTCAGTTTAGTCAGATGGGTGACCCCCATCTGGATCCTAGTTTCAGAAGGCCTGTTGTACACATAGTTTTTGAAAGGATCATATCCTTTGGCTAATTTTTCAAGGTAAAGCTGCCATGATTGTGGACGGGGCACATCCACGTGTCTCTACTGGAGCTCTCCCTTCTCTGAATTGGACAAGAATCCGAAGAAACCAGACCTGCTGGAGAGAGAGCTCGGCCCATCAGGGGCTGGGAGAAGGGGTCAGCTCAGGGCCGCAGGCGCTTCCATCGTGGCCTCTTGTGTGTGTGTTACCACCAGATCCATGCTGTCTGGCGCCCTCAGCTACACGCCTGTGGTTACAGCGCCTCAGTGACTCTCAGGACTCGCCAGGCTTGGGCTTCCCAGGGGGCGCAGTGGTAAAGAACCTGCCTGCCAACGCAGGGGACACAAGAGATGCGGGTTCGATCCCTGGGTCAAGAAGGTCCCCTGGAGAAGGCAATGGCAACCCATCGAGAATTCCATGGAGAGAGGAACCTGGGGGCTACAGTCCACGGGGCACAAAGAGTCGGACGCGACGAGCGACTGAGCGCACACGCGTATGCCGCAGCCTCACCCACGATGCTCCGCTCTCCGCTCATCCCAGCCCCTGCTCCTGGATGATCCCCAGAAGCCTTCAATTCTCAGTCCAACGGTCACCCCTCCCCTGGTCTACCTGTGCCCCGAGCCCTGCCCCAGGCGTCCTGGATGTTCTGAGAAGCTGTTGCAGACAGCTGCTCTTAAGATGCGCCTTTCCGCGGTGTGCACACGCTGTCTGGGCAGCGCCGGTGTCAGACGTGTGCTAATGTCTTCCAGCAATGCCTGGGTCACAGCGGTAAGACCGCTCTGAGCCGTGTTTCCAAGCCATTTGGGAGCTAGTGAACCACCAGGCTGACGTGTGGCACGGAGTCCCTTTTCTTTCTAAGAATAATGAGGAATCAAGCATGAGCAGTTAAACCCCCCTCATACACGTGGCCCCACTGTTTCCGCCTGGTCATCCTCATCTTTTTTTTAAAAAATATAAACGATATATTTTCAGACCATGATGCCTAAACAACCCGTGACCGTTAGGAAACCCTTGGTCACAGCTGACTGGCACTCGGGAGGCAAAGCTTTTGTGTGATGAACTTAATTTTTCACTTTTAAGTTAGCTGTTTTGGCATGGTATGGACAAAACTCCAGGAAAAGCAAGAAATGTGTCTTGAACGACCTTCTGCCCTGACGCAAGCAGCTTCGGTGATTTCAGGGTTCTGGGCTGTGTCAGTGAATGGCTGGTTTGATCGTAAGTCCTCCTTGTCCAGACAGAAATACTCACAAGGGAAGGCTCAGGAAAAGGACCCGTTTGTTCAGACTAGCAGCCAGTGATCCAGTTCAGTTCAGTTCAGTTCAGTCGCTCAATCGTGTCTGACTCTTTGAGACCCCATGGACTGCAAGCAGGTGCCCGAGTTAATATGGACCACCATCTAAATTCTCCTTTTACAGGAGAGCATACTATAGATGGAAGCAGACCAACAGATACCTTTGACATAAGGACAGAATCCCTCCCATAGGCTACTATGAGCAAACTCAAGATTCTCGTTAAGATAAACGGAAGTGATGAGTCACCACGAGGCTTCGTTGTACATGTTTCCTGAGAGGGGAGGTGGTCTGCTGTGATTATTGGTTGTGCGTCCAGCATCCTTTCCTTCACTTTCCTTTTGTGGAAACAGTCTCTCCTTTAGGGACCCCCTTTTCCACACTCCCTGAAGTCCTAGTGGGGCTGGGACCCGTTGAGTGCTGCCCCCTCCTGGCCACAGGGGGAAGTACATGACCCAGGAGGTCCAGCTGTGGCACCGTACCCTTCTGACAGGTGATAGATCCCAGCAGGGGACGTGTGAGTAACGCTGGTTGCCCCAAGATCCTGCCCCAGCGCTGATATAAAAATGGGAGAAAAGAGAACTCTGTCTGTCTCTCTCTGTCAGGCTAGCTTAGCTGGGGCTGCTGGGGGTCGTGTTCCCCACTTGTAGTGGGGGGACCATGTGTGGCGGGAGTGAGGAGGGGTAAGGAGAGGCTGGCCGGGGGTGTTAGGATGGAGAGAGGTACAAAGGAAGACACACAGAAGCCGAGGAAGCCCCTCCAGCCGTCCTCACTCCTCCAGCCGCACACATCTGGGGTGCACACAGTCCCCAAGGTACCAGTTCTTTTTTCATTTGAGTGTGCTGCTGCTGCTAAGTCGCTTCAGTCGTGTCCGACTCTGTGCGGCCCCACGGACTGTAGCCCTCCAGGCTTCCTCTGTCCACGGTATTCTTCAGGCAAGGATACTGGAGTGGGCTCCTCCAGGGGATCTTCCCAACCCAGGGATCGAACCCATGTCTCTTATGTCCCCTGCATTGGCAAGTGAGTTCTTTACCACTAGCGCCACCTGGGAAGCTGTGTTTTTTTCCCCTTGGTGATTTAAAAAAAATGATTTTTATTGGAGTGTAGTTGCTTTACAATGTTGCGTTAGTTTCTGCTGTACAGGGAAATGAATCAGCCAGACATGTGCACATAGCCCCTCCCCTTTTGGACTTCCCATTCGGTCACCACAGTGCACTAAATAGAGTTCCCTGTGCTATGCGGTATGCTCTTATTGGTTATTTATTTTATATATAGTATCAATAGTGTATCTACATATATATATATCAGTTCCAGTCCCATAGTACCAATAGTGTATATATATTCATCCCATCCCCCTTCCTTCTCCCCCTCAGTGTACTGATTCTTTAGCACACACTTAATTTTTATATTACCCCCCAATATTCCCTGTACTCTCATAGACCTTTATTTGCACAGTCGTTTGAAGAAGTCTGTGCTCACTTGAGAACAAAGGAGTTACTAATCTGAAGAGGGAAGTCACCAAACAGAATATGTCTTTGACTTGAAACATGTCACAGACAGCTTCAGAAGGGATACAGTGGTCCAAAGATTCCAGAGCATCCGTGTTGGAAAGGAACAGAGCTGCGCCTCCTATACAGCAGCTTTGTGGGATTTAAAACATAGTTCTCGAAAACAATTTATTGGTCATAGCAATGGGGAAAGGTGGCTGAATGAAGTTGTTTAACCAGCTTCTTCACTGCAGGACTTCTCAGAGCCTTTACAGTGCTAAGAAGTGTGAGTCTGCAAGAGGAATAGAGAATGCAGTGTTTCTTAAAACATTCAAACATGAGAGTCTTTTATTCATTTATTTTTGTCCACATGACGTGTGGGATCTTAGTTTCCTGACCAGGGATTGAACCCGTGCCCCCTGCCGTGGAATTGTCGAGTCTTAACTGCCGGACCCCCAGGAAATCCCTAAACATAAGAGCCTTTTAAAATTCATGAGCTCTGCACAATCGTAATGTAGCTCAAGTCAGTAGATTAGTGGCTGAGACATGGATTTTGAAGCTACACAGCTAGAACATAGCTATTGTCTGATCTGGAAACTGGGGCCCTGTAAGAGCCTTTCACCTTTTCTCTTGCAAATGCGTTGCAGAAAAGCAAGATCTAGACTTGATGAGGAATGCCTGGCTGCCAAGACTTTGGCTCTGAGCAAAGGTGGTATGTGTCTCTGGCAACGACAGGAGAGCATTGGCTGGAGCCCAGGACAGCCAGGTCTGAAACGGATTTCAGCAGTACCTGCTCATCTCATGCTAACAGCATTCTAGCAGCATGGTGGGCCCCGGGAGAGCACGGTCTAGTGATGTATGGCCCCTGTTACGGCACCCTGTTGGCCAAATGTCTGTGATGGTGATGGACGTTCATCTGGGAGGTCATCACCACAGGCATTGGAAATGCCTCCTAATTTTAGGAACACTAAATAATTCATATTGGCCACTGAGAAAAAATTCAGGGCCAGTCTGTATTAATTTGCCCAAAGTGAATTTTGACTTATTACTGTTGTGGTCGTCTGCTGCTGTGGAACATTAGAGCAAAACAGTGGGATGGCTTTTCTGTTTGTTCTCCTGCAGGCGAGGCTTAGGAGACCCCTTGTGACGGTGCTTCTTGTCGTTCAGTCGCTCAGTCGTGTCTGGCTCTTTGCAACCCCATTGACTGACTAAACTGCTGTTCAAATCAGGAAAACACTAGTGTAGAACCCAGGGTTTTTTTTCTAAAAGAGAAAATAAAAGATTAAAATTTTTGAGTCAATATTTCTCAATGTACTACTTATATTTATGCATAAATGTGTATGCAGTTCATTGGTGGTGTCCTAAGATGGTTATTTGAATGTTTCTTTAGAGTTTCTAGATAGAGAGGCCAGAAAGGCCATTAGAGTTGGGAAAGTTCCAGTTTAGTGGCCCTGATGCCATTCCCTAACAGTTTTCAGGAGTGGATCTGAATCCGTTGGCCAGAACATCCATCATAAAAGGGCCAAGAAGACGAGGACCATCTTGGGGGCCCATCTGGAAGTCAGAAGCCTTATATGGAATAGGAGCGACCTATGGCTGGATAGCACCGAAGAACTGATGCTTTCAAATTGTGGTGCTGGAGAAGATTTGAGAGTTCCTTGGACAGCAAAGAGATCAAACCAGTCAATCCTAAAAGAAATCAACTCTGAATATTCACTGAAAGGACTGATGCTAAAGCTGAAAATCCAGCACTTTGGCCACCTGATGTGAAGAACTGACTCATTGGAAAAGACCCCAATGCTGGGAAAGATTGAAGGCAAAAGAAGAGGGCGGCACAGGGTGAGATGGTTGGATGGCATCACTGAGATGAATCTGAGCAAACTCTGGGAGATAGTGAAGGACAGGGAAGCCTGGCATGCTGCAGTCCATGGGGTCGCAGAGAATCAGACACGACTGAGCAACTAAACAATGGCTGGGTCAGTACATCTTAGATGCTGTTGTGGGTCCCTTTAGAGGCAGCCATGATATACAGTGAAAACAGCTGCGATAAGATAACAGCTACAACAATAACAACTAACAAGGATGGGGCTCTTTCTATTTGCCCCACGCAGTCAGTACTGGGCACTTTCTATGGGGAGAACTTGGCCTTTGGAGCAGAGGAAGCTGGGCTCATATTTCAGCTCTGCTCCTCCTGTCAACACGTTCACTGGCAAACAAGCCAACTTCTCTGAGCCTCAGTTTCTTCCTCCACAAATGGAGATTAAAATGCAGATGCCTACTAGGGACTTTTCTTCTCTATGGGGAGGCTCTACAAGGGCTGATTCTCAATGTCGAATGAAGCTCAGTTTGTGCATGTTGCAAGATTCCGCCTCTGAATGTGCCTGGACTCAGAGCTTGGATCAGCTTTGGCAGTGTGGTTTGGCTTCAGCTTGATGTGCTGCAGCTGTGGCACCAGGGGAGTCTGGGTTGGTGGTTTTGTTCAGTCCAGTCCAACCCGAGCCAGTGTGGAGGGCAGGCACCCCCACTGGGCATGGGGGACTTGGAGATGAATCAGCTATGCAGTCCTTGGGTGGTGTTGATGGATCCGGCAAGACTCTCTCCTTTGGTTCTAGCCTTGAGACCTCTAGAAGACTGAGGCTGAAGTGTGGACTTCAAGGAGAGGGGCGCCGATTGTCTGGATCATTGAAACAAAAGTGGATTTTTTTCTCTTCTTCCTCTTTTTTTTGGGTCCTGAATAGTCCAAGTCACTGGGGCTGTTCTCCCTGCTCTCAGAGAAGGGACCACCAGAAGCTTGTCTGAGTAGCCTTTTGTTCACCAAAGGCCCAGCTCCCATGCCTTGTTAGGGCAATAAACAGAGACGGTGTATCATAGAGGCTCTTGTCCCCCTGCCAGCGCTAAATCATTCTAGTAGCTGCTTGATGGGATAAAGCAATTACGATGCATTTTTCATTCAATCAACTGAATCAATTAATTGCTTTACTCACATAGGAACAACAAAAAACAAATCCCAAAGCCTTCTTGTGAAACAGTAAGCATGCTCGAACGGCTGCTTTTAAATCCAACATTTACATGAAATTATCTTCTTATATAATTAACAGCTACCAGTTAATAAACATGCCTCAGATAAAAGAGTAGCCATATAAATGAACAAGATGAAAAAGCGCCATTTAGCATGCTAAAGGTAATAGGAGCAAGTAGGCTCCATCAGGGCTGAGAGAGGTTTCCGGAAGAGCTGTTCTCAGAGGCCATGTGGACCGCTGAAAATTGAGAGGAAGAGGAAGAGGAAGCCTAGCATTTAAAAATCTCTCGGATGAAGAATATGGTGCCTTCCTTGAGAGACGGGAAGGCGGGGGATGGTCCCTGAGAAGAGTGCCTCATCTGTTGGTAAGATATTTTGTTCCCCCCAAATAGGAAAAGGTCAAAAAAGGTTTCCTGGAGTGCCCACAGAAAGGGAACATGAAGAGTGACGGTGAAGCAAGGGGCCCTCGCTAAGCTTCAGTGAGTCTGGTCACTTATACCCTGAGAAGCGCTGCAGGATCTGAAATGAAAGGGCCAACATTACTTCTTGGGAGATTTTTGCAAACGAGCCCGTCAAGAGAGCAAGGCCACTGCTGCTATGGAGATTTTACCCAAGGGGATCCTGCAAAGTGGGAGGCAAACCATTCCACCTCTGAAATGCAATATTTATACCTTCATCAGGCAAAGGCTCCCGACCCTTCTTTTTCACTGTTAAGGGAAAAAGGATATATATTAACGTTAAAATGAAATCTTTCTCTTCACGAAGAGGGGAACTCCCAAACACCAAAATGGAACCCAAGATGGGGTACCCCGTCTCGGTATTTTGAAGAGGGTGCTTCCTCTGCTGCCAACAGGGCCTGGCAGAATATTCTAGATATTTGGCAGGAAACTGGCTTTGTTTCAGATTAGGATGAAGTTGACTGGTGACTCCGATGATAAAGAATCTGCCTGTGATGTGGGAGACCCGTGTTTGATCCCCTGGGGTCAGGGAGATTCCCTGGAGAAGGGAATGGCAACCAACTTTGGAATTCTTGCCTGGAGAATTCCATGGACAGAGGAGCCTGGGGGGCCACAGTCCACAGGGTCGCAAAGAGTCAGACGTGACTGAACGACTTCACTTTCACTTTCAGGAGCAGTTATACCTCAGGCCCTTGTCTTATCCAAATAATTCAGGGGCTGGAGGCAGAATGGCAGGACCCCCTTGCAACCGTGAGAGGTGTAAAGTAATGGCTCTCCCTCTCCTATGGGAAAAAATGACCACAGTAGGGAGGGAGGTGGTCCCCAACCTTGTACCCAGCTGTGAGCTCCCGAGATAGGAGTCCCTTGTTTTTCATAGTGTGATCAAACAAGAGAATGGAAGGCAAAGTGCTTGGGGAAACATCCTGGGCCACCACAATGGAGCATCTTTAGTGTCATCATTTCCTATCGGCAACACAAACCTCCGAAGGTGATGCAGGTGTGAAGATGGTAGCTTTCCTGGATACGTCAGCCGCTTTGTTTCGCCAGAACCAGCTGGAAATGGAGGATGGGATCTTTCTGCTCATCTTCAAGGCTTTATGTAAAGAAGTGCACACGTGTTCTCCTGCCAAACACTGCTTTGGGATCTGGGGCAAACCACGGCTCTACCATCTGTCCTGTAGGGACTACATTATAATAGCTTCCCCCGAGTGCTTCCTATGTATTTGGCACAGAGCTGAGCATTTTAACACCTATGATGGTATCCTTACAACAGGCTCATAAGGGCAATTATTATTTATCATCTCTACTATCTACAGATGAAGAAACATTGAACAATTTGCCTGGGGTCACACAGCTAGGAAATGATCTGGGATTCACACCTTTCAGAATACAAATATATAACCCTGTGTTAGGCAGTTATACTACCTAATCATTGTAACAAAATTTTAAATATAGGATTACTTTATACTTGTGTGTTTCACTTTGGCAAATCCTCTGATCACTGTTAGATTCCAGGACTTATGCAGGAGGAACACAGAGGAAAAGCCTGGTTTTGGTCATGGCATTTAAGATGCGGTCACTGGAATGGAGGAGTCAGGTGTGTAAAGGAAAGATTATACCACAGAGTGGTGGGTGGGGTGGGGTGGGGGGAAGCCTAGGGGGTTGGAAGCTCAGAGGGAAACGGTGGCTGGTGAGAGAGGGACCGTGTGTAGGAGGGTGAATGTGGCTGGGTGAGGGAAGGCAGTAAGAAAGAGGGTGCATTTAAAACTGGTCCTGAAGGGATGGAAAGGGGATTTCTTTCCCATCAGAGGAGGGATGGGTATGTATTTAAAGCAGAGATAGAGAACCATGCAAATCCTTGAGACATCTGTGGAAGGAAAAGAAGTTCTGAGGTCCCGGAGCACTGGGGAGGCAGAAACCAGCAGGAAGGATGGGCAGCAGGTGGGGTCTTGGGGGAGGCAGAGATTCCTTAATAAGCACTCATCAAAAGGGAGAAATTGACGTGTGGACTGTATTAAGGCAAAAAACTGGTCTTAGCTCAGGCTCTATAACAACTACCATAGGCTGGGTGGCTTAAAGGCCAGACATCTATTTCTCACAGTTCTGGATGGCGTCTATGGTCCCTGCTACACTGCCAACACTATTTCCCACAGTTCTGGGAGCTGGAAGTCTAAGATCAAGGTGCTGGCAGGCCTGGGCTCTGCTGGGCACCGGCTCTTTTGTTCATAGATGGCCACTGTCTCTCTGTGTCCCCGCAGGGTGGGAAGAGAGTCTCACTCTCTTGTCTCTTCTCTCAGGCACTAAATCCACCTTATGACCAGATTGCCTGCAAAGGCCCCGCCTCCTAATGCCATCACATTCAGAGTTAGGGCATCAATGGATGAATTTAGGGGGCTACAGTCAGTCCTCTGAAGGCAAAAGGAGAAGGGGGTAGCAGAGAATGAGATGCTTACATAGCATCACTAACTCAATGGACAGGAATCTGAGCAAACTCTGGGAGAGAGTGAAGGCAGGGGAGCCTGATGTGCTGCAGTCCATGGGGTCGCAAAGAGTCAGATACGACTTAGCAACTGGACAACAACAAGTTCAGTCCATAGCAGACTTTATGTTTATCAAAAGACCCTCTAAAAAGAGTGAAAAAGCAAGCCCCTAGCAGGGCCGAAATCTAAAAGATGGAAAGTCCCAGGAGCTGATGTGAATGGGAGAACTCTCCTATTCTGCTGGTGCACGCGTAGCTGGTACAACCACTCGGAATGTGGTCCAGCTGTATCTTCTAAAGCTGAAGACGCTCCATGCCCAGCACACCTGCTTCTGCTCCTGCAACGGTGCCACGTGCAAAGAGGAACACAGAGGAGGGTATTCTGAGCTGCCTTTGTTGTAATAACCTCAGACCAGATTGCTCCCAGATGCTCATCTACTATAGAAAAGATGAAGATGCTGTGGTTTCCCCACACGATGGAACACCCTACACCGTGCAGATGTGTTAGCTACCATGACGTGCAACACTGTGGATGAATCTCAAAAGTGATGAACAAAGAAGCCCGGCTCAGAAGGGAGCACAGGGTATGACCCTGTTTATGTGAATAGCAAGAGCGGGCAAAACTACGCAGTGCCTTCAGAAGACAGGAGGGCACACCTTCCTGGGGAGGGGACGGTCGCTGGAAGGGGACCCCAGGGGATTTCGGGGGGCTGGGAAAATTCTATTTCTCTGTCTGGTGCTAGTTGCATGGATATGTTCTGTTTGTGGAAATGTCGAACACTTTTGATGTGTGCTCTTTCCTCACCTCCTGTAGCCTCTGGTGGCCCCAGCATTCCCTGGCTTGTGGCCACATCACTTCATTCTCTGCCTGTCTTTATACAGCCTTCTCCTCTCCCCATGTGTGTCTCTCCAAAGGACACTTGTCACTGCATTTAGGACTCACTTGAATAATCCAGAATGATCTCACCTTAAGAGACTTAACATCTGTAAAGACCCCTTTTCCAATGAAGGTTGAGACCACAGGTTCCAAGCATCACATGACCACTTTTTAGTCACTGAAATGTTGTATGCCAGTCCAGTGGGCTGAAGGCTGGCCCCCAAAATGGCCATGTTTTGGCCCTTGGAACCTGTGAACTCAACCTTCATTGGAAAAAGGGTCTTTGCAAATACGATTAAGTGTCTTAAAGGTGAGATCATCCTGGATTATTCAGGTCAGCTCTAAATGCAGTGACAAGCGTCTTTCAGAGAGATACAAGAAGTAAAGGCAGCTTAGTCCTTTACTGCTTGAGAAGCACTACTTGAGAAAGTATCAGTTTCTTTTTAAAATCTAATTTTCCTCTTTGATCAAAGGTAAGGGGGTGGAAGGTAGGAAAGTGGCCAGGACCTCTCCTTTTTGTTCACCTGGACTGTGTTTTAGGCATGTGGCAGAGTAGAACTCGGTCAATGCTGTCTTCTTATTTCTTCTTTAACTTCAATTTTATTGATGTATAATCAGCATAGAGTAAGAATACAGATTTTAAATATATTCATCAATAGTTTTTGATGAATGTGAACAGTCATGTAACCAACCTCTTACTGAACATTTTCATTACCCCACCTCCTGTCCCACTTAACCACTGATCTGATTTCTATTAGCATAGATTCATTTCTCCTGTTCCTGGATGAACATCATAATAAAGGAAACCATACATTTTGTACGCGTGCTGGCTTCTTTCATTTAGTATAATGTTTTTGTGATTCACTTATGTTTTTGCTCAGCGCTTTGGACTGTTGCTGAATAGTATTCCTCTGAATGGCTATAGCATGGTTTATCAGTTCTCTTGTTGATCTGCCTTTTGGTTATTTCTAGTTTTTGCTGATATGAATCAAGCAAGTCTTTGTGTGGATATATGACTTTATTTCTCTTGGGTGATTGGACAGCAAGGAGATAAAACCAGTCAATCCTAAAGGAAACCAACCCTGAATATTCATTGGAAGGACTGATGCTGAAGCTGAAGCTCCAATACTTTGGCCACCTGATGTGAAAAGCTGACTCATTGAAAAATACCCCAATGCCGGGAATAGTTGAGGGCCAAAATAGAAGAGGGCGACAGAGGATGAGATGGTTGGATGGCATCACCAACTCAATGGACAAAAATTTAGCAAAATCTGGGAGATAATGAAGGAGGGAAGCCTGGCATGCTGCAGTTCTTGGTGTCGCAAGAGTTGGACATGACTTGGCAACTGAACAACAATAGCAATGCTTTTCTCTTGCGTAAATGCCTGGGTTGTTAAGTATATGATTGTAGAAGATAATTCCAAAGTGGTTTTGTCAGTTGCTTCACATTGTTGCCAATATTTGGTATTATCAGTCTTTAATTTTAGTCATTCAAGTGCTTAAAAAGCGGTATCTCATGTGGTTTTAATTTGCATGTCACTGACAGCTAATGATATTAAATATCATTCCATGTGTATGTTGGCCACTGGTATGTCATCTTTTGTGCCTGTTCAAGTCTTTTGTCCATTATATTTCTGTATTAGTCATTTTTCTCGATTGATGGATTTGTCTTATTACTGAGTTGTAAGAGTTCTTTATTTATTCTGGATGTAAGACTTTTGTCAGATATATACATTAAGATATTTCTTCTCAGTCTTCAGCTTGTCTTTTCGTTTTAAAAATGGGTTCTTTTGAAGAGCAGATATTTTTAGTTTTAATGAAATCCAATCTATTATTTTATTTTTTCAGGGGTAATTCTTTCTGTGTGCTAAGAAATGTTTGTCTGCCTGGAGATCATGAAGATTTTTCTTCTGTGTTTTCTTGTAGATTCATTTCAGTTTTAGCTTTTGCATTTAGATCTGTGAGCCATTTCAAATTAATTTTATGTGTGGTGTGAGGAAGGGGTCTAGGTTCATCAATACTTTTTCAATGAATTAAAAGTCACAACCATCCAGGTGAAGAGGGCAAGCGAGAAGAATATTGGTTATCAACCATAAACTAAGTGAACATTTATTTTGAGAATTTACTGGGTGCCAGTCACTGGGCTAAGCTCTAGGTTTACCTTGTAGTATCTAAATAGACACATCTCCTGCCTGCATGGATTTTATTTTCCAGAGATTAGATAGGCAGATGTGAGAGAATTACACAAATTAATGTAAAATGACTACTGTGGTAGGAACTATGACACAGACATCATTTGTGTTACTTATTTTGGGGGGAAGGTTTTCCATGAAGACGCATAGATATTACAGCAGAGTTGAGGTCTGAAGGACAACTAGGAGGTAACGAGGCAAACTGGGGCTTCCCAGTTGGCACTAGTGGTAAAGAACCTACCTGCCAGTGCAGGAGATATGAGAGGCGTGGATTTGATCCCTAGCTTGGGAAGATCCCCTGAAGAAGGAAATGGCAACCCCTTCCAGTATAATTGCCAGGAAAATTCCATGGACAGAGGAGCCCGGTGGGCTGCAGTCCACGGGGTCGCAGAGAGTCGGACACGACTGAGGGACGGAGCACACACAGCAGACTGGGTGGTGACTGAAGGACCAGCATGGGCTGTATCTGGTTGGAGTTCCCCACGTGGGATCTGACAGGCAGTGCTGAGTTTTGTTTTTATCCCAAGAATATGGCAGGACCGCGAAGTGTTTAAAGGCGTGTGCATGTCACGTGAATCTGTTTGCATTTTGCACACGTTCTCCTGCTGCCTGAGGGGTCAGAGGCATAGAGCACGTGACTCTGCAGGGCTCCGTGCTAGGCTTGTGTGGACGATGGTGCAGTTGTTAGGGAGACCTTGCATTTCACTGCAGGTGAACCTAGTCTTGGAACAGAAACTGTAGTTGATGCAATTGCAGTGTCTGCACCAAAGTGGGACCTCAGACCCCATGGGGAACAAGGAGACAGGACCCTGGGGTCAAATTTGACTGTTTGTAGAGCTATTTCATATCCAGGATCTCACTTCACTGCCCAAATATTTGATCAGGGAAGAGTCATGGCTATTTTATCTCATATTTTCCTACTTTACAGAGGAGGAGACAGGGTCAGAAGTTGGGGACCTTGCTCATGAATGCTCTGCCAGGCAAGAGTCAACCTGGCCTTCCTGCTCCAAAGCCCCCTAATTTCCCCAACATCACCCGTAACCAGGAATCAGGACTGGTTAGATGTGTCTTTCCAGGCTTCCATGGACTTCTGCTGTGGGGCCATTTCCAGATCATCAGTGAGTCTGGGGATTGGGCTGTGAACAAACCTTGGTTCAGAGCCGGTGTTAACAAGACTAGGTCTGGGAATTTAGGGCTCAGCTATAGTCTTTTTTCCAACAACTAAAAACCTACCCAGTGACCTCAACTATTCCACAACTATCCAGAGAGACCTGGCTATGTGCATCCTGGATGGATCCCAACAGATGTTGGTGGAGAGAGCCTTGGATTTGAGTCAGACCTGCGTCCCAACCCTAGGCATCTGCTCAGCAACCTTGACACTTGGGCACAGCTCAAACTCTCTGGGCCTCCGTCTCTTTCTTTGTAAAATAAAAATCACAGTAGTTGTGGGAAGAAAATGGGAGAACCATTTTATGTGAAAATATTCCAGTTCTTGGCTCATAGTAGGGACTTAATAAATGTGAGCACTACGGCAGCAGCATTATTCTTTCCACTACAAGGGTGGGGGGGGGCGGAGTTAGTTCTGTGGGTGAGGGGCTATTACACCATTACTAAGGGGAAAAGGACACGTTGATTTATTCCTTCGGAAGTTCTCTTGTCATGCTGGCCAACTGCCTATTTGGATCACCATGGCACTCTGAGTGTGCTTACAGCTTCAAACCATAAGACTGATTCGCGGTCATAATCCTTTAGGCACACACAGCATTTTTCTCTTTGCAAAGCTACTGTCACCTTTCTTATTGCAGTTTTATCACCAAACAACCCTCTGAGGTTGGCCGGGCAGGCATGCTGACCCCGCTTTCCAGAGGAAATGGAGACTCGGAAACAAGTCTCAGGATCGGAAGCAAACCCAGGATCCCAAGGACAGATAAAAAGGCAGGATGAGAACTTGGCCAGCTCTTCCAACTCATTCCCAGCAGCCTGTGGGCAAGAGGCCCAGGTCCGTGCAGTTCTCCCAGGAGTCATCTTGACAGCATCTTTTATCAAGCACCTACTGCGTTCGGGACCCAAGGGTAAGTTGGGTGCATTGCGTGTATGTTCATTCATTTCATCCCCTCTGGCTTCCCACTTGGCTCAGTGGTAAAGATGCAGTTTCCCCTGGGTTAGGAAGATCCCCGGGAGGAGGAAATGGCAACCTACTCCAGTAGTGCCTGGAGAATCCCATGTTCAGAGAAGCCCGGAGGGCTACAGTCCACACGGTCGCAAAGAGTTAGACGTGACTGAGCATGCACGCCTACAGGTAATCCCTTGAGGGTGATGCCATCCTCATTTTACCTATGGGGAGGCTTATCTCCCAGAGGTTAGGGGAGTGTCCTGAGATTACCCCAATGGGAAGTAAGGGCTGGTTTGAAATTCCCATCTGAACCAGCCCAATGGCAAAACTGGCTCTTCCTTCCCTCTCCTAACTGCCCTTGAGAAGAGAAAGGAACCACAACACTCTGAGCTGCAGGAACTGCCAGGATGGACACAGGTTTGAGCAGTTTCCTATTTTAACTGGGCTAAATGCGACCTTTATCTTCATGACCATTGCTATCATGGCTGGGTGGATGTCTGGGTATCTGTTTAGGAGCTAACAGGTTTAGTTTTATTGTTTTGTCAAAATACTGCAGAAATCAATATATCTCCATAATTCAGTGTTATACCAAGAGGCATTTTTGTGCCATATATAGCAAAAATTGTATTATACTTTTGAGATCATAGGTAATGATGACAAAGTGTTCTGTGTTCAATTCCAGCATTAACGTCTGGTTTGAACAAAGCTTGAAATATGATCTCAGAGCTAAGAGGCTTTAATATTAAGATGTTTAACGGTAATTTATGTGACAGAAGATAGGGTTTAGCATAATAAAATGTAATGGGCTCCTCAAATGAAGAGGACGAGAGACAATTGAAAACAAGGTAAAAATGGTAAATTATAAATAACGGTAAATCTACCTTTATGTTGTTACTTCATTTATTTTTGATTTGTTAGATAGGTTCTATAATTTCTCATTTTCCCATGTTTCAGAACAGGACATTTCTCAGATGGTGCCTATTGGAAATGAGACCCACAATCACCATTGGCCTTCGCTTGCTGTTTAAGGGGATATGGAATTTCTACCATGGTTCTTTTTATCCCCCTGGTGCTAAGGTCTGATCTGTATGTTTCTATTAATATACTTTGTTGTCCTTTTTCTCTTTGTCTCCTTTTCTTCCTGGCACTTATGGCTTGGTTTATGTTTTGAAAATCAGCCTCTACTTGTAAGTGCCCTAATGTAAATTTCTCTATGTTAGGTATGCGTGAAAGACTGTAGACCCCAAACAAGCAAATCAAATTCACAGAAAGAAAGAAGCAGCAGCAGCTTTGTTTATCACAAGGGCACAGGGAGCACGTGGCCCTGCGTGTTCAGTTTGGTTTTGAGCTTCCTGGATGCTGAGGGTGTGATTGTTTATGGAATTTTTATTACCCCATCGAAAGAAAAAGGGTGGCAATTTTTCAAAAGAATTACCTGGAATTTCACCTGTGAGATCTTGGATAATAAACTTTTATTTTTTAGTCATTCCTGCATTCTCAAAACTGGCTTGCTTTCAAGATTTGGAAATAAACAGGCAGAGGTGGCATGGAGAATGCAGGGAGGCCTGAGTATGAAATCTGGTCTCTGGGGCGAGAGTATCGGGGGAGGGGGGAGGAGCCCTGACTCAGTCCGAATTAGCCATGATGAGCTGCACCCTTTCGCTGGCAGTACCCCCTTAATGGGATGGGCTCCACTCTGAGCAGAAATCATACCTCCTGGAAGAAAACTTGGCATGAGAGAGACTAAATTCACTCTCACCCATCCCAGTTGCTTCTGCACCCATTTTTGAAGCCTTCACTTTGACTTCAAAGTGATGAGAAGGGAAGTAATTAGCTTGGATTTCCCTGCTCCTTCCCTTGGGGCTGAGATGGGTCTTGGCAGCAGTAGCCTACAGGTCAGATTCAAATGTGGTTTTGTCCTGGACCAGTTGACCTGTTCCCATAGTATCAGCAAATGCATGTACACTGCTTGCTCTTTATGCATTTACTACAGGAAATGACTTCTGTGACACTTGCCTGAAGATCTCACCCCTGCCTCACCCCCACATCTAACTTTTCAAATGCAAACATCCTGGGAGAGAAGCATCGAGTCCTTAGGGGCTGCAGTCCGGGTGGCAGTGCTTTACTGGGGCCCTTTCCCCCCAGGGGGCTTCCCTTGGGGCTCAGCTGGTAAAGAATCCGCCTGAAATGCGGGAGACCTGGGTTTGATCCCTGGGTTGGGAAGATCCTCTGAAGAAGGGAAAGGCTACCCACTCCAGTATCTGGCCTGGAGAATTCCATGGACTGTATAGTCCATGGGGTCACAAAGCATCAGTTGAGCAACTTTCACTTTTTACTTCCCCCCAAGGACAGGACAGACCTTTAGGTACCCCAGTAGAAAAGGGATTTAATACAGGGGAATAGAGTTTTACTCAGCCTTTGGAAAGGCTGGGGACAGCTGCTCAGAAGATGCCCAGTGCCTGCCCTAGAAACGGTCCATCCTGGGCATCCTTAACCTCAGTGGGGACCCCTCCTCTGCCAACCTCCCTGCCTGCAGCTCCGAAGTGGGTGTGCAAACTTCAGGCCATAGACATGCTGTCTGTCTGTCTGTCTGCCTGTAGCTGCCCCTTGGAGATGAATAGTGGCTCCTTTGTCCTTTCCATTTTTCAAATCTCGCAGAGCAAGCTTATCAGCTAACTCTAACCCAGAGCCATGTGGGCAGAGGGATTCTGGATTCAGTCTGGCTTGCCTCTGCGGAGCAAGGGGGATGTGCTAGGAACCCCAAAGAATCCAGAATGTCCCTTCACCTCCATCCAGGCACCAAGGCCCTCTCCTCCCCGCTGGCCGCCAGCCCACAGGAGCTGGACTCTGGGGCACCAAAGGGGACCGCTGTTGGCCATGCCCATGGTCAAGCTCCTGCTCATCCACCCTTCCTCCTCCAGTTTTCTGGATCTGGTTTTCTTTCCTTTCTCGCTGTCCTGAACCGCTTTCTTCCTCTCACTTTCCCCCTCATCTCTCCTCCCCAGGTCTCAGCTTCAGTGTCTCTCTTTTAGGGACACCTGACTCCTACACCCGGGCAGCCGCCATTGTTTGCTCTCACAAGATCCGGCACACTTCCTTCACGGCTTGTACGTGTGTAATTAAAAGCCTGTCTGTGTAATTACTTGTTTACTCTTCTGGTCCCCTGCCAGGCTACATTCCATGAGGTCAGGAACTGTTTCTTGGTTCACCGCTCTGTTCCCAGAATTCCCTGCAGCGTGGCCCTCAAAAAATATTTGCTATTTATACGGAAGGGTGAAGCCTCTTTTTCAAAGCTGCATCATTGCTTAGGAAGCTTTGTAGAACACTCGATCGTGAAATTAAATTACAGTGAACCCTCAGCCCTCCTGAGCTGCGGAGGACTTTACAGGGTACAAATCACTTTCTCTTCATTCATTCATTCTCTCACGCATCCGTCTGGAATGCCTACTGTGGACATGACACAGAGTAGGTCCGCAGTTCACCTAAAATTTTACAAACTGGCTACTGAGGCTCAGGAGGCAGCTGCGAATCAGCCTGTATCCTCTGCTCCCTGAGGCCATGGTGATGGTGCAATTACAGGAAGATGTCAATGAAAACAAAACATGGGATTATAGTAATCCTTCACAAGCTGTTCTGGGCACGCCATCTACACGGTATCTCATCACCAGTGAGTGATGAAATACAGTTATTAGTAAGAACTACCAGGCACAACACGATTTTTGGCAACCTTCCCCCACACCACCCACCTGATACAAAGAGCGTAAGAACTGACTTTCACACTTTCAAAAGTTATCAGCCTGCGGCCGTTCCTCGTTAGCAGGGACCCACGGTGGATTAGATGAGATTCTGCAGCCCAAGGAGACACATCTGTGGGCCAACAGTCCGGAAACGTTGGAAGTCTTACTCAGGAAAGGTGATGTATGAATACGTTTTCTGACTTTGCAGCTGTTTTCTTTGAATCCACTAATGCTGGGTGCTTAGGCAATAGTCTAAGTATGTGTGACTGGCTGGAAATGAACTGCTGCACCCAGTGCTGGGTGTGGCAAGCAAAAAGCAGCTAGGCTGACGTGGCCCCTCCCCTGGTGGCCCACCTTTCCCAACCTTCTCCCTCCCAGTCTTGCTTCTGGAGGGTCTCGGAGGGCCCAGGCCTTTGCCATTCCCCGTTTTGCTCCTCTGGGCCAAGCGAAGGAGGAGGTGCTGCCTGACCACGCTTCTCGAGGGAGACCCAGCAGGTTCCTGAATCCTGCAGGGAGCCGGGACCTCTTCACTTCCAGAATTCCGTCAGATGCAGGAGGTATCCATCAGACGTTTACGGCTTTGTTGAAGAGCAGTTTAAAGGATGGTTATATGATTCAGATAAAACAATCTGCAGGGTCTGTCTTTGGCTTATTCCTCAGGGTAACCTGGTAGTTATATTATGGAAGCTTCTTCTGTGTAGTCACGATTTCCAGGGAAATAGATCCAATAGGATATGTATATCTAAACCCATGTTGTTGTTGGGTTTACTAAGGGGTGTCCGACTCTTTGCGACCCCAGGGACTGTAGCCTACCAGTCTCCTCTGTCCATGGGATTTCCCAGTCAAGAATACTGGAGTGGGCTGCCATTTCCTTCTCCAAGGGATCTTCCGGACCCGGGGATCAAACCCATGTCTCCTGTGACTCCTGCATTGGCAGCTGGACTCTTTACCACTGAGCCACCAGGGAAGCTCATCTATGTCTATGTCATCTGTATCTATATCCCCGTATACATCCATCTTTACCTCTATTTATCTGTCTCTGTCTATTGTGAGAAGTCCCACACTCTGCCCCCTGCAAGCTGAAGTCCCAGGAAAGCCGCAGGTGTCATTCTAGTCTGAGTCTCAAGGCCTGGGAGCCTTGAGAGGGAGCCAGTGGTGTAGGTCCCAGTCCATGGGCAGGAGAAGACCTCTGTCCCAGCTCCCGCATCAGGTGGGAAGGGGCTGAATCCTCCCTTCTTGGGAGGACTGTTCTATTTAGACCCTCCGAGGATTGGATGAGGCCCACCCACCTTGGGGAGGGCAATCTGCTTTCATGAGTCCACGTTCAAATGCTATTCTCATCTGGGAGCACCAGCACAGACACACAGAAATAGTGTTTCACCCGGGTTGCCCCGGCTCGGTCGAGTTGACAACAGGAAATTACCCATCATGGGTTGCCGTTGCTCACTCTAGCCTGGAGGCATCTGAAGAGCCCAGCCATGCCCTAGCTCCTCTTCCTTCAGTGCTGCTAAGAGAGATCGCCAGAAGCGGGGCCAGTCCCGGCCAAAGGTTCTGGGAGGTCTTGCATCCTGGGAGGCCTGGCACAGACGTGAAGATCAGGGCTGAGGATGCTACACAAGAGGTTGCTGGCCACTTGCATTTGGTAGAGAATCATTCTGGCTGACTTCAAGCTTTGGATGTTTTCATCCAGCTGTCATATCAAGGCTGACTCACAGATGAGGCCTGAACCTCGGCCTCATTTTTTCAGTTTTAAAAAAGTTCATTTCTTTGAGGTCCCTGGCTGATTGTGGGATTCAACCATGCCACAGCTGAATAGGAGGGAGAGGCGGCTGAGTCATGCATGTAGAAAGTGCCCCCCTGAGAAGGTCAGGATGAAAGTGCCTCCTGAATGGGTTTGCCCTACTCCCTAGAGAGAGGAGTCTTGCTGACAGTAGCAGGGCTCTGTAGCTTTGTAGCTGCGGGTGCATGGCCTCAAGTTATGGCTTTTATAACAAGCCGGTGACACCACAGCTTGGTGACCCATGGAAAGATCATGGTGGCAGCCCCACGGGGACATGCCATTGTGTTTCTGGTGGGGAGTTTGGGCCTTCCTGCCTGGGCCCATGTCCTATGGAGTCTGTGCTCAGAGCTTGTCCCTTGTCTTTGAGGGAAGGGAAAGAGCCACCAGAGAAACCCATCTATATATCTATATCTGTTCTCTCCATGCCTCCCGCCTCCTGACTGCTCTATCCTACCCCTACCTGAACCCCCTTCTTGACCCCTCTGCCCCCTCTTTAACTGATCACATTCTATTGGACCTTTAGGGTCAAGATCAAGATTCATATCACCCGCAAAGTCCTCCCAGCCCAACTATGTCTCTGAGATGAGACCAGGGTCAACTGAGCAGTTGCCTCTTCATGGAAATATACATGGTCCCAGCATCCTCCTTGTCCCAAGCTCCACTCCCAGTGATGCCTTGTGCCCCTATCTGCGTCCAGCTCATCACTGTCCCCAGGAATCAGGCCACCACTCAGCAATCCAGGTACCTGGACTTGACCTTGACCCCAATTCCACCCTGACGACTTTGGAATGGCTTGTAAAATGCAGGCACTGTCTCAGGAGCTTTGGCAACTTGTCAGCTAGTCAGTCATGAGTCTGAAGCCCTGGAGGGACTTCTACATCTTTATGAAGATGGCTCCATACTCCTAGGGTTGCTGGAAGCTTGGCAAAGCCAGCTGGGGCAGCCGAGATTCAGGAGCTGCATAGAGCCCCACAGGTGCCAGAGCTGCTGACCGCTGAGGGGGCAAATCCACAGGCGCGTCTCCCTGCACACTTCTGCCTCCCAGCTGCTGGCAGCTCACCCCTCTATCCCCCTTTCCCAGCTGTGCACAGAACAACAGGCTGTGGTCAGGTGTTTTCCAGGGCTTGGTGAGGGTTTCCCTCACCTCTTACTGAGGGATCTGGGCCACTCTGGAGAAGAGCTGGACTCAAACAGGCCCAGAGGAACTCTGGATTGGTCCAGCGAGGCACCACTAGCTCCAGAGACCATGCTTCTGAACACTCAGTTCCCAACGTATTCCACTCCAGTTCAGTTCAGTCGCTCAGTCGTGTCCGACTCCTTGCGACCCCATGAACTACAGCATGCCAGGCCTTCCTGTCCATCACCAACTCCTGGAGTTTATTCAAACTCATGTCCATTGAGTCGGTGATGCCATCCAACCATCTCATCCTCTGTCATCCCCTTCTCCTCCTGCCCTCAATCTTTCCCAGCATCAGGGTCTTCTCAAATGAGTCAGCTCTTTGCATCATATGGCCAAAGTATTGGAGTTTCAGCTTCAACATCAGTCCTTCCAATAAGTACCCAGGACTGATCTCCTCTAGGATGGACTGGTTGGATCTCCTTGCAGTCCAAGGGACCCATCCCCAAATCCTAGGACAGTTTCTTATAGACAAACTTCCTTACGTGGCGTAAATGCATATGAATGATTTTTGTTCTCCCTGGGGTGGAACTAAAGATAGCTCTGGGTGCTACCTTAATATTCAGCGTGGAAAAGGCCTTTTCACAAATTTTTCTTGGTATTTCCAAGGGACCAGTGTGTGCGAGGAGCAAGTCCTTTAGTTGAGTGGTACTGTGATCACCCACAGTCTCACTGGGCAGGCTCCTTGAGAGGCAGAAAGCCCTCCCAGCCTGCGATTTCTGGAAGGAGGCCTTGCTTTCATCATCAGCGTCATCATATCCTTACCCAAACTGAGGGAAATGGTCATCTGGTTCCAGAACCATGGTTCCATTTAACTGTGTGTCTTTGATTCCAACAAGCTCTCCATTCGCCTCACTTCCTCTGTTGTTGCTGTTTAGCTTCTAAGTCGTGTCTGACTCTTTTGAGACCCTGTGGACTGTCGCCCGCCAGGCTCCCCTGTCTGTGGGATTTTCATTTCCTCTAGCACTTTTCTAAACATCTGGTGTAACAGGTTTTAGAATTTGATTACAGCACCATCTACTGGGTGCCGGGCTTCTCATTTTTCTAGGCCTTCCCTGCACGTTGGGTTTTTGTCCTTCTTCCTGTTTTCTCCTCTCTCCTCTGCTTTTTCTTCCAACAAAAGTACTGATGGTTAGCTTGAAAAGGTGCCATCAATTAATTCAAAAACGTGAGGCTCTTCTAAAATGACGAAAAGCTTACCTCCTTTGCCAATAAATGCTTACAAAGACAATGGCCCGCACTTACCTCGATGCATCTCATATGATTATTTCCTGGGATCAATAATCTCATCAGTAGGCTGGGTGATGGGGACGTCACGGTAATGAATGGCTGGGCACTGCGGCCATCAGAAGTGCCGTCCTTAGCCCCGTCACCTCGGAGCTGCCCCAGGGTATGACGGGAGTCCGGGCCATGCCTGGCCAAAGGATTAATCATAGTTATCCCTAACTCATATTCGTGTAATTTGCCTGCCTTATGTGGCCTGCCCCGCATTGATCAGCATGGATTTCCTGTTGCACAATAGGTCGCTCTGGCAGCACCGAGGCAAGTGGGAAGGACTCTGTGCAGGTGGCAGAGAAGGGACAAATTGCATTAGTCACGCTCAGGAAGTAAGAAAAACGGAGCACTCCAGAGCATCGCTGGAGCGTGCTTCTGGAAGCCAGGCCAGGAGCTCTTGGGACTTTGGGAGGGAAGACGACGTGGTTCTGAGTGCTCACAGGTGCTATGTCTGGGCCGGGCCTTGCCATGGGCCTCCCCGGGTCACTTGTGGCCACTGGAGGAGACTGGCCAGCTGGGGAAGGGGCATCTTCTCTATCTCGTTTCCTGAAAGGCACTGGCTGTGCTTTCTCAGAGACCTGGTGAAGAAAGTCCCAGGCTTTGGTTTCCCCTGAGGCACTGACCTATACAGAACATCCACTGACAAAGGCCGCGGCTTTGTGGTCACAACACGGGGCTCCCGTCAAGACGCAGAACCAGCCGTATCTGTCCGTTGACCATGGCACAGACGGCTTCATCTCTGAGCTGCTTTCACTCTGGATGGGTGTGGAGGTGATGGGCTATAGCGGCAGGTCCACGCTCTCCGAGGATCTCCTTCTCCTGGACAACTGGCTTTAATTTGGCCCTGGCCGGTCCCCTGGGCAAGGAGTGGCTTCACACATCCACGGGAACTTTTCTCACCTCCGAACCTGTTTGGAGTCTGGTCCCCCTGCCTGGAATGCCCTTCTCTCTGATCTTTCCCTTTAAACCTCTGAGTTGCTTCCCTGCTGACTCTCCCCTCCCCCAGTCTTGTCGGCATGGTTCATCCAGGATTTTAGACGTCTGTCCACTTGCCTTCCCTACTGAGTCGAGAGACCAGGAGCCCCTGCCTCTGTTACCCTGGATCTTTGTGCCCCTGTGGCCTGGCACACAGAGTCTCAATCATTACTTCACTTGTATTCAGTGTGCTGAGTACTGGCTTTTTTCTAGGTGCTAGGACTGCAGTGCTGAGCAAAGCAGCCTGATCCTGTCATCATGGAGCCAGCAGTCCAATGCGGGAACAGATGGTAATCAGCTAGTCCCACAGTGAGCGTGGGGACTCCAGAGCCATGGGCGAGTGTCGCCAACCTCAAAGACCAGGTGAGGCTGCCTGGAGGAGGGGGTGCTTGATCTGAGCTGCAGGATGGGGCAGGGCGATAGGATGATGAAGATGGGTGGGAAGGTGGGCAGAGGAGCGTGTCCCCAGAGGGAAGGACATCATTGTCGCCTAGAGCCTTTAGAGGGAGCGTGGTCCTGTCCACACCGTGCTTTTTGGCCTTCTGGCTCCAGAACTGTGAAAGAATTCATCTCTGTTGTCTTCAGCTGCCCAAGTTGTGATGCTTTGTCATGGCAGAACTTGGAGAGTCACGCAGTGGTTCTGAGGAAACGGAGCGCTGTCGTGAGGGGCTGGTCTGCGGCCAAGGTGGGAGAAGAGGGAGGCTGGTGAGAGGACAGCTCTGGGCCGAGGAGGCTTGTCTTGTCTTGCTGGAGGCGTGTCCTGTGTCCCGAGAGTGGTGCGTCTCAGAGAGGCCTCCCCGGCACAATGGTGGGGGGTTCCTGGGGGGGCAGGCAGGGCTGCGGGAGCCTGCTGATGGTGCCCCAGAGGGGTGTGGAGGGGTAGATGCAGAGAGGGAATCAGAGGGGTTCTCGAGATGCAAGGTAAACGGTCAGACATCTGAAAAATGAAGGAATGACTGGGGCCAAACCACCTGCAGGGAAAGAGAGGAGACCAGTGTTCAGCTGAAATCCTCTGTGTACACGGAGCGGAGATGGGCCAGGTGCCTGGGGACAGAGGACGTGTGTGTTAGTCCTTCAGTTGTGTCCAACCCTTTTCGACCTCATGGACTGCAGCCTGCCAGGCTCCTCTGTCCATGGGATTCTCCAGGCAAGAATACTGAAGTGGGTTGCCATGCCCTCCTCCAGGGGATTTTCCCAACCCAGGGATTAAACCCGGGTCTCCTGTATTGGCAGGAAGATTCTCTACTGTCTGAGCCACCAGGGAAGCCCCTGGGACAGAGGAAGGGTTGTGCTATTTTAAACTTGCACAAATAGGATAGGACAGTGAGCACAGGCCCAATTTTGAGACTGACTCTTAGGGAGATGAACTGAAATTATATATATATATATAATTATTCATATATAATTATATATGAATTATCACAGACTGTGACTTAAAACAGCAGAAGTTTCTTCTCTTCTTGTTCTGGAGGCCAGTCTCACTGGGCCTCAGTTTGAGGTGTGGGCCAGGCTGGCTCCCTCTTGAGGCTGCAGAAAAAGAGCTATTAAAGCCTCTTCCCGTTTCCGGTACGGGCTGGGCCACATTCCTCCAGTCTCTGCCTCTGTGGTCCCATCACCTTCTCCTGTGTACACCTGTGGGTAGAGTCTTCCCCTTCCTCCCTCATTTAAGATGTATGATCACATTTAGGGAACATGGAGGAATCTAGAATGATTCCCATCTCAAGATCCTTAACCTAATCATACACGGAAAGATTTTTTTTTTAAGATCGAAGTATAGTTGATTTACATGTTGTGTTAGTTTCAGGGGTACCGCAAAGTGAGTCAGTTATACATATAAAGCTGTGCTATGCTGTAGGTCCTTGTTGGTTATTGATTTTATATACAGCAGTGTGTATATGTTGATCCCATACTTGTAATTTATTCCCCTCTTCCCCTTTTCTTTGGCAGCCATACCTTTTTTTCTGTCTGTGAGTTTGCTTCTGTTTTGTAAATAAGCTCATTTATATCATATTTTTAGATTGCATTTATAAGCAATATCATATGATATTTGACTTTCTCTGGCTTACTTCCCTTTGTCTGATTAGGTTTGTCCATGTCGTTGCAAATGGCATTATTTCATTCACTTTCTGGCTGAGTAATATTCCATTGTGTGTACATATATATATACATACCACATCAAGATTCTTTATTCAAATGCCATATAAGATAACAGTTTTCAGAGATTAGGTTGTGGATTTCTTTCAGATGTGAAAGTGTTAGTCACTCAGTCATTTCCAACTCTTTGCGACTCCATGGACTGTAGCCCACCAGGTTCCTCTGTCCATGGGATTCTCCAGGGAAGAATACTGGAGTGGGTTGCCATTCCCTTCTCCAGGGGCTCTTCCTGACCCAGGGGTCAAACCCAGAGGAGGATATCACCCAGAATTTTCGGTTTAGAAAGTGTTTTTATGTGCAGTTTCTGGGTCATCCTCCAAACTTTGGTGAGGGGAGAGGTGCTGCCTTGCTGTGCCCGCGTCTTGGGTGCGGGGCTGTGACTGTGAGCTCTGAGGGCGTCTGCTTCAGGTCTAGAAGATTCCCGGGGATCAGTCTGTTCCTTAGAGGATGACTCAGGGCGAGTTACCCTGTCTCTGAAACCAGCGTCATTCCAGGTGCTGGCAGCTGGAGCACCGGATCCCGGATGCTAGACAGGCTCATGCTCATTTGTCTCCCACTCGAGAGGAAGCCCAAGGAACACATTCTCTGCAGTCCAACAAACCTGCACCTGACTGTGCGTGCTGATCTACTCTAGTTCTGTGAACTTGGGGCTATTACTCACTTTCCCTGGGCCTTACTTTTCTCATCTGCAAAATGGGAACAAGAGAAGCTATAACATTTAAGGTTAAAAACATAAAACAATATAACATTTGTGAGACGAGAATCACTCCCTGATATTTGACATATAAGGGATATTTCATTTCTTTATGTTTCTGCATCAAATCCCACCTGGCCCCTACTTGTCCTCTTGGCAGGAATTCCCAACTGTCACCTCAGGGCCACCCTTATCTTCCTGGGGATTGTGTTAGATTCCAGGGCACAAGCAGCCCATTCTGATCACCACCATGTAAGCCCCTGGTCCAGTTCCATTGGACGGTTTCTAAGTGGTGATGCTCCTCTGCGCCCTGAGGCCAGAGAATTCTGGCAGCAAGGCCAGGCTGGTGGTCGCCCCGCCTGCAGGAGATCTGCCAGCAACCCTCTGCCAGGCTCAGCCCTCAGCATGTTGCAGGAAGGTGGGCTCCAAATATCCCCCTCTCCCCGAACCCTCACAAGTAAATCCTGTCCCAGTCTAGGTAGGCCCACTTCCTCTCCCCATCTCTTCCCCGGAAGCCAGAGTCCCTCTTTCCCCTGCCCCATTCATAAATGAGGTCTGTTTAGGGTGGCCTCTGAGGTCCTGATAAACTCCCTTCCTTGCAGATATTAAAACCCTAAAACCTCTACTTACCCCTTGGGGAGCAAGGAACGTGTGTGTGCTCATTCGTGTTCAGCTCTTAGCAACACTATGGACTATAGCCCACCAGGCTGCTCTGTCCACAGGATTTCCCAGGCAAGAGTACTGGAATGGGTAGCCGTTTCCTTCTCCAGGGGAATCTTCCCAATCCAGGGATCGAACCGGGGTCTCCTGCATTGGCAGGCAGATTCTTTACCACTGAGCCATCTGGGAAGCTCTAATAAGGAAGAAAGGGCTCTAAATAAATCTGGCTTACCTGTGAGTGGAGCGGGTATAAAGAAAATTCCTTTTATTCCCTGGAGTTTATAACAAAGGAAAAAAAAGAACCAGATACAACTCACCTCTCAGCAGTGCCTGGAGTCCATCTGGGAGAGAGGATTCCCCTCCCCGCCCCCCTGAACTTCCATGGGCTGCTGTCCACCCATGACACAGAGTAACAGAAGTCGGAGGCCAGTCCCTGACAGTGACAACCTCGAGGTCGGTTCCCCTACCTGGGACTGCCTGGAGAAGGAGGCAGACGGCGCTGGAAGCAGAGTCCATCAAGAGCTGGCTCAGTTGCTGAGACCCCGTTTGGGGGCTGTGCGGCCCTGGGTAAGGGAACTCAGCACACGAAGGAGCCTCGCCGACTCCCCAGGCAGTCCTCTTCCGGGCTGTGCAAAGACAAGACCGAGGCTGGCTGCTGTCCCCCGGAGAGAGCCCCAGAGGCTGGGAGGAGCCTGTGGGAGCAGGAGGTCTCGGGGGACCTGTTGGAAGGCACATGCAAGGACAGCGAGGACCAGGGCATCTTTGTTCCCCTTCCAGGAAGTTCAGGGAACACAGGTCAGGCTGTTCAGGCGCGTGCGTTATGCTTAGAGAAGCAACAGCGTTAGCACTTGCACAGGAAGTCTCTGGAAAGCTGGAAGTGTGAGCGTGATCTCCCAAGTGCCATTTAGTCTCATCCACAGCCTCGAAGAAAGGAATCTGGGGCTGTTTGTCCCTGGCTGCTCTGGGATGGAGTGGGAGTTGCTGGGAAAGCAGGTGGAGGTACCTTTTCGGAGGCAGCGGATGGCTTCCATGGGGTCCAGTCCTCTCACCACCGCCCGTGTGAGTGATGCTAAAGTGGAGAACGGATGTGGCGCAAACTCTGCATCTTGGCTCTTTGCAAGCTTCTCGCATTGATGCCCGCTTAGGTCATTTTTCTTTCAGCCGCGGTCCTAGAGAAGGATGATGCTGCTAGGGAGCCAGGGGTGCTAAGGGTAGGAGAGGCTTGTTCTGGTCATGGAAGTAGGAAGGAGCCGCACAGATTCGAACCCAGGCCTTGCAGCCCCAGGGCTCCCCACTCTCCTGCCCACGCCAGCGCCAGCACACGGCGATGCAGGGGTGTCTAAGGTGGCAGCAGGGCAGCACCGCTGGACAGGTTATGTGTGTAAGCCCAGGAAGCCAGGACTCATCATGTAGCTGTGGAAGGCTGCTATTCTGTGAGATTAATCACAAAATTAGTTCTTTGGCATTTCCTGCTACCTTCCTTCCTCCCCTAACCGAGGCAACAGAAGAGCAAAAAAGTCAAACACTTTTGACTCCTAACAGACTAGGTCTGAACACAGAATCGTTTGAAACAACGTACATCAGTGTCCTGGAGAAGACTCTTGAGAGTTCTTTGGACAACAAGGAGATCACACCAGTCCGTCCTAAAGGAAATCAGCCCTGAATATTCACTGGAAGGACTGATGCTGAAGCTGAAGCTCCAGTACTTTGGCCACCTGATGTGAAGAGCTGACTCATTGGAAAAGACCCTGAGGCTGGGAAAGATTGAAGGCGGGAGGAGAAGGGGGGCCACACAGGATGAGATGGTTGGATGGCATCACCAATTTAATGGACAGGAACTTGGGCAAACTCTGGGAAATGATGTATGGGACAGGGAAGCCTGACGTGCTGCAGTCCATGGGGTCACAAAGAGTTAGACATGACTGAGCGACTGAACAACAAGGACACATCAACCAAAGCCAGTTTTTCTTATCCTGTGGCTAGATAAGTTGAAGGAGGAAGTGAGAGGGAGGAGAAGGCTTTGACCTTCACAGGAGGGGGAGGATAGTGGACCCTTCTCCAGATCTGGGGACTGAAAACAGAGGATACCTGCATGTCCCATCCCTGGGATGAGGTTTGGGGAGCGGTACGATCCCCTGAACTGCCCTTCACCAGTCACTGGGCCGGAGCTGTGAGCAGAGATAGCCCGGCACTTGGTGTCTACACAAAGGGAGTTTTAGTGACCCCCAGAATAGTGTGGGAGTGGCCAGATGTCTCTGAGTGCTGAGGGGGTGCTGGTGGTAGGAGGGCTGGGCGGAAGGGGTCAGGGGGAGAGACGTCGGGATGAGTTGGGAGGCAGAGGGCACAGCAGGGTCCTCCCTAGACCAAGGGCAGTGGGTCATTGCTAAAAACGGCAGGAGGGAGGACATATCAGCGGCCTTGTGGGAAGATGACAGCGGCCAGGACCAGACCTGGCTGCATGTAAGCCCCAGCCCACACCCAAGTAGGGCCCCAGGGCTGGCTAAACCAGCGCTGAATTAGTCGAATTAAAAAAAATGTTTTTTTCTTTGGCTGTGGTGTGCCACATGTGGGATCTTAGTTCTCTGACCAGGGATTGAACCTGGGTCCCTGACATTGGAAGTGCTGAGCCTTACTGGACCACTGGGGAAGTCCCTGAACTAGTTGAAAATTATTTTCAGGCATGGTTCCCCCAGTGGCTCAGCAGTGGAGACTCCGCCTGCAATGCAAGAGACTCAGGAGACTGGCCTTCTATCCCTGGGTCGAGAATATCCCCTGGAGGAGGAAATGGCAACCCATTGCAGTATTCTTGCTGGGAAAATCTCATGGACAGAGCAGCCTGGTGACCTACAGTCCATGGGGTCACAAAGAGTAGGACATGACTGAGCGATTATGCATGCACTTGTAAGTTTCAGGGAAATGAGGACTCAAAATAAAAATTAGGTTCACATATGTTAAACAGACGTTACCCATCTCACTCACCTGGCTTTGGAACTTGAGACATCTTCCTGGTCCGGCAGAATCTTCGATTCCTCGTCCCTAGATGTTTATGGCTCAAATTTTCCAGTAGGAAATTAATTCATCTTTTCTAAGGAGAGAAAGGACAGAGTAACAGGATGGGCTTGCTCTTCTTCGAGTCCCTGGAGCCGTAAGCCTGACCACGGAGGGGCCAGTTGGGTATGAGACTGGAGTTTTAAACTGGACTCAACTGAAGTTTTAACAACTGAAATAACCTGAAAAGTTTTAGAAACTGCCCACTAACCCCTTACAGCATATACTCCGCACATGGAAGGAGGAACATTTGGCACCACAGTGTCAGGGGTATTCAGAGAAATAAAACGCTTTCTCATTTGCATGCTGCTTGGTGGGGATGGGTCGATAAAACATTGTGTGCGCCTCGGGTTGGCTTGGAAGGTCTGGCTCTGGGACACCAAGGATTCCCTCTGAGCCTGCTGCCAGGGTGATCAAGGGGTCTGATGGCCTTAATTCTGCTCCCTCTGAACGGCCACAGACAGTTCAAGGTGAGATGGCAGTGTCTGCTTGTCACATCCCCAGGTGAAGGAATGAAAGCAGGGTTGTCTCTGTTTTGGGGGGACCTTGGATGGGTTGTGCGTGGACACTAATGGACCCTAGGCCTCTGGGGTGGCTTCCTTGCCCCATCCTTGACCTGGCTGCCTGAGTTTATCTGGTTTTTGATGCCAAGAATAAGTAGAAATGTGCCGGGAGCCAGCGTGAGGAATTCCACCTGTGGCAAGGTCATGCGACAAGAGCTCTGATGGCAAGGCTAATCAGACCTCAGGTTTTCCCCCTGGAATTTCCTGAGCATCCACCCCCAAAAAACAAGAATCTGCCGGCTTTTGTACTCTGCTTTTCCACTTTTCTGATATTCTCTGGAAAAAAGTCAACTCAGGGCTTTAGTCTTCTGCATTTGAAAGGGATGTTTCAGTTAAACCCCCTCTGATAACTCTCTAGCTTGCCTAATAGGTTCCCCTGGACCTCTTACAGCTTGTGAATTGCTTACAACCCCCCAACTGAGAGAGGCACAAAGCTTAAAAGCATCTTAAAGATACAGAGCCTTTTCTAAAGAGTTAAAAATTATATTGGTAGAGGGTTTTCACTGTTGACTCAATGACTGCTGCCAGGCCTCCATATTCTTTATCTTTTAGGCACCTGGGAGGATGTTAATCAATGTAAATGGGATATGGAAAAGGATATATAGTAGTTTTGATGTTAGCAACACTAGACTTTTGAGTTAATTACTTTTCTCTTTGTTATATATCACTGCACTCCTCTTGTGTCCTTGCTATGTAAGAATGTAACTTTATTTAGTGCTTTCTGAGAGTGGCACCAGACTTTGGGAAGATCAACACAAATAAGTGTTCTGGTTGACAAACCCTTATCAGAAAAAAGGCTGTAAAATGTTAATTGGCTCTTTTTGGCCAGAAGATGATGTAAATCACCTAAGACTTGTGTATACAATTAGGTATGGAGAGAGAAAAGCCTGGTTTTGATAAGAGTCTGGACTGCTAACACTGCATAATTTTGTATTACCCATTGATCTCTATGTACAATCAAGAAAAGGTATAAAAGGCCTTTCTAGACAATAGGGGCCGCAGCCAGTCGCTGGACTGGTTTCCCCCTTGTCTCTCTCTCTTTTTCTCCCTCTCCCTCCTTTTCCTCTTTACTTTAATTTCAGGCTGAATTCCCATCTGGGGCGTGGAGGCTCGCCACGTCTACTTACTTGCCCTGGCTGTTAAGACCCGCGCGAAAGGGAGCCTAAGGCAAGGCACCCTTAGATATTCAAGTGAGCGCTGGTGGCTCAACGTAGATGGTGCAAATTCCTTGTCTGGAATTTTATTGGTCTTCCGCGTAATCCAAGTTATTCAGCCCTCTTCCTCCACTTAATTTTCCTACTACACTATTGTTTCTTAATCTAATCTTACATTAATAAATAAGTTTTCCTCACCAACACCGTCCACCCTTCAAATTCCCTGGATCCATCTAGGCTGGACCCCGGCAGAAATGAGTTATTATCTGCTTGCAACACAAAGGTAGACTGTTAAAGCATAAACACTTTTATTATCCCCATAATAATAAAAGTTGTCAGTTAGTCGCTCAGTTGTGTCCGACTCTTTTGCGACCCTATGGACTGCAGCCTGGCAGGCTCCTCTGTCCATGGGATTCTCCAGGCAAGGGTACTGGAGTGGGTTGCCATTTCCTTCTCCCGGGAATCTTCCCTACCCAGGGATCGAACCGGAGTCTCCTACGTTGGCAGGCAGATTCTTTACCATTGAGCCACCTGGGAAGCCCTATAATAAAAGTAAGCCTATTTTAAAAAAGAAAATTTGATGAATGATGCCCAGTGCATTTGAGAACGAGGAAATACCTCCTTCCATATGTATGACTCTTACCCAGCCAATAATCCACAGTTTAAAGAACTTTCTTAATTTAATAAAGAGGCAATTTTAAACTTAGATCTGGAAAACCCTCATACCTCCAGCACATGGTTTCAGTGAAATATCCCTCAACATGAAAATATAGACAGTTACTTTTTTCTTCCAAAGTGAAACCCTGCGAGCTCCCCATTCCTGGTTTATTATGCTTTCTGTATCTCTGCTCATTTTTCACCAGTATTGCATTAAGTATTGATATTGATTTCTTGTAAATAGGACTGAAATAGATGGCCCACAGTTTTTTGTTATTGTTCGGTGGCACTTGTATGTAATTTATTATGGCTGCAATGGAAGCTGCCCTGTGTTGCCATGGCTTAAATTAAATGAGCCACACTCTGGCCTCTGCTCATCACCTACATCCCTCATTCCATATCAAAAATTACTATGTATAAAGTTTCTCTCCCCCTCTCCCCTGTATAGGAACGCTTACTGTGCCCCCTCTATTGTTTTCGAAAGTTTGTGCTGATAACTTGGGTCATTAGTGGTCGTTAGGAAGGTGGAGGGAAGGGGAAGTTTCCTCCTGGCAGTTGTGTTTCATCTGAGAGGCCTGGAAGACAGACCAGATTCTGGGCCGGGTTTAACACTGTCCAGCTGGGAAAGCCTGGGCTGGTCCCCTTCTCTATATGTGTGGTGAAGAGGCGTTTGTGTGCTGCTGTGAGGATGAGCCTGGCAGGCCCAGGGCTGGGAGCTGGGGCCCTAGGCATGTGTCTCCAGAGTGGCCGGGGGTAAGCGGGAGGGGCTGGCAGGATGTTCCCGAGTGGTTCTGGTGGGCCGAGGGCGCCTCTCGAAGGCAGAGCAGCTCACGTTTTTCTTCTGGGCACAAGCAGCCTCGGGGATCCCATCCAAGGAGTGGTTCAGGGTAGATCTTGAGGCCAGAGAGTGGCCTTGTCCCGAACAGGAGAGGGTGAGGGTGTCGGGGGTGTCCTGGCAATAAAAGAAAGCCAGAGTTCTCTCTGTGTGTCTGTCTGTTGGGGCTGCTCAGCTGAGCCAGGCCGAGAAAGCCACATTGAACAATCTGGGAGCAAAGGGGTGACCGTGGCCTCCTAGCAACCACCCCGCCCCCATCTCCTGGTGCTGTGTGGCTGAACTTCAGGCCTTTTGTGTCTTGAACTGTGTTGGGTGCAGTTGTCAAAGGACAGAAGGGCCAGAGTCTCCAGGAACTGCTATGCCTGGGGGAAAGGATGGGCCCGGTATTAACATGCAGCTTGTGTGTGTGTGAGTAGCCCCTTGAGTGTGGGCATCCTTATCCCTGCAGCATCTCTTCCTGGAGACACGTCCAGGTCTCCTCCTCTGAGACCCACGTGGTTGACACTCCAGATGATTCCCCATTAGGTGCGAAGGATCCTACAAGACAACTTATAAAGTGCCTCACACAAGACGCCGGCCGCCTCCACATCCTCTGCTTTTGAAGGCACCGAGTTAGACTTTTCTGCATTCAGCGCCAGGGCAAAACAGCATCTATTAATTAGACATCCATCTCTATTGATAATGGGACCCACGGGCCCACCGCTGAAGTGGACGTGGGCCTTTTGTGGCGCGGCAGTCTCGGTGCTGCTCGTGTGAATTAAGCCTGATTGTGGCGAGAAGGGCCCCTCTTAAGTCTCCCGCTCAGACCTGATGACTCCCATTCTTCCTGCAACCACTTAAGGAGGCTGGCCGCCCTCCTTTCTTCCTGTCCACTGGGTTTTTCTGAAGGAGCCTCTGCTCTGACTGAATTTGGGGCCTCGCGTAAACCTGCAGCGTTTTCCCAACATGGGAGCCAAAAAGCCTTCTCCAATCTCTCCAGTCCTTGGGTCCTTCCTTCCTCCATCCACCTCTCCCTCTCTCCCTGCCTCCCTCCCTCTTTCATTAAAAAGTGAAGGTGTTAGTTGCTCAATTATGTCAGACTCTTTGGGACCCCATGGACATGTAGCCTATCAGGCTCCTCTGTCCACAGGAATCTCCAGGCAAGAACACTGCAGTGGGTTGCCATTTCCTTCTCCAGGGGATCTTCCTGACCCAGGGATCGAACCCAGGTCTCCCACATTGCAGGCACATTCTTTACCATCTGAGCCACCTTTCATTATTAAAAATTAAATGATGAATGAAACATAATGAAATAAACTGTATAAAAAAAAACAGAGGTAATAAACACTCAAAACTCAAGATTGCCTCATTATTTTACAACATTTTATCATCTGTGTCAAAGGTCAGTGACTCTTTTCTCCTCTAAAAGCCCAGAGGGTAAATATTTCGAGCTCTGCAATGTATATGATTGTTGTTGCAGCTACTCAGCTCTGCTGTACTAGGGTGAAAGCAGCCTCAGACACAAACTGGACAGGCGTGGCTGTGTTTCAGTAAAACTTTATTTACAAAGCTGGTAGCATAGATTTATCCCACAGCCTGGGCCATAGTCTGCCAACCCCTGATCCATGCCCTGGAGGTTATTTATGTCTGCTCCATCTGCCTGGTGGGAATATTCTGTAATTGTGTTACTGTTCATCTCGTCCCAGCTTCACTTTCCGTGGTGGCTTGAAATCGGCTGTGGTGGCAGTATTTACCCTAGAGCAACCAGCAGTTGCTAAGAATCACGGCTTCTTTTCCCTGAGACCTGGCTGAGCACTCACGGGTACACAACGGTGCGTCTGACTCCTGACTCTTCATCGCATTAGCTGGGTGTCCTCAGGTACGTTTCTGACCTCTCTGCGCTTTAGTTTCTTTGCTTGTTGATTCCTTCCTCTTGGGACTGTAAGTAACAGACACTTCTTTCAATGGCACTGACCGCAGCTGAGCGTCGTTCAGTTGTGGAGCCAATTTAATCACTAGCAAGGTGCCCTCATGAAGCACCCCCCACTGCCCCTCCAGCCTCGTCCCCGCCCCCGCCCCCTCTTCACTTCTCTGCAGAGGCACTGGCCCCTTGCAGCCCCTCAGTTACGCGCAGCGTGGTCCTGCCTCAGGGCCTTTGCACCTGCTGCTCCCTCTGCCTGGACTCCTCCTCCTCCAGATGTTCTCAGGGCTCATCTCTTCACGTGCATCAGATGTGTGCTGCCTTAAGACTCAGGTAACACACACATTCCTCTACACTCCCTATTTCTCCAACCGGCTTCATTCTCCTCTTTCTGTCTCACCACCACCTGCCATGACACACATGTATTTCTGTCCCTGTTTGAGCGCCAGGCCCATGAAGGCAGGGACCACGTTTGTTCAGTTGGTTGCTGCATCCCTGGTCCCTAGAACAGTGCCTGGAGTATCACAGGAGCTCAAGGAGTATTTGCTGCCTCCTAAGTAGACCCAGAGCCCCTTCCCTATGTCCTCAAACCTGCACAAATCGCCTTGCTCACGGCTGTTACGTATCAGCCTTGCCTACTGGGATCGGGCACTGGGTCCCTGGTCCTGGCATCTCCTGGCCATGGGGTCAGATGGGGAGTGGCAGCCCAGTGCAGGTTTGTGGGCAGGTCAGAGTACCTCTCAGCAGGAGGAACTCAGCATGGGGAGAGAATATTTGCAAATGAAGGAATAGGAAGCTTCCCGAGGAGGTGGCATATGGGTTGGGTGAGGGGAGAAGGGAAGTGATGCACAGAGCTGCTGGGCAGAGGGTGTCCCATGAGCAGGTGGCTGAGACAGGTGTGTGCTCTCTGTGGAATGGCCATGCCCCCTCCCCAGCCATGTCTCTACTAGAGCTCCTGGGGCAGGCTGCCTCTCGCACACGTGTCCACTCTGGCCTCAGGGCCTTTGTACATGCCGCTCCCTCTCGTGGAACATCCTTCCTGCAACTAGACCCCCCAGGAGCACTCACCTCTTCAACTGTCCTTCTCTCCCAGCTCCAAGATCAGAGAAGAGGCCCCCCTTGACCCCATCAGGTCCCTCTGTCACCTACTGCCATGACTCTGTGCCTTTTCTCTATGATTTATGGTATGTTACAGATGGAGGTGAGAGTTTGTGTCAAGATTTGAGGACTGTGGCCCGTCCCCCCACCCCGGGTGGAAAGCACAGGGGTATGGGGGCAGGGTCCATGTCCAGTTTGCTCAGCAGTGGGCTCCAGATCCACACTTGGCACATGTGGGCACACAGCACACCCAGAGGACTGAGTTAGGTCCAGCTGGGGAGTCACATACTAGCTTTGGGGGTGTTATGGGGCACCAGCTAGGCAAAGTAGGGGAGGCCACACCAAATGGTTGGAGACCAAGCCCACAGAGCCCCTTTAGCCAAAGACCTAAGGATTAGGCAAGCACATGGAGGTGCCAGGGGTCCTGGGTGCTGGTGGTGGGATGGGCTCCCAGATTCTTCCCGTTGACCCCGCCTGGGAGAATGAGAAACCAAAGCCACTTAGGCAGTGGGTTTGTTTGTAGCTATAGCAAATTAGGCCTTTTAAGATCACAAAGCCAAGCAGTGTGGCTGCAAACATGAGATACCATTTTCCTTTAGCTTCTGGGAAATAGCTTTGTATTGAGAAAAATGTAGCCAAGCCTGAGAAGGAGCCGAACGCAGGTGGGGACTCCAGATCCACCCAAACCTAGATGATGGAGAAAGCGTCAGGGCCTGAGAGCAGCGAGGCTGGTTCTGGCACTGGGACTGTGGCCCACCTGGGCATGGCTGCATGTCTTGAGTCTTGATGGCTTTCAAGTTTTGGGGAGGGACCTACGGCAAGGCCTGGATGCCTCATCAGTACCTAAGGAGGCTTGGCATCTAAGATCAATGCCACTTGTGTTTGGTGGGGGGTGCTCACAGACTCCTGTGAATCTTCTAGGAAAGATTCTTAGGTTCCTCAAGAGTGCAGAATGAGCTACTGGTTTAGCACAGCATTCCAGGGCCTTGATCAGCCTCTGTAGGCCTTTAATACATATTTACATGCAGGAGGGAAGGACAGATGGAAGGAGAGAAATGTGAGGGACAGATGGAACACAGGGAGGGCAGATGCCTCTTCTTCCCTGTCCCCATATCCCACTCTGACACAGTGTTCTCACCTCTCCCCTTCCCACGAACCCTTGCCCAGTGGGGTGAGCCGTCTCCTGCCCACCTTCCCGGCCTCCTCCTCATCTCTCTTCCTTAACGGCCCGCTTTTCTCGGGGGAAACCTCTGTCTCCTCATCTGTCAGAAGGATGGCCCATTTCTTCTCTCATCACTTGGACTGTAGAAAGTTAGAAATAAAAGGAACCAAAAAGGAATAAGGGCAGGTCAGGCTCAAGGTGAGTCTAAACCTCGATATCCCAGGAGATGCGTTTTCTCTACTGCTTCGGCCAAGAAAGAAGTGAGTGTTTTGTCCCAGACTCTCACTGCCTCTCTTGTTTGTTTCTCTGCCTGACCTTGAACGGTAAATCAGATCCAGAGAAACACAAACCAGGAGAAAGTCTCCCATCTCTCTCTTCCAGCTGGAGTGTGTTTCTGTGAAGGACCGTGTGCCAGGGTCTGTGAACCTTGGCGGTTTCTCCATCCACAGCTGGAGCGTGGATGACCACTGGCAGCTGGTCAGAGGGGATGCTGGTGTTTCAGCCTGACAGCATCAGAGGGGAATCTGTCAGGGGCCACAGTGGCCGGGGACCACCCCGTGCAGTCTTTGGCCGCCTTTCACGGAGGGCCTGCACGCTCTCCATCCTCTGGTGTCCCTGTTGATGTGGTAAGAATGATGACAAAGCCACGGTCACCCTCACTCTGCAGGAGCGTTCATGCTGGACCGGGCGGGAGTCAGCAACAGGGTGCCGCAGTGGGGAGAAGCCCTGGGCTAGTGCTGAGCTGCTGATGTTTGATTGTTACTAGTTGCCTAACCCTGTATGAGTTGTTTACTGTTTCTAAGGCCCAGGTGTCTTACCTGTAAAATGGGAATAACGATAATACCCACCTTAAAGGTCATTGTGAGGATTAAATGAGCTCTCTCATAGATGGACCTGGAGATGACCATGGGCTACATTCCTTCAGTCATGTCTGACTCTTTCTGGCCCTACAGATGGCAGTCCATCAGGCTCCTCTGTCCATGGGATTCTCCAGGCAAGAATACTGGAGTGGGTTGCCGTTTCCTCCTCCAGGGCATCTTCCCGACCCAGGGATCAAATCCACTTCTCCCACATCTCCTGAATCAGCAAGAGGGTTCTTTACCACTAGCGCTACCTGGGAGATGTTCATACTAAGTGATATAAGACAAAGGAAAACAAATATCAGCTTCCCTGGTGGCTCAGTGGTAAAGAATCTGCCTTCAATGCAGCAGACGTGGAGACATTGGTTCAATCCCTGGGTCAGGAAGAATCCCTGAAGAAGGAAACGGCAACCTATTCCAGTATTCTTGCCTGGGAAATCCCATGGACAGAGGAGCCTGGGTGGGGCTACCATCCATGGGGTCACAAAAGAGTTGGACATGATTGAGCAAATACAAAAGAATACATGGAATCTAAAAAAAATGATACAAATGAACTTATTTATGAAAGAGAAATGAGACTCACAGACTTAGAGAATGAATTTATGGCTATCAGAAGGGGAGGGACAGAATGGGAATTTGGGATTGACATGTACACACTGCTATTTCTAAAAGAGATAACCAACAAGAACCTACTGCTTAGCACAGGGAACTTGGCTCAATATTCTGTAATAACCTAAATGGGAAAAGAATTTCAAAAATAATAGGTACATGTGTATACATAACTGAATCCCTTTGCTGTACACCTGAAACTAATACAACATTGTTAATCAATTATAGTCAAATATAAAATAAAAATTAAAAAAAAATGAGCTCTGATTATAAAGCCCTTAGCAGACCGCAAGGCTATAGCAAGTGTTTAGCAAATATTAAGTTTCTGTTAACATTGATGGGTCTCCCACAGCCTTGTGTTGTGGAGGTAGTTATTTTCCGTGTGTTCTGTGTGAGGAGGCCGAGGTGCAGAGAGACTTGGTAACTTGACCAGGGGCTCAGGGCTGGAGAGTGTTGTTGCTGGGCAGAAGGCAAGCTTTCCTTTTGTGGAAAGAAGGCTGAATAGTTTACAAGGTCCCATTAGGCAGTGTCCTTCTCAGAGAACATTTCTGTACACATCTCCCAGGGCAGATGTACAAGAGTTTCTCTAGGGTGTGTACACAGGGGTGAGACATGGGTCACAGACAGGATGACAATGTATTGTTCAAACCAGGACACTTTTGAGAGGGAAAGGGGCTGCTAATAACAGTTATTGGGCTAACAGATGTTTTCCCAGGACAATCCTAATTTTGAAATGTCCACCCATTTTTAGCAAAATCTTTAATGAGAAATACAAAGCTTTAGAAAAAAATTCAACCCATGTATGCTTCCCCCCTCAGCCACTTCGGACACACTTTGTGGTTTTTTGGTATTTTTGTCCCATATTTAGTTATAACAGAAGTGTGTTTAGGTTTACCTGTGTGTTTTTCCATTTTACTGTTCACCATTCCTTCTTGCAGCATAGTCGTGCCTTTTGTTACCTTCCATTCATTCCCTAATAAAGGCCTTTAAGGTGTTTCTGAGTGAAGACGCCCCTTTAGATTTGTTGGTAGCAAGCCTCTTTTTAAAATTTTATTTCTGCTTATAAAATTATATGAACCTGATTCTTAGTTCAAACTATGTTATTGAAAAGCAGTTTTGTTGGGAACAAATTTTAGGTTAACAGCTATTTTCTCTCTGCCCTGAAATGCTGTTATTCCATTTGGTCTTCTGGTTTCCTTTGTCACAGTTGCAAAGTCTGCTATCTGTCTGTTTCTTTGCAGGTGGTCTATCTTTTCTCTCTAGCTATTTTTAACATTGTTCCTTTGTCTTTGATGTTGCGCAGTTTCAATATAATATATTTAGATCTATCTATATTCTTTTCTATTCTTTTTGGGTTGACACTTTCTGTATGGATGCATATCTTTCATCAGTTTGGGAAATTTCTCAGCCATTTTCTTTAAAAAAAAAAATTCCCCTTTCCATTTTCTGCATTCTTTCCCCCCCCTGGGATTTTGATTAAGTTGGATTTAGAATTTTTACCTATAGCCTTTACAGATCTTAGCCTCTCTTTCATGCTTTAAATCTCCTGTTTCTTGTGATACACCAGTGCTCTCTCCCAGTTCACTAATCTCTCTTCTGTTGTGTCTTATCTATTGTGTAACATCTGTTGTGTTTCTGATTTCAACAATTTTATTCCTAAAAGTTGTAGTGGGTTATATCTCAGATCACCTTGGTTGTTTTGATGATCTTTTATTGCATGTTTATTTTTATGATTCTAATTTTAATTTTCTTAAACAATTAACAAATAGTTATTTCATATTATATCTATCTAATAATTCCAATTTTTGAGTTATTTGCTATCTAAGTTTATTTCTGGTGTTCCTTTCTTCTGGTCCCCGCTGACATACCCTAACTTGTTTTAATTTCTGCTATAAAGGAAAATGTGGGGTGGAATGGAGTGGGGAAGGGAAGTATGTGTGATTTATAAATAAAAATGGATGTTGAGAGATAAAGCAAAATGCCCCTTCAACTTACCAACCCCCAAACATCAACCCTCATTTTAAATCATGGGACTTAATTCCTTATGTGTTTGGTGGTCTTCTGTTGTGGAGCCACAACTCTTAATTGGTAGGAAATAGATGGGAAAACAGTGAGAACAGTGTCAGACTTTATTTTTTGGGCTCCAAAATCACTGCAGATGGTGACTGCAGCCATGAAATTAAAAGACGCTTACTCCTCGAAAGAAAAGTTATGACCAACCTAGATAGCATATTGAAAAGCAGAGACATTACTTTGCCAACGAAGGTCTGTCTAGTCAAGGCTATGGTTTTCCCTGTGGTCATGTATGGATGTGACAGTTGGACTATGAAGAAAGCTGAGTGCCGAAGAATTGATGCTTTTGAACTGTGGTGTTGGAGAAGACTCTTGAGAGTCCCTTGGACTGCAAGGAGATCCAACCAGTCCATCCTGAAGGAGATCAGCCCTGGGATTTCTTTGGAAGGACTGATGCTAAAGCTGAAACTCCAGTACTTTGGCTACCTCATGTGAAGAGTTGACTCACTGGAAAAGACTCTGATGCTGGGAGGGATTCGGGGCAGGAGGAAGAGGGGACGACAGAGGATGAGATAGTTGGATGGCATCACTGACTCGATGGACGTGAGTTTGAGTAAACTCCAGGAGTTGGTGATGGACAGGGACGCCTGGTGTGCTGCAGTCCATGGGGTCGCAAAGAGTTGGACACGACTGAGCGACTGAACTGAACTGAACCAAACTGAACTGGTAGCAGATACATTGCTCGGGAAAGGCTCTGTGTTAGTTTTCTTTCTTGTTACTAAAAAAGGGCTACACATGTGGGGTCACTTTAGCCTCTGTTGAAGTCTCTAAATGAATATGATCGTATGTTTCGTTCCTTCCCCCCGATGGCAGCCCAGGGCACAGTATGTCAGTTGCAGAGCTGGTGCTGACCTTGTGCTCAGAGTGGTGCCATCTTATGTTCTTGCTGCAGGTTATATTTAGCTCAGGGTTTTTGTTTTTGTTTTGTTTTGCAGGATGGGTGATAGGCAGGGAAGGGAGATCCCTGCACATTGAACTTACCTAACTCTCTCAATGAAACAAATGCAGGAGGACAGTCCAAATCCATACATTTCTCATGGATGAAGAGCTCACATCTGTAAAAAGGGCATGACAATGCTGATTCTTTCATGAGACTATTTGGAAGACAAAGTAACTTAACTGAAAGAACTTTTGCTTTCAAAAGCGTCTATCCATCACCTACTCTGCTCACCCCACTCCTGCTGTTTTAAGGTCCCCCCTTTTCCTCACATTTCTGATGAGCCACATCCCAGGAGGCCTCACATTCTGGAGTTTTCTGGACCTCGCTCCAGACAACTGCTCCTCTTTTCTCAGCATCCTGCAACTCTCCACAGCTCTTGGCTTTGTGACTCTGGACTCTCTCTGACTTTGCTTCCTTCAGTCCCTTTGCCTTCAGTGTGTTAAATAGCTTTTCTTTTATTGGTGCTTAGACATCAACTCTCCCAGCTGCTGTCTTAATCAGTCTCTCCAGTTCCATCATCTCTTATTATTTTGGCCACAAACTCCTTGCACCAACCTTACCCTGGGGACCCAGTGCTCACTCCACTCTCTCTGTCAATGCACAGTCCAACCAATTCCAGGGGAGGGGGGAGTGTATACAAGAAGAATAGAAATTGAAAATGTTAGCATCACTTTTATGATTAATTTCTATTTGGAAATCACACTGCAGTTGGAGGGTTGGTAAGTTAGAAAGGCCTTTATATTTCAGCATCCATTTTTATTTATAAATAACACACTCCTCCCTTCCCCCACTTCGTTCTGCCCCCTAGTCTCATTCGTAGCAGAAATAATTAAAATGGGTTAGAGTAAGTTAGTGGGGGCCAGAAGAAAGGGCTCAAATTTTAGAGCCTGATAAACCTGCATTTAGGAACAAAAAGATTTCTCAATCCTGGGTAAGTAAAAGGTCTTAAAAACCTGTCAGCAGCAGAAACAAAAAAGTACCTCTTAGTGATTTTCAGATAGGCGTGACTTCTTAGATAAAGCACACGCAACAAAAGGGAGAAATAAACAAACTGGCCTATGAAAATTACAACCTTTTGTGCTGAAAATGAAGCCAGCAAGAAGTGAAAAGGCAACTCATAGAATGGGAAAAGACGTTTGCAAATCATATATCTGAGAAGGGTCTTGTATCCAGAATATATTAAAAGCTCTTACAATCAATAGTAAAAAGATAAATAACCCATTTTTTTAAATGGGCAAGGGATCTCAACAGACATTTCTCCAAAGAAGATATTTAAATAGCCAAGAAACACATGGGAAGGTACTAAAAATCATTAGTCATTAAAGAAATGCAAATCAAAATGACAATAAAATACCACTTCGTACTCACTAGATGGTTAGAGCCCTAGAGACACACAATGCTAAGATGAGGATGAGGCGAGATTGCAGCCCTCAGACGTTTCTGGTGTATCCACTTTGGAAAGTAGCTTGACAGTTCCTTAAAAAGTTAAATGTCAAGTTCACATGCTGATGCTGAAGCTGAAGCTCCAATACTTTGGGCCACCTGATGCAAACAGCTGACTCGTTGGAAAAGACCCTGACCCTGGGGAAGATTGAGGGCAGGAGAAGAAGAGGGCAACAGAGGATGAGATGGCTGGATGGCATCACCAACTCGACGGACATGAGTTTGAGCAAACTCTGGGAGACAGCGAAGGACAAGGAAGCCTGGCGTGCTGCCGTTCACGTGCTCACAGAGTCAGACACAACGTAGTGACTGAACAGTAACAACAGGGTTACATCTTGACCCTTTAATTTCACTCAGGTTTATATTCAAAAAACAATTAAAACATACATCTTCATGAAAACGAACACGAATGTTCGTAGCAACACTATTTCTAATAGACAAAAAGTAGAGATGGTGCATATATTCATCAACTGATAAACGGATAAACAGAATTTGGTTCATCCAAGCAATGGAATCTGACTTGGCAATAAAAGGGAACACAATGCTGATGTATACTGTAACACGGATGAACCTTGAAAACAGGATGTTCGGTGAAAGAAGCCATCACAAAAGACCACAAGTTGTATGATTCTATCTACATGAAATGTCCAGGACGGGCAAATCCATGGAGACCTGAAGCAGGCTGGTGTAGGGCTGGGGGCCGGGGGAGGTCAGGGCTGGGTTATAGAGGGACTGAAGTGGGAGTGCAGTTTCTTCTGGGCTGATGAAAATGTTCTAAACTTAAACTGTGATAATGGTTACACAGTTACTCAAAACAACTGAATTGAGTGAATTATAAGATATCGTCATATCTTGATAAGGCTGCTAAAAAAAAAAAAACCAAACTGTCAGAACATTCTCTCTTCTGTCTTAGGATCTGATTAAATAGTGTGAACAAAATGTTCAATTAGGGAACTCCCTGGTGGTAACGGTGGTTAGGACTCTGTGCGTCTACTGCAAGGAGTATGGGTTTTATCCCTGGTCAGGGAACTAAGCTCTTCTAAACTGCATGGTGGGGCCAAACAAAAAAATTAGGGCTGCCAAATTTAGCAAACAAAAATATAAGAAGCCCAGTTAAATTTGAATTTCCAAGACAAGGAATAATTTTCAAGTGAAGTATGTCCCAAGTATTGCATGAAACAAACTTAGAATGAAAATTAATTTGCTTATTTGAAATTCTGATGACTGGCCAGCTGTGTTTTATCTAGTTACCCTAATTAAAATATAACATAAGCCATAGCCTTTTCGTACAGAGCTTTACCATCTTGAAAACCATCATCTCTCCATATGCAGCCCACAACCCCATGTTCTCCATTTCACAAAATGTTAACCGAGAAGTAGACTCCTCCAGGTGACCCACTGGTAGTCCCAGGATCTGAACGCAGGTCTGCTTGGCTCCCAACACCAGGGTCCTCTGCTCGAGAGGTCAGCACGTGGCTGATGGTGAGAGCCCCGTATCTTCCCTTGTTTTTGTAGGAGAAGCGGAGAAGGAAAGCTTCAGTCCTCATAAAATTCCCTGCAGGGGCTCCGAGGCCTGGCTGTTGAGGGTGCCGGCCAAACAGAACAGTGAGTTCCCATTAGAATGTTCTTTTCTGGGAAGAGATAACAGGATAATAGGTAGCTTACTTGCTTCCTGTAAAATGAGTGACAGAGAGTCACTGGAGATTAAAGTAATTTAGAACGAGTTAAGCCAATACCTGTGTTCCCTAGAGATCAATTTTTATTTTGAGGAGAGGAGAGACAGGATAAGCAAGATGTAAAATAAAATTTGGCATTTCTTCTCCCACCTCAATAAGCCCGGGGGCTTTGGTCTCTGTGAGCACGAGGAGAGATATGAGGATATGCTTCTGAAATCAAGGTTTGTGATTTAGGATCAAACGCTATCTTGGCACTGAATTCCTCTGCTGTTCTGGGAGAGAAAGTGGATGCATAAATGATGTTGTAAAGATGTATCACATTTCTGAGCAGGGTACACAGTCAAAAATGAAACTGGTCATTTGGGGGGCTGAAATCACGCTTTTCTCCATCCTGATGGTCATCATAACACATTATTCTTGCCGGCATGGTTGGGCCAGTGGGGCATGCCTCCTGTAACGCTATAGTCTCACTCTGGTGGTTTCTATGATATAGACACAAATAGTGGTCATTGAATGAGCATCAGACTGCCTCTGATTTAGCCAGAGACCATCCTGGAATATATACTCCTGGGCCCCGTTCCTGAAGATTCTGATTCATCAGGACTGGCTTGGGGTCCAGGAGTTTAAGATTCTTAACAAGCTATGTTGGAAACCCCTGGTAGAGGAGAAATATCAAGACACTCTATCTCCTAATTTAAACGTTTGCATTGGACAGGGTTTGGATGCAAGTGGTCTTCGTTTTCTGTAAATAGATCCTGTTTTTGACCGTGGATCTGTTCATGATAAGGAAATTTTTTGAAGTGCCAAATCATGCTACCAATACTCAGGACAGATAACTTTAAAGAAGTCTTGTGGCAAAATTTTTGTACAGCATTTGTCATCTAAAGACTTGCCCCTAAAGGCAAATGTGATGGAGTGGAGAGAGCCATGCCTGGGAGCAGTGATGGTGGTGTTTGAATTGCAGCCTGCAGCTGGAGAAACTCAGGACCTTTGCTTAACTATCTAGGCCTCAGGCGTGGGCGGCTGGGGGTGGCAGAGAAGGTATGGAGTAAGGGTTGGGGGTGGAGGGAGCCAGCGAAGGAGTAAGGGATATGGTGAATGCTGACCTCAAAGGCTCCGTCCATCTTCTTCATTCCTTTATCTTTCAGGATTTGTTGCTGTTGTTGTTTAGTCGCTAGGTCTTGTGCAGCTCTTTGCAATCCCATGGACTGCAACCTGCCAGGCTCCTCTGTCCGTGGCATTTCCCCGGCAAGGAGGCTGGTGCGGATGCCATGCCCTCCTCCATGGGATCTTCCTGATCCGGGGGTCGAACCTGTAGCTCCTGCATTGCAGGCGGATTCTTTACCATTGAGCCACCAGGGAAGCCCCTTTTTCCTTATTATAGTTATGTAATTTTTATTGCTTTCATTTTCATTAAGTAGTCTATTACTGTACTTTGGAGCCACACAGTCACCCTCACTTCCCACTTCAATCTTCCCACTTCAACCCCACTTCCCACTTCCCAATCTATGTTAGTGATTAGGCATCTTGGTGGACTCCGGCTGCTCCCAGCTGCTGGCTGAAAGGGCTGGGTCTCCTCCCTGTCCACCTCTATCTTTTGCTGCAGATGCACGTCCTTTTCATTGATATTTTTTCATGAACTTCTCCAGATAATTGGTTTTATTGAATGGTTCTCAAGAGAGTTCCCCTTCTCTGTCATTCTTGGGAATGCATCTGAAAACGCTGGAAAAATATTCTTACCCCAAAGTTACACTGAGATTTTTAATTAACACGAAATGAGAAGTTCATATGCCAGACCTTAAGTGGGTATGTGGTATTTAAGCCTCTAGAATTTCAGGGTGACCTTAGTCTACCAAATAGATTCTCTTGCCTGTAGCCATTGATTTTTAAATTTTTTTCCCCTTCTGAACAGACATTTGCTCCTCTCCTTCATCTCCAGTGGCACAGGATTTCAGTGCCCATGTGGGGTTTGGGAGGTGGTCACAGATGCCCATTCAGATTGATCTCAGTTCACCAGCCCTTCCTTCATGCTGCCTGTCCAGACCTCTGTCCAGCAGCGTGGGCTGCCCTCCATAGCATCTCCTGGTACTTTGGACTATTCTTTAGCTGAGGCCCCCACGTGATGACCCAGTTCTTCTCAAATGTCACCAGAGGGAGGACAAATGTCCCTTTCTCCCCTTGTTTTCCAATTTCTGGCTAGTTGGAGTCATGGGCTGGGTCCACAGGTCTTTCTTATTGGATTATACCCATGGATTTTAGCCTTGTTAGACATACAAGCCTGAAGAGTTCTGGCGTCCCCAGGAATTGATCAACAGCATGTTCAGGAAAAATATTAAGCTTGGATAAAAAGCACATCTTAAAAAGTAGTTCTGTCTGATCTCTGATTATTATTGTTGTCGTTGTAACACATAGTGATGTACTTACCGACTGCCTCTGAACACCTCCCTGGTCTGGGTGTCAACTGGACCACAGCCAAGGTCAGAAGTAGGGTGGGGCTGAGATGCAGGGAGCTGGGAATTAATCTCAATGTCATTCCAGACACTTGTGATACAGTTGGAATTTGATGATCCATGTTCTTGGGACCACATCTGATCCTGAATTTCTAGCTCAGTGTAAAGACTCTGCCTGTGATGCAGGAGGCGCAGGTTTGATCCCTGAGTCAGGAAGGCCCCCTGGAGAAGGAAATGGCAGCCCACTCTAGTATTCTTGCCTGGAAAATCCCATGTACTGAGGAGCCTGGCAGGCTACAGTCCATGGGGTTGCAAAGAGTCGGGCGTGACTGAGCGACTAACCAACAATTGTAGTCACAAAATGCATTCTGTTTGCTCAGAAACAAACACACTTTAGCCAGCATTGGATCCAAAGTCGAGGTTATAACAATGAAAATCACTGCAATGCTTTCTGCTGAAAGGAAAATGGCCAACTGTGATGGTGAGGCTGCCCTCTGCTCCTGACTTCACCACTGAGCAGAGGCCAAAACAGAGTTTAAAGGGTGCGGCCAAGTGGCCGGATTTCAATCCATTTCAAAGGTCCATGAAAGAATGCAGTTGTCCTTAAGATTTTACCCACAGACCTAGAAAAAGGGTGCCAATTGCAGAGGCAATGCGTTTAGCTACCAGTCTAGCAACCTCTTTGCGAATGTGGCTCATGGCTAAGGAGACACCAGTAGCACCCAGATGTTAGGACATTTGCTCACAGGATAAGTGGACAAGAGGCGTCTTCAGAGTCATCCGGGGGCTTCCAAATTCTGCAGCTGCTTATCTACTGCTGTTACGTGCCTTAGCCTACAGACAAAATCAGTTGTCTTAGATTAGGTTGGGTTCTCAACTCACTGTCAGGGGGCCGTGGGATGTGGGAATGATCTTTCCAGATCAGGTGCACGGACAGATATGTGTGAATTCTCTCTCCCCACAAAACAATCACAGCCATAAATATTTAGGTACAGTGGCTTACTGTACTTTAGTCTATGCCATTTCAACTCTGTGCCTTTTAGAGGGAGAGCGCGAGCGAGAGCACGTCCCTGCCTCCTTCCTGAGCGGAGGTTTGCCATGCAGAGGGTGACTGACGTTTCCTCTTGATCCCTGTTCTTATGTGCTGCACTTTCTACCTCTCCCGTGGGGGCGTCTCACCATGCTGAGTGTGATTCTACAGTTTAAAGATATTCATATAACATTGCTCCTAAATGCAAGCCAGCTCAGTATCCAACTTAGCTGGAGAAACTTATTATTCAGCTTAGTCAAAGAAAGGGATTTCTTCCAGCCTTGGAGGAAAACCTAGCAAGGCTAGACTTTGGGAGACAGGACGGTGGCATCCGACAGGTGACTCCCCAGTGGATTTTCCAAGGGCATCTTTGGTTCCAGGGGATCGCAGCCTCACACAGCCTTTTAGAACCTGACCCTGGATGTTTTTTTGTGTTTTTTTTGCTTTTCACAAGCTGTACTCTCAGAGTAAAGGTTGGGTATCTCCTTTCAGACTCCAAACACACTCTCAGAGCAGGTAAAGTCGACACTATAGCTCCTATTTATCAGATACAGAAATGGTGTTTGGATTTACCTGCTCAGCGGCACACAGATCATGGTTCACAGCTGGGCTCAGTCCCAGCTCTGCAAGTTCTTAATCCTTCCCTCTCTCTACCTTAGGATATTCCTCTCAGATGCTGAGTCTTAGGTTCTTCTGTGGGCCAAGAGGAAAGAGATCATTTTCAAAGCCAATTAGCTTGCTCCTTTTTCTATGCTCTGTATATCTCACTCTTACCTCTGAACGGACTAATGCTAGTACTAATCATAATATCTTTATTTTGGACACTTATGGTCCAGGTGATGGGCTGGGCATGTCACATACTTTATCTCATTTGATTTTCAGAGAAACGTTTTGGTGAGCTACTATTAATGTGTCTACTTTACAGATGAGGAAACTGAGGCTTGGAGAAGTCCGTGGTCCACAGGCACTGTGGCAGGGACAGTCACTAGGTATGTTTATTTCTAGGGCTGCAGGACAAAGTACCCCAAACTGGGTGGTTCAAGCAACATAAATGTATTCCCTCACAGTTCTGAAGACTAGAAGTCTGCTATCAAGCTGTTGGTAGGACCATGCTCTCTCTGAAGGCTCCAGGAAGATCTTTCCTTGGTATTCCCAGCCTGCCATAGTTATCAGCAATTCTTGGTGGCCCATGACTTGTGGCAGAACAACCTCAGGCTCGCCTCTGCCATCGTGTGACTGACTCTGCGCTGTCTCTTTGCCTTTTTGTATAAGGGCAACCATCACATTGGATTAAGGGCCCATCTTACTCCAGGTTGATGTCATTTTCATAGACCTAAGTATACCTGCAAGTATCCAGTTTTCAAGTGAAACCACTTCTGAAATTTCGAAAGGATATGAATTTTAGGAGGACACTGTTTAACCCAGGGCACTCTCCAATCTGGTTTCCCTTCCCAGACACACATTAAAACCATACCTCCTGGCTTCCCTTGCAGTTAGGTTGGGGCCATATCCCTGGGTTCTGGCCAATATCATGTGGCCAGGAAGGTATTCGTCACTTCCAGGCTTGGTCATAAAACACCTGAGCCATCCTCCACACTCTCCCTTCACTTAGCCTTCAGTGTATCCATGAGTGACTGAGGAGGCCCTGGAAGATGGTGCCATATGCATATGTTAAATTGTAGGCTTAAGTTTTGACATATGTGTACACCTGTCAATCCATCAGGTCAGTTCAGTTCAGTTCAGTAGCTCAGTCGTGTCCGACTCTTTGTGACCCCATGAATTGCAACACGCCAGGCCTCCCTGTCCATCACCAACTCCCAGAGTTCACTCAAACTCACGTCCATCGAGTTGGTGATGCCATCCAGCCATCTCATCCTCTGTCATCCCCTTCTCCTCCTGCCCCTGACCCCTCACTGCCAACGAAATAATGAACATTCCCCTTCTCTTCTCCCAGCAACCCCAGCAATCATCTGTCTGCTTCCTGTCATTACAGATTAGCTTGCATTTTTAGAATTTTATTAAAAGGGAATCACGCAGCATGTACTCTTTTCTGTTTGGTTCCTCTCATGATTATTTGAGATCCATCCTATAGAGCATACCAGTAGCCTTTTGTGGGTAATATTGCCCTGCATGGGGACATCATACACCATGCATCATTCATGCACCTACTGCTGGACATTCGGCTTGTACCCAGTTTGAGGCTATTACAAACAAAGCCGCTGTGAACATTCATAAATAGCTTTTTGTATGAAGGAGTGCTTTTTTCCCTCGGGTAGTTTTATCATCTGAACTTTCACTTCTCTCATAACCAGCTATCTTTTCTTTTTAAAATGTGCTGCATTCTCACGGCTTCTGCACAGACTGGGTAGGATGGGGTTAAGACTGTTGTACACCCCAATTTGAGATGACTGTTGTCAGTGGGTCCTGGAGTAAGCCAGGCTTTAACTTGGCCTCTGATGTTGATGTGAATATACAGAATAAAATAGCCAGATTAGTAAAAATAATTGTCTGGGGACCATCGCTTATGAAAAACAATTTGAAGGAGGAAGGAAAACTCTTCTTCCTTTATCTTGTCTTAATCATGTCTTTTCTCTGCCATGAGATTAGCACGTGATGTGGTACCTAGGAGCTATCTATAGGCTAAATGCATTTTTTTTAGGACAGTTATCTTCTGTTCCCAAAGTAAATGACACAAAACCAACATGAATACGAGCTAGGACAGGCATTATTAATGGTGTTTACTTTTCATTAAGAGGCCAGAATAAGTCCCTAATTGCTAGCAGATTCTAGGAAATGCCTTATTTGTAAACAGTGGTTCACACCAAAAAAGTCATTAACAGTGTAAACAGGCAATTTAGAGCTAGCAGTTGCAATTATAAAATGTATTTAATGGTTTAAGGAATATTGGTGATATTTTGCAAAGGCTGGTGTCTCTACAACATTTGAATAGCTGGGTTGGGCCCACCAGACCCCACCCTCCTAGGTCCCCAGGACTGTTCAGTGGGTTTTATCACATTCTTTAAAAATGGTAACTTTCTGATTATAAAATTAGCTCATCCTCTATTATAGAAAACTTGTCAAATAAAGGAAAGAAGAGCAGAGTAGAAATTTCCCATAACCTTATTTTTTAGAGATAATTGCTATTTTAGTAGAGTTCTTTCTTTTTATTCAAATAGTTTATAGCTCGATATGACCATTGTGACCTGGCACAGAGTAGCCATTTAGTTCCATTTAGTAAAACTAAATGGCTGTCAGTTTGTTCAGTCATTCAGCTGTGTCCATCTCTTTTGCGACCTCATGGACTGTAGCCTGCCAGGTTCCTCTGTCCATGGGATTTTCTAGGCAAGAACACTGGAGTGGGTTCCCATTTCCTTCCTCAGGAGGATCTTCCCAACCCAGGCCTCAAACCCATGTCTCCTGCATTGGCAGGTGGATGCCATACCACTGAGCCACCAGGGAAGCCCCCTAGTCAAATCAGCTTAATGAAATAGAATACACTTGGGTAATTGCTATTTAGTAATAAGTCAACTAGATTCATTCATACAAGCTTTTATTTATGAGAGGGATTCAAAACCCTAGTACATTTGGCTGAATTCCACCTTCTTATCCCTTCTCTCCTACCTCTCTTTACTCTGCTTCTGCTTCCTCTCTCAGGCTAAATCACATGCCTACCCAACCAGTGACTGACTAACTCAATGGTCAGATCTCTTAACACAAACCCATGACCCCAGCTCATTGGATTGGTGAGAATGATGATGTCTCATTTAACGACTCCACTAAGGAGGAAGCAAATATATGGAAGCCTTTATCAGGAGGTGATTAGCATGCCCATGCCCCAGAGAAACAACCCTATCTTGATCCTAGTCTTCTTGGAGAAGCTCAGTTGGTTATTCATTCAAGCAGTTCAGTTCAGTTCTGTCTCTCAGTCATGTCCGACTCTTTGTGACCCCACGAGCTGCAGCATGCCAGGCTTCCCTGTCCATGACCAACTCCAGAGTTTACTCAAACTCATGTCCATTGAGTCAGTGATGCTATCCAGCCATCTCATCCTCTGTCGTCCCCTTCTCCTCCTGCCCTCAGTCAAGTAGTAACTCCTGCTAATTAATTCACCACCCTAGGACTCACTTTCGATTCACATGGCAACTTCCACTCCTTGCTGTGTGCAGCTCCTGACTCTCCTGCTCAGAGGGTGGGACTGAGCCAGTTGCTAGCAGGCTGACACTTCCCCAGCCATGGCTGTCCTTGCCATCACATCACCGAGAACTGATTTAGACCTTGCATTCACCATGGAAACAGGATCACACACCGCCTCTGTATTTCCATTATCTTTTGTTGGTTTTCTGAAAGTAGTTATTTTCCATGCCATTATTTTCTCAGCTTACCAATTACACTTTAGAATTTTTGTCTGCGGTTTGCTTCTCTAGACTTTGGAAAATAAATTTATGAAAAAATGGTATGAATTCCAAATTGTAGGAAATGGAAATTGGCTTGGGCACTCACTGATTTTAAAATGCGAAGTCTGTGAGTTTTTTTGAGACAGTGTGTAGAAAAAAGTTAATTAAAACCATATTGTATCTTTTTATGTACCAAAATCAGTTCCGGTCCAGAATATAATTTGGCTTCTAATCCAATGGTATGAGTCAGGAGAGGCTGGATAATGTTCAATAACAAATGACCCCAAATCTTAGTGACTTTAACACCACAAGGGTTCATTTCTCTCTCTGTCCATTATGGGTCATCAAAAGGCTCTGTTCCATGTAGTCACTCAGGGATTCAAGGTAACCAAGGTGCCATCACCAGGAATGTGTGGTTGCCATAGTAGCAGGGACAGACAGATGATTGCCTACTGGCTCTTCTAGGCTTCAGCCTAAAAGTGGCTCATTTGGCTAGAACTGGTCACCCAACTCTTCCCAACTGCAAGGGTAGCTGGGAATTCTGGAGAAGCTGATGGAATATTGGTTGAGAAGTACAGCTTCTGCCAAGGCTGATGCCAGCAGTTAATTCTTAGGTCCGTTTATTTTTAAAGAGAGTTGATAATTCACTTTTTATTCTTTGCATCCTCAATGTAGCCTAGGGTATCAGAATATCTATATCAAATCTCCATTCAGAGTTTGAACTCCATGAGGACAGAACTGTGACTTCTCTTTGTATCCTAGTGTCTAGTGGACTGCAAGCCACATAATAGGTGTATGAACAATGGTTATTGATCGAGCATGTAAATAACCTCCTACTTTGGCATTCCAATCCCTTATGATGAAAAGGATTTTTTTTTTTTTTTTTGGTATTAGTTCTAGAAGTTCTTGTAGTTCTTTCGTAGACTTTGGCCACCTAATGTAAAGAGCTGACTCATTGGAAAATACCCTGATGCTGGGAAGGACTGAAGGCAAAGGAGAAGGGGGTGGCCGAGGATGAGATGGTTAGAGAGCATCACTAACTCAATGGACATGAATCTGAGCAAACTCCAGCAGACAGTGAAGGACAGGGAAGCCTGGTGTGCTACAGTCCATGGGGTCACAGAGAGCTGGACTGAACTCAGTGGCTGAACAGCAGCAATGACATCAAAGTAAATAGGATCACTCACACTGTCGGAAATGATGCCATGATATGGTCAGAAATGATCATTACAGGATGCACAGTATCAGAGGAGGAAGAATCCTTTTGTCTCGAGCATCTGACGCCTGATTTGACAATAGGGCACTGAACCTGGGACACTTGTCAGCTGCAGGCCAGTGAGGCTCTCTGTGGGGTTTTCTTAGAGGGCATAGTCCTAGGTGGGGCCAAGTCTCTGTTTCCACCGGGAAAACGTTAGTGGAGACTGGAACCTCAGCTTTGTCATATGTCCCCCTGCCCCCAATTGTTCTCTTTCATGTCAGGACTGAGGCAGCTTTCTCATTGCTCAAATTCCAGAATTTGACCCGGTTCTCAGCCTTCTTGGGATTTAACATTCACTTCCTGAGGCAGCAAAGTGTAGTGGGAAGGACTTGGACTGCAAATGAGGCAGTTTGAATTCTGACTTCTGTGAAATAATTTCTGCACGGCCTTGTGGCAGTTATGTAAGCCCTGGGCCTCAGTATTCCCACATAAGAAGTGGGGGTGATGGGACCTGTCTCGTGGGGCTGTCTTGATGACCGTATGAGACAAAGTCTGTAGAAGGCCCAACAAGTGGATAAAAGATGTCACATCTCTTGACATGAGCCACTGACCCAAGCTCATCAGGATGGAGGGAGTAGGGGGCTCAGCCCTCTCATTGCTCAACCACCCAAGGAAGCAAAGACCAAAGTTTCCTCCTCCTCCTGAGATGAGAATGGATGTGGAGAGCTCAGTACAGAGTGGGTGCTCAGTTCACAGATACTGATAATAATGATAGAAACTTGCTTCATATCTTTCTCTAGCAGCTTCCTGTTTCTAGTCCACAGCCCCTCAATTAAGGAGGGGTGACTTTGCCCAGAGTGCTTTATTGACATCATTACATGCCAGCTGTCTTCTCATGGTGCTAGGGATGGGATCTTCCATTTAAAACACCAGAGAGCAAACTTCCTTCCCTCAGACACATTTTCCGCACTCTCAGGTGAGGGAGGGAGAGAGCAAGTTAAGTCTACCAGCCATGTGGATGCACTCAAACAAATATCACACACCTTGTCTGGGTTGCTGGTCAGATGTGAGCTGGAAATGGTTTGGAAATTTGATTGTCTGCAGGCCATGTGTTGAGAATGATTAGGTAATCAGGGTTGAGTAGTACTGGTAGCTTGGTTTATTATCTAAGTATATTTAATGGTCTTTACTGGGTACAAAATGCACTTCAAGGCATTTGAGACCCAGTAGGAGTCACACACCGAAGAGGCTGTGTATCAGTGGGAGGCCAGGACTGGGGGGCTCCTGGGGGCCAGGCATCTGCGGCAACCCCACACTCAGGCTGCTCTCAGAGCACATTGGTTTCCCAGCAAATGGTGAAGACTCTGTTCTACCTGATCTTTAACAAGCCATCAGTTCAGTTGCTCAGTCATGTCCGACTCTTTGCAACCCCATGGACTGCAGCACGCCAGGCCTCCCTGTCCATCACCAACTCCTGGAGTTTACTAAAACTCATGTCCATTGAGTTGGTGATGCCATCCAACCATCTCACCTTCTGTCACCCCCTTCTCCTCCGGCCTTCAATCTTTCCCAGCATCAGGGTCTTTTCAAATGAGTTGGTTCTTTGCATCAGGTGACCAAAGTATTAGAGTTTCAGCTTCAGCAACAGTCCTTCCTATAAGTATTCAGGACTGATTTCCTTTAGGATGGACTGGTTGGATCTCCTTGCCATCCAAGGGACTCTCCAGAGTCTTCTCCAACACCACAGTTCAAGAGCATCAATGCTTCAGGGCTCAGCTTTCTTTATAGTCCAACTCTCACATCCATACATGACCACTGGAAAACCCATAGCCTTGACTAGACAAGCCATGGAACCAGGTGTTCCCTGAATAATGAGTTCTTTGTCTATAGGACGCTGAGCAGGGCACAGAAGGACAGCCACAGGAGAGCTAGGAGAAGAGATGGGAGGGCGAGAATGAGGCCCAGACGCTGCGTGACGTGCTCTTTCTCTCTTCTCTCGCTGGACACACACTATAAGGGAGAGGGCAGTAAACCCATTTTACAGCTGAGGAGACTGAGGCTTTAAGAGATTAAGTAGCACACTGCTGTAATTGCCACCCCTAGTGACAGTCATACTGGACAACACAGACCCAGATCAGGGGTCTTCAAACTAGAGCTCAGAGGCCAAATCTGGCCCACTGTTTGTTTTGCTCACAAGATAAGAATAGTTTGTTTTTTTTTTAATGTTTTATAATGGTTGTATGAGTACCTGATTTTCCCTTTATGCTCAGAAAGCCTTAAGTATTTATTATCTAGCCCTTTAAGAAAACGTTTGCCATGCCCTGATGGAGATAAAGGTGTAGTGGACACTGGGGTGTGCTGCCCAGAGCCCTCCCTTCCAGCCCAGGCCGTTATTCCCCAGCTGCTGAGGGTGTTGGCTGCCAACAGCTCATTGCCGAAGACAAGAAACATGCTTGGGTTGTGAGTCCCAAGGTTTTGCCCTCCAGTAACTGACTGATCGATGAGTGGGTGCAAAGGGCCAATTCTCTAAGCTCAGCTTCTGACAGCTCTGCTCCACAGGCAGAGTAGAGGGCCACCTACTCTGCAGGGTCATCCTGGCCCCACAGCTGTCCCAGGGCTGGCTGAGACCTGTGTTGTGTTGAGACAATCCCTGGCTTCCTGTCAGTGCCAACTGCCCTGCCCAGGCATCTCCTGCCCACAAAGCTCCCCTCGGCATCACGTTTCCCAGGAGATCATCCCAGGTCTTCTTCCCTGCTGGGTGAACACCAGGGAGCTGGGTGGGCATTGGAGGCCATCCTGGCTGAGTGGAGCGTGGCCATGGGGGAGCCTCAGGGGTCCTCCCAGAGATGCAGGTGGAGCCAGGTGACTTGTCAGGGGCTCTGTGTGCTCCAGCGCCCCCCACACCACCCCTTCCAGTGGATCCAGGTCAGGTTCGCCTCCACCAGTCAGTCCTAAAGTCTGGCCACATGGCATCTCCTGCACACCTCTGAAGGCCTCATCTTGTCTTCTGACTTTTGTACATCACGATCCCCTGGGATACCTTCTCCGCTCTATTCACCTACTCTGGAAAACAGTCATACAGCCTGTGACCTTCTATGACCGGCTCCTTCAATTTAACATGACATTTTCAAGGTTCGTCTATGGTATAGCATGTATCAAGGCTTCATTCCTTTGAACAGTCAAATAATATTCCATTTGGATGGATCTGCCACATTTTCTTTATTCATTTATCGATTGATAGATATATGGGCTGTTTTCACCTTTTGACCTTTTGACTATTGCAAATCAGGATGCTGTGAACAGTCTTTGCATGTTTTTTACAATCACAAAAATCATAAAAATCACAGAGACAAGCCTGAGGCTGGGTGCCCTGGACATGCCCACTGTCCTGGCAGCCTCTCTGGGCAGGGTCAGAGTAGAAAGGGTTCTCTGCTTCCACTTTGACAGGTGTTAAGTGGTAATGCTCAGGGAGAGAGTCTCCACAGGCCTCTCTCAAACCCGCCTCTTAAAAGCCCACCCTGAGGTTGCTTAAGAAATTACTAAGTAATTGAAGCAGTAACTTTCAAGACCAAAATATATATTTTCCTCCTCTGTAGACCACAGCGCCCATAACTCCTGAGATGCTTTTAGCCATTCTGGGAATAAGCTGACACCTCCTCTCTTCCCCTTGTGCTGCATGAAGCATGGAATGGGGAAAGGTATGCTCCGAAGGGAATCATAAACGGAAAAGAAATAAATGCTCTTTTTAAATCCTCAAAAATATTTAACCCCAGAAAATGCAACAAAAACCAGCAGCCCCTGACCCCAGAGAGGTGGAGCTCTCGTCTTCTCTGTACTCCCGGAGGTTGGTCTGGTTCTGCAGCCATCCACACGTTGGAATGAAAGCCTGTTCGATCAGAATTGTCCACAGGTTCTCGTTTAAATTCCAGCTGCATGCAGGAACATTGTTTCTCCCGGAAATGTCAGCTCTCTTAATTCTTTTCCCTTTTAAACAGATCCAAATGATCTCCCCCTGATTGAAGTAAAAAGAGTGTAAATGTTTTAGCATTTCATAAAACAAGAGACATACGAGGCTGCCTCCACAGTCATTTGAATAACAGCAAGTATTTCTTGCCCATTCTAATCAATTAGCCTTCCAGAATGGTTCTGCAGCAACCCACTCCAACCCCGTCGCAACATCACCGCCTCCCATTTCTGTCACTTTGGACACAGGAAATTCACTCACAGAGGAACAGGAGATTTCTCTCGCCTTGCACACGATACATTGAGTGTGTCTGCAAGAGACGGTGTGGCGGCGGTGGGAGCTGGCCTGGGTCAGTCCTCGACACATGAAAGGATGGTGTGTGTGCGTGCATCCTCAGTTGTGTCCGACTCTGTGCGACCCCAGGAGCCACCAGGCTCCTCTGTCCATGGAATTTTTCAGGCAAGAATACTGAAGTGGGTTACCGTTTCTTACTCCAGGGGATCTTCCTGAGATCAAACCTGTGTCTCTTGTGTCTCCTGCATTAGCAGACGGATTCTTTTATCATGGTGCCACCACTGAAATCAGGATTAAGAAGCAAGAACAGGTTGCTGTCTTACTATGGTGCAGAATGGACATTCACAAATGAGAATTTCCATGGCCCAAGCAGGTTGTCTAACTAGATGTCTACTTTGCAGAGTGCAATTTCACATAGCATTTAAAAAAAAAGAAAAAAAAATGATTTCTTGCCAGGGCTCCCTCTACTAAAGGCCATTTGGAAGAACTTGGAAAGCTTAACGATGCCCTGAAAGGTTGCAGAGGAGGAAAAGTATTGGAATCAGCAGGTGTTAGGAAGGGAGACTACAGAAGCTGCTTGTCTCTCTCCAGCAGAAATTCCACCCAACACAAGCCCAGCCTCCAAGGTTGAAACTCGGATAATCGGTCTGGTACCGGGAGATTTTGAAGCATGGCCTGTGTCTTTGGGCTGGGAGCTGGTAGAAATTTTTAGTTTTTGCTTTGGCCTCCTGCAGATGAAGAGGAGAAGGGGATGACAGAGGCCGAGATGATTGGATGGCATCACTGACTCCATGGACACGAGTCTGAGCAAGCTCTGGGTGATGGTGAAGGACAGGGAAGCCTGGCATGCTGCAGTCCATGGGGTTGCAAAGAGCTGGACACTGAACAGCAACCGGCAGATGAAGGGGGCTCTGGGGCCTCTGGCCCATGTTTGGCGTCTGGATGAGCCTGAGGCAGGGGATGGAAAGGGAATCTCAGGTCATTGGACCTGGAGGATGTGTATGTGGAGAGTGTGAGGGGAGGAAGTGTTTCCTGCCTGGTCATCCAAAGGAGGCCAGGACCCAGAATGCACTCTGAAGTCCCCCTCACACTGAGAGATGTTTCCTCACAGGCCGGAGATGACAAATGCGGCGACAGAGCCGTAAATATCCCGAGAAGGGAGAAGATAGACAGCGGGAAGTCATTAGCAGTGACAAAGAGTCCCGGTCGTTGAGCATCACTCGCCTAAAAATGATTGCGAATGTTAAGGCTGCCGCGAGGGGAGAGGCAGGTGGGATGGGGGCGGGGCGATGCCTGTTTCCTGGCCTGAGAGCTTCCAGAGGGCTCCCCGGTGCCCCGCCCACCTCCTGCGGCCCCGCCCAGAATTATATGGTCCCGCCCCCTTGAGCCGGTTCAGGTTGGAACCTGCACAGGAACGTCTGTACCCTTCAGATCAAGCTTGTCACTGAGATTTCGCAACGAGTTACACCTCTGCCTTTCAGAATAGAGAGTGACAGTTGGGAAAACCCTAACATTTTCCTGAGAAAGAGTCTCAATTAACCATCTTTATTGCTGTGCAGCACTCCATTTTAAGATATACTTTCCCTGGTGAACCATAGCAAATAATCTGACTGTGGCCAACAACACTGCATGCTCTCACTTCTCTTCCTTGTTGTACTTAATGTCTCATAAAAATAAGAAAAAGAAGGAGATTTTCTATTCATCACTTAGAAATTTCTAAGATTAGAGATTAGAAATTTCCCGGCTGTCTCCTTGGGAAAAAAAATTAAGATAACTTAGGGTGATGCTTATGGTACTGAAACACGAAAGTATCAACTGGTATGTTTTTGAAAATTGAAAATAAAATTATGGAGAAAATGCTTTATTTGATTCTCTGTTTATGGGAAATTCATTTTATTTGACTTTTTTATTTGTAATATCAACTACAGAGCAGAGCGCAGTTGCCAAGGTGTTCCCTCCTGGTTCCATTCTTCTAAATTATTAATGCTGGGCTGTTGATATATTGTCAGCCTTGTACATACATTCTATGAAAATGAGTTTTACAGTAGGTTGGGATTTATAACAAAGCTTGACATATGCAGCTAATTCACCTACACAGTCCTGTCAGTTTTAGGTTCATAAATAATTGATACCTGGGGCTTGAAGTTCAGCTACTGTTAGTACTTCAGCTGTTAAATTTCAGCAGCATAATGGATGAATATTTGTTTATAATTTCTGTCCATGGTCCCGACGTCAGCTCCCTGGCTTCATTTGCATAGGTAGATGGAGAAGGTGCGGGGTAATGAGCGCGTGAAGATGACGAATTGTTTGCTGGCATGCCGGTGCGGTTCTGTAAATGTTTGATTAGTTCTGAATGGATTACCATTAGATTATCTGGTTCAGAGGTTAACGTGAGCAGTTCTTTGCTCCGAGAGCTTTGGTGATCCCTTGCTGACAGATTTTAAAATTCATACCACGAGATCAGAGCCTTGCAAAAGCAAGGGGGTGTTCTCGGCAACAGATGTTTTGTAATTAAGCATACGGTTTCCCTGTTTTGGAGAGCTGGAAGAATTTCAAATGGGCATGATTTGTTCAGTTGGAGAAAACTCGAGTTC